>NC_064282.1:42042841-42044201 GCF_019186545.1 Solanum stenotomum
CTAGATCTAGTTGGGGCATGTCCCAACATTTCTAGTCAGTTTAGAGGCTTATTTCAGACATAATTAGATTCAGCTTAGTGTTTTGAGTTTGATATTTCTTTTGTATTAAACTCTCAGATTTGATATATTCAGTTATAGTATATGGGTATTCCCCATCTTTTCAGATTTATTTATGAATTAGCTTCCGCATCAGTTTATTATCTTTAGTATGCTCATGATCATGCCAGCAGGGTTAGCTTGGGATCACTTGTGGTCCTAGGTCCCGTGTCCGCGTCTCGGGGCTAGCTCGGGGCGTGACAAACTTGGTATCAGAGCATTAGGTTTAAGTGTCCTAGGATGTCTGAAAAGCCGAACTAGGTAGAGTCCTTTTCATGGGTGTGTAGTGCGCACCACATCTAATGAGAAGGAGGCTACAAAGTGTCTTTAGGAAAAATATCCATTTTCTTGTTACTCTTATCGTGCATAAGGTATGATCTAATTCCATTCTAAGTCGACGTTCTACGTTTCAATGATCATGCCTCCTCGTAGAGCTTATGCTAGGAATGCGAATGCCAGGAACGCAAACGCAGCTCCTCTAGTTCCAGATCAAGAAGTGTCAAATGCTGAATTCAGGAATGCCATTCAGATGTTGGCTCAGAGTGTCGCTAACCAGAACAATCAGCGAGTTCAAGCTCCTGTGAATGCAAATGGTGGATCAGCACCAGCAAGGGTCCGTGACTTTGTTAGGATGAATCCCCCAGAGTTCTTAGGATCGCAGACTGGTGAAGATCCCCAGAATTTCTTGGATGAGATCAAGAAGATCTTTGAGGTGATGCAGGTCACTGGAAATGATCGGGTTGAGTTAGTATCTTACCAACTTAAGGATGTGGCTCATATCTGGTATACTCAGTGGAAGGAGAACAGGGGTACAGATGTCGCTCCTATTACTTGGGAATGTTTCAGCGAAACCTTTCTAGACAGGTTTTTCCCCATAGAGTTGAGAAAAGCAAGGGCCCAGGAATTTACGAACTTAAGGCAAGGTAACATGACTGTCCAAGAGTATGGGCTCAAGTTTAACCAACTCTCCAGGTATGCTCCTCACATGGTTGTTGATTCCAGGGCTCAGATGAATAAGTTTCTCTATGGAGTGTCAGACTTAGTGAAGACAGAGTGCAGGAATGCTATGTTGTTGGGAGACATGAACATTGTCACGACTCGATTTATCAAGTCATGATGGCACCTACTTAACCCACCAGCAGGTAAGCCAACTGTAACCCGGAACAACAAGTAATGGGTCTGAGGGTAGAAATTAAACAAGAGTAGGCAAATAACAATATAAACAGGCGGAAGCAACCCAAAACATATATACAAATAAAGATCC
>NC_064282.1:42050054-42073011 GCF_019186545.1 Solanum stenotomum
TAGCAATCCAAGACCGCATGGTGGGGAGATAACCAATCCATACCCAAAATCAAATCAAAATCCACTATATCAAGCAAAATAAGATCAACCCTAGTGTCTCGCCTCTGAATAGTCACCACACAGGATCTAAATACCTGATCCACTACTAAAGAATCACCTACCGGGGTTGAAACACACAACGGCTCAACCAATAGCTCTGGGATCATACTCAATCGAGGAGCACAATAAACAGATATATAGGAATAAGTAGAGCCTGGATCAAATAAGGCGGATGCGGGCTAATGGCATAATAACACTATACCTGTGATCACATCGTCCGAGGTCTCAGCATCTGCTCTAGCTGGAGCTGCATAAAAGTGGGCCTGGACTCCCCTACCCTGTGAATCGGCTCTGCCCCCTAACCTGCCTCCTCGGGGACCACCCCGTATACCCTGGTGACCACCCCTACGGTCCTGTCCCTAGCCTCTGCCTCTAGCTGGAGGTGCTGGCGCATGCCTAGCTGCCTGTGGAGCGGGTAAGGCAAACCTGCGATGGGGACACTCACGGGCCCAATGATCTAACACTACAAAAAAACTGGTAAATTATGGCAGATTTTTTGACAATTTGTGACGGTTTCTGACCTCAACAAAAAAAATTGAGGCGATTTTTGAAAATGCCACAATAACTGTTGCCACGAGAATAATTATGGCATTTTTATGAAACCTCCACGACGATCGCCACAAAATGAATTGTGAATTTGTGGGGGATTTTAAAGATAATGAGTGGCAATTTATAACCTCTACAAAATGATATCAATATTTCAAAAAATAAATCCGTGGGAGTTTATAAACCTCCACAATATGATATCAATGTTTCAAAAAAAAATGTGGGAGTTTATAAACCCCCGCAATATAATCACAATGCTCCAAAATAATATATTGTTGGGGTCTATAGTACCCCCACAATATAATTTCAATTCTTGAATGTGGGGATTTACAACCGCTACAATATGATATGAATGTTTTTTTTTTTTTTAAATAGTAGTGGCAGTTTAATTCCGCCACAATATTTCTGTTGCTGAATTTTTTATTAGCAATTTAATCATAGAAATAAATAAATTTTAAAAGTAATTAGTGGCAGTTTATATCAACCAAATATCAAAATGTTTTTGCTGGAAAAAAAATTTCTATCTAAAATCAAATTACAGGATTAATAAAATAATAACATGAATCAAATTTCATAAAAAATAACTAGAGTGACAAACATTACAAATTACAAATGAAGTGTTGCATCATGTCAGCAGCCTCCCAAACATCACCTCTTCGAGTCTAACTACATCAACAATAAAGACATAAGAAAGGAGGAGAATCATAGTCTAGATACTCTAAAAATAAGATAAAACAAACATAAGCAAAAGAACCTCCAAAGAGTAGGGGAAATGGAGATTTAAATCAATATACTAATCGACATTCCTTCCTTTTATTTTTACTCCATTGAGTTTTGGTCTAAGGTTTATCAAAATAGATATTGTAAGTTATGTTGATAAAAAATAGTATGATAAGCAAGCACAAATCAATTGCAACAACAACCATACTTGTCAATTTATGTTATAAGCTCAAATTGCTTAGAAAAAATCTTAGTACTTGGTCTAGAGAAGTTGTTGGAAATGCGTTTGATCAGGCTAAGATTTGGGAAGAGAAGCTTCACTACTTAGAAGAACAAGACCTCTTACATAATAGCGAGGTCTGTTGGGAAGAGCTTCATAAAGGAAAAGCCGAGTACATTAGAATTTAGATTAGATAGATCACTACTAAAAAAACAGTGAATAACGACCTACAAATACCAACTTTCGGAGGTCACTTTTATAACTAATTTTGATCAGTCTAACTAATTTTGACTAAATTTCAACAACTAAATCCACCAACTAAACGGCATTATTTATTTGAACTTATTTAAATAACTAACGACTTTTTAACTCTAACTAATTTTGACTTAATTTCAACAACTAAATCCACCAACTAAACCACATTATTAATTTTAACTTATTTAAATAACTTAACAACATTTTAACTTTAACTAGTATAATTTTGACTTAATTCCAGGAACAAAATCTACCAACTAAACAAGTCAAAACTAAATTTAAAGCTAAGTGTCAACAATAGATGGACACAAATTGATCTTGCAAGAAAATCAATTTTGTCATCAATAGGATCAACTAGTGTTGGTACTTATGCTTAACAAACACATTATTCCTAAATTAAAGCTTAATATCAACATTAAATGGGCACAAATTGATCATGCAACAAAATCAATTTTGTCATCAATAGGATCAGCTAGTGTTGATATTTATGCTTAACAAATATATTATTTCTAAATTTAAAGCAAAGTGTCAACACTAGATGAACACAAATCAATCTTACAAGAAAATCAATTTTGTCATCAATAGGATCAACTAGTGTTGGTACTTATGGTTAATAAACACATTATTCCTAAATTAAAGCTTAATATCAACACTAGATGGACACAAATCGATCTTGCAAGAAAAACAATTTTGTCATCAATAGGATCAACTAGTGTTGGTACTTATGCTTAAGAAACACATTATACCTAAATTAAAGCTTAGTATCAACACTAGATGGACACAAATCGATCTTGCAAAGAAAATTAATTTTGTCATCAATAGGATCAACTAGTGTTGGTACTTTGCTAAACAAACACTCGATGGACACAAACAAATTATCATAAAATTAAAGCTAAGTATCAATACTAAATGGACACTAACACATTATAGAAAACAATTGTACTTGAACTTTAGAAATTTAGAAGTACCAAACCTTATCATACTTTGATGAAAGAAGAAATATAGTCTTGTATCAACTATTTTAGATGTTGAGCTTCCTCAATTGCCTAGTACGAAAAGAAACAATTTAAAATTTCTTTAGTGGTCATTATAGAGAGATTTCAGTCATTATTAACAGTTGATAATCAAAAAACACCTAATTCCTTCATCTATTCAAGATTTCCGACTTTTGAAAGCATCACTTGGAAATTAGAATGCAACTCATTTATGTTTGACGATCTCTTGTTAGAGAAGTAATTGATTTTACCAGATTTTCTTGTTTATGAGCTACATAATGTGTATTTTATCTTCTCAAATAGGTTTCATACATAGCACTTGCATCTTTTTCTCTTTGGTGGACTCTTATGGTTTCTCCTTTTCCACTATTGTTTGTATATCTTTTATTAGAATCTTTGTCCATTTTGTACTTTTTTCTTATAATGAAGTTGTCTTAACCCCACACCCACTCCACAAAATTATTAGAAACTTGGTAGTGTAAAAGCTTAATCTTTACATGTTGGATATAACACTAAAAAGTAAAAACTACCTCCTCTATCGAAACATCTAGTGTTGACCTCAATATTTTAGTGTTGGCCTCAATATTTGTTAGTCTTAAGACTATATTCAAAGGTAGTTTCTAAGTATAGGCACCCCAATACTTACACTAACAATAATTTCCAAACATCTGTTCTTGCTGGTGAGCTATCTCTGCTGGCCAACTGGTTAAAAGTCACATGAAATATAATAGATCTATCAAAGATATTTCCCAAGTAATCTCTTCCTCTTAGTGACTGTGAGGATTAATTAGACCCCACTTGATCCTGTACATCACCACCCCTGCTATTTCTATATTCCAATAATAAATAAAAAAATAGGAATAAAATTTTCACAATTAGGAGGAATTTGAACCAAAATATAATATAAAGTAATAATCCTAAACCATCCCCTTTTATTTTATCCTCATTTTCTCCTAAATGATCCTCTCTCTCCCTTTCACAAAATTACAACGAAAAAAGATGAAGAAAAAAAGAGACAATTACAGTAGTGTTTAAAGAAGTATTATCAGATCTAGAACCATATCATTTTAAGTTGTTTCTAAAAAGAAATCAAAGCTTTATTTTTACATGGGCAAGGATTTTTCAGTAAATGAATAAAAACACCATGAAAAAAATAAACTTACCTTATAAATCGACTTCTGCGCTGAGAGCTGTGCGACGGCCAGCTTGTGCGACTGAGAGCTGCGACGCCCTTTGGTCTCTGCTGCTGCTGCAACCTGCTGCTGAGGCTGCACCGGTAGTGGATGATCATGCAAGAGAACTTATTGAAACATAAAGCTCAAATAGATCGGTTTAAAGATGGGGATAAAAACTCTAAATATTTTCACAGTGTTGTAAGGGAAAGAAGGAGGAAGCTTCATATTCACAATATTATAGATCATCGAGACATGTGGATCCAAGGTGATAAAGGTATATCTCATGCTGCCACATACCATTTTGAACATCTTTTTAATCTTCCCCACAGTTTTACAGATACCAAAATCACTGATTGCATTCCTAGTATCATCACTGAGGAGGATAATGCCTATCTTATTACTATGCCTAATATGGAGGAGATTAAGAATGTTGTTTTTAGCATGAGTTCTACTAATTATGCAGGACCTAACGGCTATAATGGTACCTTTTATCACAAAAGTTGGAACAAAATTTCCAATTATGTTGTCAAAGTTTTTTCAATGGCAAAAAACTTGACAATTTTTTCACTCACACCCGCTTGGTCCTTAATCCTAAAATATATCCTCCAGTCGGCTTCTCTGATCTTAGACCGATTATTTCAACTATCTTCTCCTGCAAGGTTATTTCTAAAATCCTTTCTATTAGATTGAATCCTCTACTTGAGAAACTAATCTCTAAGAATCAAAGTGACTTCGTCAAAGGTAGGCTCATCACGGAGAATGTTATGTTGGCCCAATAACACATATATTAACACCAGAAAGTGAGACATCATTTTTTTCACTATTTATACACTTAAAAAGGCATCAGGATATGAGAGGGATGAACACAATAGATGGAGGGATAACAAGAAAAAGTTAAGAAAGCAAAGTAACTTTCCTGTTACCTGTCAAGAGTAGCTGCATATACTATGTGGTGCTCTGAAGTGATCTCTTGAAAGGCAGATTTCCCATTAACTGAATAGCCTACAGGTATGAAAAATGAAGGATCTTTATTCAAGAAACATGGGGTCTCAAGGTGCACATGTAGATTTCAACTTTTTACAAAAATTCCATTTCAAAGAGATGCAGATGAAGGATCTAGTTGTGGATATCTCAACTGTTCAAATATATGCAGCAGAATCACAAAAAGTAGAATTTTCATGTTTTATTTGTTGTTTCTACAAAGTCCCTCTACAACAATGAATATATATGGTCTCAGACTTGATGCAACAGAAGCTAGGAAAATTATTAATGCAAGACGAACAGCAAAAAATGTTATTGATTTGAATGAGAAATCGGATGCTTTAAGTACTAGAACAAATAACATTCAACACAATTGAAAGGTTCAAGGGAATGAGTTAACTATTCAAAATGGGGTTGTTTCAGTTGTTAATGGCAAGGGCGGGAACTCTGGTAAAGTATTTGATGCTACAGATATTTTTTAAAAAATCAAGATGAGGACTTAGATCGAGCAGCTGCCGTGAGTGATCAATAAGCTTTGTATTTTAGTTAATCAAGTTGAAAAAGCTAAACAAGCTCTTGATAAACAAGGACATGAAACAGTTTTGAAACCAGTACCAACTACAAGCTGTTGATCGAGATTTGCCTGTGCCATCGGAACTCAAAAGTTCTGGCCAGAAAAATAGTGGAACTGAAGTTGTAAAGGCTATTAATATTGCTGCTAAACTGAAAATCTGGGCAGCAATTAATCAGTAGCATAAAGGGGATGGTGTTACACCTTTGGCTAAGTGAATTCGCACAACCAGTCCGACTTTTCCTACGCATACGGGGCTGCAACATTTCAAAACACCCTATCAATTTTCATCTCTATGACAAAACAAGGAAAGATTATGAGGTTTCACAAACTGAATTTCCTTTTACTCTTCCTAAGATGAAATACAATCGTGCTTATAAACCTGAAAGCAATTTTACAAACACATATCCAATTAAAATAACATATCCTTCAAAATGACATTCAAAAAGGAAAGGATTCTAGTATATACGTTTTTGATAAAGGAATTCAAGGAACATTCTAAGAGAATATAGGAAAAAATATGAACCTCATAGCCAACACTGCAAGGCGTCAACTGCTAATTTGTCAAATCTATCTGCTCGACACAGAGTCGACATTCCCTTTCTCCCTGGATGTTCAGGGTTGCTTTGAGAAGATAGTTTAACGCCGCAACTAACTCGGCTCGACTTAACTTACAATTATCTGTATAAAGAACTACACACAATCTGTCCAAAATTAAGTCCTAAGAAATTCAAAGTTAAATCTCTAAGAGGAAGTCTTTATCCAATCAAAGTTCAACCTTTTTCTAGTTAATCAAGCATATCCATCCAATGACAGAAAATATATCAAAATAGAAAAGTCAAATAAAAAAATGAATTAACTAAAATCTCCATAGAAAAAAACAAAGATAATTTCAACTTCGATTGACTTAGTCTAATCAAAGCCTCATTGAATGATAAATGATGACAAAATTCATTCCAAATCAGATTAAAGAAAATCACACATAAGCACCAAACATACTTCAAAAAGAACTGGTAGTATTAATGGTAATCATAAAACTCATTCAGACATTGCATTTGTTGCTAGGTCAGTAGCAACATTTGGATCTACTATATCATCAATTATATGATCTGTAGCTAGTTGTACATAGTCATCACCATCAGCATAAAACTGTTCAAGTTCTTGCTCTTGGTATGGTTCATTCTCATATACTTCTTCTTCTATTACTTCTCCCATATCGTACATATCTCTTGGCTTTAGATGCACAGCAACACTCCAACCTTTATTGACAATATCATCCACATAGAACACCAGTTGTGCTTGAGATGCTTCGATGTAAGGCTCATGTTCTTCACGTTCACCCGTGTGAATCAGTTTATCAAAATTAACACAATTAAAATTCCAACGATCCTTTTGATACCCTCTATCTCGAGTAGTATCAGCCCATTTACATTTGAAAAGAACAACCTTGAATCGTCCATTATAATTGATCTCAATAATATCTTCTAACTTCCCATAATATGGTATCTCCGCTTGCCTTAAATTTCCATCAGAGCTACTTGCAACACATGATGTTTTAGAGGTTAAGAAAACTCCACTATTCTGTGTTTTCAGACCTTCTTCTCGAGCCAAAGTTCGAAATTTAGACCCATTGATATTATATGCAGTATATCTTCTTGCATTTACAGATGGACCTCGTGCTAAAAACTTTAGATCAGTAGACATTGTGTCTATTGAGTCTGGATTCATAATCTAAATTTAAAAAACCGACTTCGTCAAATTTTCTCATTCAGACCAAATATAAATAGTAGCAAATGATTGTTTACTCACCCGTTTTTGGAACCAATCTACAAATTCTTTATTAACTTTCCTCTCTATCTCTGTAGGTGAAGGTCTTCTTCCTCGTGAACTCCTCCTTATGTGTTGTCTAAATTCTCTATATGAAATAAGAAAATTAATGTTAAATAGAATGACTATCCTACTGCAAACATTACAACAACAAAAAAACATAAAGTTTGTAAAAGTTACTCACTCCACAAATGGTGTGACTATTGAACAATTCAAAAGCACATATCGATGAGCTTGTAGTTTCTGCATAGGAGCTAAATGGTAATTTTCTGGAGCTGATGCAGGTTTACCTAGCTGAGGGAAGATAGTCAACATTCCAGAAGGCTGAATGTAGTTTGGATCATCACGGACACGCCTAGGTCTATTGAACCTTGTTTCAATATCCTCCATATAGTAAGAACAAAAGGTAAGAGTGTCTTCAGCTATGTGACCCTTAGCTATACAACCTTCTGATTGTGATTTATTCCGTACAAAGGGCTTAAAATGACCTAATTCCCTACAAAAAGAAGAGACAGTAAGAGTACAAACTATATATTTCAAGTGATCATAACATAAATATCTTTAATTTAGAAATGTTAATGTTTCCAGAAAACAAACATATTTATATTAGAAGGTTAATATTTTACCTCTCCACAGGATACATGTTTCGGTAATGCACTGGACCTCCGAGTTTTGCTTCCTCTACTAAATGAACAGATAAATGAACCATTACTGTAAAAAATGATGGAGGAAATAGTATCTCTAAGTGACAAAGTGTGATTATAATGCGCTCTTGAAGAATATCTAGCTCTGAAATATTCAAGGTTTTGCTAGAGATGGCTCTGAAAAATGAGCAGAATTCCACCAGAACGGTAACTACATGGTCAGGCAATACATTACGAATTGCCAGTGGTAGAAATTGCTCTAAAATAATATGACTATCATGACTTTTCAACCCAAAAATCTTTTTTTGTACCAAATCTACACATCTGGAGATGTTACTGGAGTAGCCATCTGGTACTTTAATATTCTTTAAAGTTGTAAGAAACAACTTTTTGGTGTCCACCTTCTTTTTGCTATCAGTCATTAGTGAAAACACAGCAAGGTTATATGATCCATTATCCTTCAGCCAAAGATCACGCCTTATGCCCATTTCTCTTAGATCCTTTCGGGCATTTTCATTATCTTTTGATTTTGATTTATCATGGAGCAACGTATATATGATATTGTCACATATATTCTTTTCAATATGCATAAAATCTAGATTATGACGCAACAAGTTAGATTGCCAATAAGGAAGTTCAAAAAATATACTTCTCTTGTTCCATTGTTTAGTTGCTCGTCTAGATCTTTTCCTTTTACCATCCAACTTTGCTCCTTTACCTTCCGCAATTTGTCTCAAAATGTCAGATCCTGATAGTTTTATTGGTGGATTCCGCTCCTCTGTGCTTCCATTGAAGCGCACTCGGTTGAATCTGAACCTGTGATTTCTTCTCAGGAAACGACGATGACCCATAAAACAACACTTTTTACTATGAACAAGACGACAAGGTTCTGTGTCAAAGTTACAAGTTGGGCAAGCAAAACCAGTATGTGTATTCCAGCCAGAGAGGATACCTAATCCAGGAAAGTCACTAATTGTCCACATAAGAGCTGCATGCATTCTGAAAGTTTCATTCAATGATGAGTCAAACGTTTCAACACCATCATTCCATAACTCACACAATTCCTTCACAAGAGGCTGTAAGTACACATCTATATTATTTCCAGGCATCTGCTTGCCTGGAATGATCATTGATAAGATGAAAGAGGTGTGCTTCATACACATCCAAGGAGGAAGATTGTACGAAATCAAGAAGACTGGCCAAATACTGTAGCTAGTACTCATTGTTCCAAAAGGATTAAAACCATCGCTAGCGAGGCCCAACCGAACGTTTCGAGGATCAGAAGCAAATCCAGAGTGAGTTTGATCAAATGTCTTCCATGCCTCCCCATCCCTTGGATGCCTCATCAACCCATCTGAGTTACTGTCCAAAGCATGCCATCTCATATGCTCAGCAGTCTTGCGACACATAAATAACCTTTTCAACCTTGGTTTCAATGGAAAGTAACGCAAAACCTTTGCAGCTTGCTTGTTTTTCTTGTTAGGATTCCATTTAGATGTACCACAATGCTTACATGCTTCCAATTCAGAATCACCTTCCCAGAATAACATACAATTATTTGGACATGCTGGTATATTGGTGTAGTCAAGGCCAAGTTTGCTAATTGTTTTTTTGGCCTCATAAAAAGAAGGAGGTAACTTTGCATCTTCAAATGCATCTCTCAATAAATCTAGTATCATGGTCATTGCCTTGTCACTTAATCGACAATAGACCTTTATATGATACAATTTTATTAAAAACTCTAGCTTTGTATACTTGCTCCCTTCATACAGTGTTTCACTTGCATCTTTGAGAAAGTCGCGAAAGTCACCAGTATCCTCCCTATGCCCCTCATTTGATGTTTCAGTTGAACCAAATGGTTGAGATGTTCCTACATCAGCCGATTGCTGCCTATACTGCCCAAATGCGTCACTAATCATTGTTTCTATTGGATTTTCTGGACGGAACGTCTCTTGCATAACAACTCTATCTCCAGAAGACTCTAATAGCTTTTTCTCACCATGAATATTCCAAATAACATAATTTTGAGGGAATGGCTTGCAAACCAAATGATCCTGCACTTCGTCTCTAGTTTTCCACTTGCCAAAACAACACATGGGACATGGGCATCTGATTGTATCATCCACAGCCGCATTTTTAAATGCAAAATCAAGAAATTTATCCAAACCAAGCAAGTATTCATTTGAGGTCTGTGGCTTTCCAATCCATGATTTATCCATTGAGAAGTAACAAAAAGAAATTAACAGGGACAAGTTAGAGTATACCTCCAAAAGAAATCCCCCTAATGCAGGAATACCTTTAAATTTTGTTGTACTTGCAATCTACTCCAAGAATCCCAAATTGCTGGTTCAAACCAAATTAATTCCAGAAATTGACAGAGGATAGAAAGAATCTGCTAGGAATCTCACAAAGGACTTCTTGTATACATATATAGTAAAGGATGGAACAAGTAGTAGAGTAAGGAGGGGAAACTTCAAACCAAGAAAACCTAATCAGAAAGAAAAGATTTGGATAGTTATACGGTTGTGCTATGGAGAAGGTTTTGCTTCGTGCCTAAATCTGCCCAACTGTGGATGCAGTAAATACCTTTTGAAACCTATAAGGACTAGGATTCTTTTTTATTTACAATTTTGAATTTGAAATTGAAAAATAAGATTTAGGAACATATCTTTGGGCAGTAAATAGCTTTTTTTTATCTATTTATTTATTTTTGAAAAGAACTTAGTGCTTACTAATTTTAGACTACAGGCATTGTCACTATATTTATATATATAAAAAAAATATAACTAAAAATCAAATGATAATATTGAGTTATAGGTTTGAGTTATAAGATAAAAATTAACAGAAAATATTATTAAGTTCTTCAAAATGATTATTCTAATATTGTTTAGCCCGAGTGGCCAAAGAAAAATATTGTCATATAGAAATCTTCAAACATACCACGTAAGCATTGATAGGATAACTTATATAATAAAATATTGATGAAAAATGTAAATCAAACAACACACACATTAACTTCAATTTTGATCAACACATGACTTTTTCCTTCATGTTTCAGAAGAATCTCATAATCAATTCAACTAGCAACAGATATGGTATGTCGCTAATTTTTACTAAGCTTTTAAATGGACATAGTAAAATTTATCAACTCAACATAGAAGCCAATTTGCTAACAGTCCCCAAAAGAGGAAGACCATACACTAAAGAGAATGTTGGTTTTAGATGAATTAGGGCCAAACACATACACAGCCCCTTAAACTTGGCCCCATTTTTCATTTTGGCACTCCAACTTAGCCTTGTTCCATTTTAACCCTTGAACTCCATTTTTTCTGTTCCATTTTAACACAAAATACTATTTTTATGATTCTTTATTTTATATATATTCTTCAAATGCAACTTCTTATTTTAAATCGACACGTGTCAATTAATTTTAGTTAAAAAAATTAAAAATTAACAAAAAAATTTAAAAAATAGACGTGTGCCTGTTAATTTTCATAAAAAAATTAAACATTCGCAAACGAATATAAAAATTTTCAAATAATAATATTATTTTTTGAGATTTCTCTGTATTTTTGCATGAAAATAAATTGACGAAAGTTCTTTGATTTTCTTTCTTAAACATTCAATTAAATTAAATAACACTACTTATTTATTTTTTCTTATCATCTAGGCTATCTAAATTTAACGCAAATACTCACTTTTAATTTTTAATATAAATCAATACGAATAAAAAAACTCATCTTCAATACGAGTAAAAAAAGACTCTTGTTCATTGCTAATAACACTACTAAAAAATGTTACCAACACAATTTCGTCGGTTATTTTTCACACAAAAATACATAACACTCTTAAAAAGAAATTATTATTTTTTAAAAAGAATTATTTTTTGTTAATTTTTATTTTTTTTAACTAAAATTAATTGACACGTGTCGATTTAAAATAAGAAGTTGCATTTGAAGAATATATATAAATTAAAGAAATCATAAAAATAATATTTCGTGTTAAAATGGAACAGAAAAAATGGAGTTCAAGGGTTAAAATGGAACAAGGCTAAGTTGGAGTGCCAAAATGAAAAATTGGGCCAAGTTTGAGGGGCTGTGTATGTGTTTGGCCATGAATTAGAGTGTCCATTGGAAATAACATCTAATGAGTAATAGCTTGTCGGCGTTTCACTTGCTTCACTTGTTTCAATCGCCATTTTAAGTCAAAAACCACGAAAAAGCTCGAAAAAATCTCGGAATCCTCGGAATACGAACAAAGGGTCAATCTAGACCAAACTCAACACTCCGGAGCTAACCGCACTGACGAAATTTTCATCCGAGAGCGTTTACTCAGAATGTTGACGAAAGTCAAACCTAGGCTTAAACTTAAAGTTAAAACGCCTAATCGCACCAACTCACACTGAAAACCTCGGGAGTCACGTTGACCATGCTACTAGCCTAAAATGACCCTTCCGGAGCTGATGGAATCGTCAAAATTTGATTCAGATGTCATCTTTTTGAACTTTTGATCGAAAATGATCGTTCAAGGTTCAGAAGCTCCAAAAACACTAAAACTCACACAATAACCAAATGAACGACCAGGTGACTAAACTATCAGTCCCAACAAGTCGTAATGACTTGGGGCTGCTACAGAAACGCTCTAAATGATGCACAAAAGGCAAAACACAGAAATGACCAAGAGTGTCATTTCATGTCCCTTGCTGCTATAGTCCCTTAACAACAATACATCCACTTTCCTTTGACTAGAGTTATCAATGTTGAGATGAGCATTAATAGAGACAACGTGAATGTTTTTGCTTTTATGAAAAAACAAACCCTGAGTAGCCATGTCCAACATAATAGTCTCGTTGAGGTGCCTTTAAGTTACCAGTTTCCTTTAATAGGTTCATGGCAGTTCCCATTAAAAGCTCTGAAAGAAGTTGCTTTGGAACTCAAACTATACCCAAAACCGATGTCTGCATTCAGAGACGAATTAAAGGGTAAAAAATGGGTCACTCGAACCCGTGGTCATCCGACAAAACTCGATATATTATTTGTATAATTTTTAAAATATAGTAAATATTAAATAAAGGAACCCATGATCACAAATGATTGGATGGCTCACTGGTTCAAGGGTTGATTTTTGATTGTGAGGTTGAGGGTTCAATTCCTAGAGAGGACCTCTTTTTAAAATCAATTAAAAAGCACCATTGTTTGTTATTTTTTTGAAAAAGTTTCATTTTTTTTTTATAAAGTGTACTTAAATTTCTTGAGATGCTGCATATATTTTTTTTTATAAATGGTTTCTTTCAATAATTCTTTTTCAATCAATAATTCATATAAAAAATGCATTTAATTTTTCTTGTGACATAATACTCGAGATTTATCAAACTTCTAATAATTTTTTCCTTTACTATTATTTTTTCCCGAAAATCGTATTTAATCGTTTTCTTATGAAAAACCTATAATCTATTATTGCTAAATTAAATGAGTCCCTCAAATTTGTGAGCCTAAAATTGTTGCCTTTTTATTAAAGGCCCGAGATCGCCCCTGACAATGGTGCACCCATCTTTTTGAAATCCTAAATTCGCCTCTGTCTACAATATAGGAAAGGCTAAGATCTCAAATACCAAATGCAGGGTGGTCTAACACCAAAGTCACTCGCATTTGTACTTCAACTACTTACTAAAGGTGACAGAAGAATGCTTAGGTAACACAAACACATACAACAAAAGTTGATAGGGAGTAATCAGTTGCTCGGGTAATAACAACACCATTGGTTCTGATCTCCAGGAGTTAATTCAATGCTTCTTCTGTGATGATCTCACCAGGAATCAAAACTGGAATACCAGGTGGATAAGGACATACAAGTTCTCCACAAATTTCACCGAGGCTATCTCTTATGAATATGTCATATGAAGCAGAAGTAGATGTTTACTCTTTTAAAGAACTTCCATCACAAGTTCGAAGAAATCTCAATTTAGATAAAATGCAATGGTCGTCGTTTCATGCATGAATGTTAAAATGTTCATACATTTCAAAAGGATTGACAATCATGTGATACATTTCACAGTATCATAACAAAGTTACTGTTTTGGTGCAATGCCCAGCGGGTGTGATTTCTGGAGGATAGCGTTGCACGTGTTAT
Source organism: Solanum stenotomum (assembly GCF_019186545.1). NCBI lineage: Eukaryota > Viridiplantae > Streptophyta > Magnoliopsida > Solanales > Solanaceae > Solanum > Solanum stenotomum. The sequence continues at coordinate 42,064,217 of NC_064282.1, forward strand.
GTGATATTTTACACTGAATTTTCACAGTTGCTATCTCAAAACTGAGAGTGCAATTAAGCACTTATTTTAACACAAGCTTGCTAATTGTGTTGATGTGCAAACAACTCTTTTTCTACGTCGATAATATATACATAGCTCCTGTCCCTGTTTTGTTGTCTCTGTTTGGTTCGACAAGCTTCTCAAAGTGTGTGGATCAAGGAAGAGATTGTGTTTGCGAGATCAAGCATAAAAGGAAAAAATACTAACTTGCAAAAATAATCAATTATAGTATGAATTTAATTAGAGCTAGTAAAGTGCTCTAACTTGACATTACATTCTAAATATGCAGATCATGCTTGCCCACACTACTCTCACACCAATATCGCACTCCTTGATCCCAAGCAAGTTGGGCAATGGGCACAAGATATCCACTTTGAATAAGTTCTGCTACTACTAAATAGACCTTATAACTATAACTCTATAAGCATTAAAAATGAGGAAAAAAAAATATATATTGAGCATGGTAGAACAGGCTTTCTAATAATAGCTACACTGAAATCCAGCAAATAGCAGTGCATGTACTCGGCAGAGTTGCGAGTTATAGATAATCCCGATGTCTGACCCCAAAAGAACAGCAGCATCAATGTTTTCACTTGTCAGGTAGAAAGTTCTTCCTCACCACAAAAAAATGAAGACTTGAAGAGCACCAACTCAATAATGCTGAATTTAGCAAAGAGAATAAATAAGTAATATAAAATCAACTACAGGTGATTATAAGATTATGTTGTTAAGGCTGCTGACTATTGCATTTCAAAGGAATTAAGAGAATGACTCCTTTAAAAGGATCCACATAATCATGACAGAGTAGTTCTGCAAGTACGATGAAGTTAGCAAGTAACATGTACTACAGTAGCTCGGACTCATCTGTAGAATTTTAATCAGCATATTAACAATAACTATGGATTAGGCTTCATGCAAGGATAGTTATAGTCATTATAGGAGCCAACTTAGATGGTGTCCTAATAGCAAACTTTATGAGATCTCAGACATGGTTCATGAGCCGTGTTTTGGTATTTTGTAGCAAGAATAGAGAAATAATAATTTAGTTGTTCTATGTAAGAATCTTGCCATATCAGAAACAAACTTTCTGAACCTATTTGTAACATGACCTTAGGATATTAGAATATATCAACTTAAGTTTAAATTTAAATCATATGCATAAATAATCCACTGACCAATCTCTATGTAAAACATAAAAAGATTTACCATTAGAATACCCATAATAGCAAAAGTCACAAATTTAAGTACTGAACGTCAAACTAAAGCATAGTAAACACAACTCTAGACAACCATTACAAATTCAAAGACATGAAAAGTACTAAAAGTAGTCCACAAAGAAAACATTAAGCATTTGGTTGGTGATTTGCATTGTCAGCTGATGAGCCTCTTACATCCATAGGTGAAACCATTTCAGTCTCCTCTCTATCAACAGGCTGAAAAAACAAATAAAATGGTATTCAATACAACTCACTCTAGTAGAGTTCCTGCAAAGATCCTATCCTGAGCCTTTAGAAATGCACAATTTTACAAGGTTGATTGGTGAGTACATAACAACCAAAGCAGAAAACTATTTTGTACAAAAAATAATAGGACTACTGGCCTTACTAAGAAAGAGACACGACGAATCATTATTGTATCATGCCACATATTTCAACCATCATGTAGTTCTAGTACTAAAAATCTTTCCTTAGGCTTTCAATCATGTTCATGTACCACACTCATGTTAGAAACTATGTTATATAAAGTATGGCTTTGTGCAGAGGTTAAAATAAAAAACATTCACATGTTTGAACCGGCTATTCCAGAGTCAATCAAGAGAAACAGAGTGCATCTGAGCTATCAGGAGACTAAACAACTATATCCACCTCAGTACAATCAAGAACTAAGTTCATACTTTGATGTGATCAATCAAAACCTGGGCATGTACTTTTATTTACATTAAGGCAACTCAGGAAGAAATCACATAGAAGTGCAATATTACCAAACTGATCAGAACTGAGTAATAGAAGAAGTACAAAGAATATTTACTTCTTACCGGTGGTTGAGGAGCAAACATAGTAGCTAATTCTTTAGGAATCCCTCCTTCCTTAGATATCATGTAATTCTTCAACACAGTCAAGGTTTCTTCAACTTGGGACTCCAAACGCGCGACCTTTTGATGCAAATATGTAGAAGTTGCAGATGATTCACCATAGCTTGATGAAGAAATGCTCAGCTCGTTAAGTCGTCGCTTTGTATTCAAGAATGTGTTTGATGGAGCTGCTCCCATACCCATACATCTTACCCTCCCAGAGTGTTCTGCTCCTAATATCTTACCAACAATATCTTCTGGGGAAACTTCAAACTCATTAGTGTTACAATGAGTCATATGTGACTCAATTTGTTCCTACGATCATATCAATATCAATAGTAAGTATAAAATAGTAATAGATGCAGAATATTATACAATAACAATGAATTAATATTAAAAAATGCATCGATGCCATACTTACCCCTATAGTCCGAGCCTCAGCATTCACAAATGATCCATTCTTTCTCTTATGAGTTTCAATAAACATTTTTCCGCGACTAGGAGCTTTACCAGTTTCTAGAAACTAAGAAAGAAATATATTATAAATGTTATCCAAAAACAGTTTAGTTAAAGACAAGTCAAAACTATTAAGTTAATGCGCATACCATCTCATAACGTCTTCTCGAGTTAGCCTTTGAACCACCAGTGTGTGGCATTTTTTGCTTCCTCTGAATTTCCTTATTTCTTCTACAAAGCTCCTATCAACAAAAAAAGCAACAACTCAAAATGTTCATCTTTATATAAGTATGATGAAACAAAACTTATTAATATAATCTGAATCTTACAATTGTTGATGGTTTCTGACGGTAAGCAACAAAACTAGCCCATTGATCTTTATTTATACCAGATGGCACATTCCTAATGATCTCATTTTTGCTTCTTGCAGGGTCAAAATATTCATTCCACAATCTCTTGTAGCCCACTTTTTTGAAATGCTACTATTGCAATATCTGTATGCAATGGACTCAGAAACCCGGAAAAGAAATCGAGGCTTCAAATAAAAAATAGAAGTTAGTTTTCTCATGTATTCTAAAATCTTTCGAAAAGTGTGTGTGTGTATATATATATATATATATATATATATATAAGAACACTTGTACCTTCAATATTGTTTCAAAGCAGTCTTCCATGTACTTCTTAGGCATGCCTGATTGCCCTGACCACCTCTCAAAACTAATTGGGAATAAATTACAATCAATTGCCAATGATCCACAATATCCAGCGAGTAGTCCCTGTGCATCACCATATGCGGATTTGTATGCGTCAAAGTCCACAATGATGCGCTCTCCAACAGTTAGATTATTAACCTCATTAACCTTGACATTAATCTGCTTGATAGCGTTTTCTGAATCTTTACAAGAAAATTAGTTACTTAACCAAAAAAGAAAAAAAAAGATACTCATAAGTTGAACTAAAAATGGCATAAGAAATATATACCTTTAGCCTTTACTCTCCAATATCGTGCAGATGGACGTGGGTGCAGAGATGCTGCACTTGAATTAGAAGGCAGAATTGGAGCTTGTTCTTGCTGCAGGGCAATTGGAGCTTGTTCTTGCTGCGGGAGAATTGGAGTTTGTTCTTGTTGGACTCCATCAGCTTGTGAAGGATTTGTTGAAGCAACTTGGAGGTCTTGTGCCACTGGAGTAGTTGATGATGAAGCATGTCCGTTAGCTGACTTTAGTGGATTCTTAAAACGTTTAATCTTTGGCATGGCTGCATATTCATAAAAAACAGAGAGGTGAATCAAATATGAACAAGTTCTGAGATGACACGGTAAAATCATGTAATTGACAAAGGGAATCTGTTTAATACCACTCGAATACACAGGAAATCAAAAAATTACGCGATGTCACAATATCAATAAAGCTTGGCAGCAAAGGAAAATCCCAATATAAAGCAAAAAACGTGTGCCCAACAATCATATTGATGAAAACAAAATGTAAACTTAGAAGAAATTTAGTAGAAGTTAAATAAAACTGACCTAATGCTATCATCTGATTCCATCTCTCCAAAATGGATTATAGGGGAATTTATAGCTCTCGGAAAGGGAAGTTTTGTCACCAAGAAAAGTGGAGAAGAGGGGAAAGTGGGAAGATTGAGGGGAAGGTGGGAAGATGGAGGGAAAGGTTCAGAAAATGGCGTTGGTGGAAATATGGAGGGAATAACGTAGGAGTTACTAGGTTAAAAGCGAGGGAAACAAAAAAGCACTACGTAAATTTTGTTTTAACTTTTCCCTCTTTTAAATTTTTATCATCACTATTATTTAAATAGAAGCACATTTAATAATAGAAAAAAAATGTTTGGTAAGACATACTTAAGCACAATTCATTTATCTACTAAAGAAGTAATAAAGAAATTAAAGTAAAGACAAAACAAATCCAAAATAACGACAACTTAATATATAGGAAAATTTATCAAAATGTACAAATTCATCTAAAATTCAGAACAACTAATATTCATAGACTTGATAAATGTAGCAAAATTATAATTATCAAATTATTTAGTTGAACAAAGTGGCTTCTGCATGTTAATATGAATGTTTCTTTAAGTAAATAACCAATTTTTGAACACGTTCTAATATCATTTCATATAAACTATGATCTACCTTGTTATTTTTTATATTGTTAACACACGATGGTGGAGCTGTTTCCGTGTGACCTATAGGTCACGAGTTCGAGCCGCGGAAGCAACCACTAATGCTTGCTTGCATTAGTTTTGTGTTAGATTAAGTATGGTCTTCACAATTCTAGAGAGCTCTTCCAAAACTTTCAGAGATTTTACAGGATGAACAAATATGCAGAAGTAAATGTCAAAGTCGATCAAAACGAGAGTGACTTACGGTGATGAAATATGAGTGGTTCAGAGTGAAATACTGTCTCAATACCATGTCCAACAAAACGATCAACAACACCATAACCAAAATTTTCAGTATGTTCACTGAAACCAAAGTCCAAAAAGTGCAATGTCCAAGAAAGAGTGTCAACTAAAAATAAGGTACATACACAAGAAATGACATTAATTGTTTGCCAACAATATTTAAGAAAATCACAGTAAATTATTCAAAGTTTCATCAGAAGCAGCGAATTTCACTACCGACATTTTTTAGTGGTAACTAAAAGTTTTTGTATTTGTTAGACAGAAACAGTTTGATACTATAGGAACTTCAAAATAGATAGACTGTTGAAGCTTCAAAATATCCATAGCACCAAATAATAATCACGAATTCACGATAATATCATATTCAGAAAACTACCTGATCCTCTTTCCTATCTTCCTATAAAGAGCACCATCTCTGCAAACAACAATTCCATAGTGCAAGGACTCTTATCATTCAGACAAGGAATAGTAAAATATCACAACAAATTAATCCAGAAAATGACACTCTTATCGTTCATATGACATACCAAGAATGATCCCATGAGCACATTTGAAGTAGGAGCTTGTCAAAGTCCTGAACTTCTCCTGTCCAGCTGAAGAAGATATTTTTAAGAAAAGTTACAACCTGGCCTAGGAAACTTCGAAAAATACAGTAGCAAAGAAACCATGCTGAAAATAATGCGAAAAACAAACAGTAGCAACAACAAATAATATGATAACTAAAGCGAAAGAATCAGCAGGGTAATAATAACTAATCTGTTACAAAATACACTTATTTCCTAGATGTTGAAAAGTTTTTAGTCAATAACAGCTCCGTATATCATCCACAGACTAATGCTTACAAAGTTGTACATCAGGTGTTATTCCCACTTGATCGATTTCATGAAGTGCAGGAGACAAATACTTGGCTACTGTAACAAATAGAGCCGATCCATCGTGCAACTGTGTAACACTCTGCATCAAACAAAATTGGATATTGTAAAAGATGAGATTTATAAGCAAAACAGGGAGGGAAAATTTTATCGAGCAAACGTAGTGCAACACAAGAATGCAAGTTTAAAGAAAAGGAACTCAAAAGCTTTTGACTAAGTTCACTTTCCATCTAGGAGGTTAATATAATAATAATTTTACTGCAATGAGACGTGTTATGGAAGCGTCAAATCCATCAGAAAGTTAAACAGACTAGTGGGTAACTTTTATATATAGACTGAGAAGGGTTAGCATCTGTCCAAAGTTCAAGCCAACCTGTATATTTCCTTTCCCAAAAGTCTTATGCCCGACAAGGATTGCACGACCATTATCATGGAGTGCCCCAGCCAGAATCTCACTAGCACTTGCACTTGCCTCATTCACCTGTTATGAGGGAATCAAAGAGCAGAAAAAAGTGATAACTTTATAGATTCTGAGTAGGAACTTTCAGATTAGCTGGAGAAAACATTCAGGAGCGAGCACCTCGATCTAATCAGGCTCCTGAATGCTCCTTCTAATCTCTTCTCAATGTTGTCAAGTTGAGCCTCAAAAGTCACACAACACACAACAGTAACATTACCGAGATAACACAACACACAACAGTAACATTACCAACAGCACACAGCAGATATACAAGAACACCAGCTGGAAACAAAAAGTAAAAAGTAAAGAAACAAACACACATCAAGACATAACACACTGCCGAAAAACAAACACGAAATAATTTGACTTCTAAAGCATTTTGCAGCAACCATAATAACTACAAAATTTAACATAATACTAAGTAAATCTTAAATTTAAACAATTTTATCAAGTCACCATAAATCCTTGAAAACCCAATTCTACCACACAATACCAGCACAAATAACTAAACCACGAAAAATATAACAAAGTTAACCTAATTCTAACACAAAATACACAAAAATGGTAGGTTAGTGCAGCTCATTTCAAATTTTTCATCCTTGAGAAGTACAACAAAATTAACCTAATTCTATCTCTATGCAACTATACAAATAGCAAACAAATGAACTTACCTAGTTGCTACAATCAGAAATTTGTATAAAGTTTCAGATCTGTGCATATTGAGATGAGAGAATCCAAAAAAAAGAAGAAGAGCAGTGACACTTTTTTAACCTTAAAATGGTTATTTCAATTCCGAATCTGAAAAACTAGCTGAAATTTACATAATTAAAGTGGTAGCGAGCTGGCGGCGAATTGGCGGTGTGGTGATCGATGAGAGAATGGTGGTGTAGCGATCATGGAGAAGTGAGGAGTGTGAGCTCTGAGAAATGTTGGAGTGAAGTTTCCAAAGTTAAAATATTTTTGAATTATTTTTTGGCAGTATATATTTTTGAATTTATTTTGGTAGTATATATTTTTGAATCAAAACAACTTATGTTTTTTAAATAACTTAGTCTTTAATATTTTTATTTAATAAAAGAGGTACAAATAGCTTTTAGAATGAGAAATAAGTATAAGTCAATTTTGAAATTTTTATGAAAAAATTTATTTTCAGATGACAGGTGTTTAAACTCCCACTATTTATTTAAATTTTTTTTCTTTTCAGATGGCGGGGTTCTAAACCCTCGCTAATACTTTTATTTTTTGTTAGCTCTTAAACCCCCTGTATTTAATGTAATTTGTGAGGGTTGCAACTAACCTTCGCTTTGAAACCCCCAGATTTTAGGTGTTTTTTTGTAGTGAAAGGCATATATGTGCCCACGTGAACATCATAAATATTGCATTATTCATTATAAATAATAATTGGTTCACGTGGACACACATATATCTTTAAAATACACTATTTAATAGTGCAAGGAGGTAAAAGACCCTCCATAAAGTTTGGTATCGAAACAACAATTTCGGCCAAAATTGAAATATTTTTCAGACCATTTTCCCTTTTTATCATTAATTTTATATATAGTCATGTAGTTCCATTTCATTTTTATCAAACTTAAAAAATTTATTTATACTTTAAATATCTTAACGTTTATCAAAAAATGATTTTTTTCGAATATTTTATTACCATAATGCTTAACTACTCTTTTATTTGAATTATAATTTTATTGTATCTATATATTAATAAATTATATATATTCAAATATTTAAAAACAAATAATCTTAATCATTTAGTGTTCAGATCTACAGAATCATTCAGATGTGCATTCAAATTCAGACGTCTTAATTTTAATGTATACAAATGAGGCTAAAGTGTTAAAATTATTATGAATGATTATTGATTTCATAAAAAGTACAAAATATGATCTAATTTTGTGACTACATGATTGTTGATTGCTTAGGGTCGAATTTGTTAAAATATTATTTCATACAGTGATAATATTATATAAAATATATGTTTTATGTCGATTTGAAATCGCCGTAATACAAATTACATAAGTCATTATCAAGTGCACAAAAATTATGATTGTTAATTATAAATCGTCGTTATATGTGAAATAAATCGCCAAGATTGTTCTGTTCTTTTGTAGTGCAAAAGCCCCCACAAAAATATCGTCACAACAAGAATAATTTTGAGGAGGTTGAAACACATGCTACAAATTGAATTTATAGTGGGGGTCTTTTACAACCTCCACACTTAAACCGCCATAAAAAGAATTATTTTGCGAAGGTTGGCACAAACACCACAAATAATATTTATAGAGGAGGTCTTTTGCAACCTCCACACTAAAACCGCCATAAAATGAATTATTTTGTAGAGGTTAGCACAAACGCCACAAATTGAATGTGTAGTAGGGGTTTGTTATGACCCCTATAAATTAACCGCCACAATTTAGCAGTTTTTTGTAGTGTAACTCCCCACACTCATAGCACCCCTGGG
>NC_064282.1:42073111-42085382 GCF_019186545.1 Solanum stenotomum
TAAAAATGACCTGGAGGGTCATTACAGATAAGGTTGACTTCGAGATGATGGCAATGTCTATTGAGTATAACAGTAATAAGCATTCATGATGGATATGACGAGGATGCGACATACGATAATGATTTTTTTGTTAAATGAATTCTCTATGGTAATAAAGATTTGCATGTATCTAAAATTATGATTTTCTACTATTTTGTGAGTATCCTGGTCGTATGGAAATGTGTAAGATGTATTTAGACACCACTCGAATAGAATTGAAAGTAACTAAGGTCACAAATGAAAAGAATTAGTGGGATGTAGTTTAGCTTTCAGAAGGAGGAGAGAACAAGGGTATTTACTTTGATTGCAAGCGCTACAGAGGTATCTTCAAAGGGATTGAGAATTGGATGTAGAGACGTGTGGTTCCATCTATTTTGACCATATTATTGTGATAGTTTTACATGTTTGATTCGAGTGTGGTGATAATTTATTTTATGTTTTTGAGTTTGGTAACTGGTACAGTTGAAGTTTTAGCGAAGGATACAATATGATCGATGGAGAGACGATCAATTATAGGCTAAGATATGTGAATCCATAAAGATCTTCAATGTATGAACTAATGTTGATAGATAATGAGATTGTGTTACATAGTTAAATCAGAATTCAAGTTTTTTTATTGCGAGTCTACGTTTGTGGAAATATGTTTTGTCAGGGTATGAATTGGTAAGATAAGAAATGATCGATCAGATTGAATATTGAGCATTTGGAAAGACTTGGACATGATTTGGGTTATTACTTTTGATTGTTAAAGGACCTTACGAAGTGCTTCACTTAAAGTTTTGTTTTAGAGTATGAGGTAAATGTCATGGGTTGTTGGTCAAAGGATAAGATTGGTAAGCGAGTCAGCGAAAGAGAACAAAGTCTGGTGTATTGAAGAGTTCAAGTTATTTGAAATTTTTGTCATGGGAAGTATTTAAGAAAAATGAAGGAATAAGACCTCTCATATAGACCCAAGGTTTAAAGTTGAATGTTGTATGAATTTTTGCTTATGAGTTCAAATATGACTGTGAGATATTGATTGGTTCGGTTAAGATTTATTAGGGATTTATCAACGACTTTTGGGAAGATTGAGTTTGATTTGGGTGACAAACAATGATGTGTGGAAGATTCTATGTTGTTATATGGGGCTAGATTGTTCAAATTATGTTAGGTGACTTATGAACGCGCTTATATGGACCTACCATTCCACATGGTTATTGAAGATTTCAAGGGGATTGAATCTACTATATTGATGGAATTACACAGACTGTTATGATGCGTTACATAGGGACTTGATGGTGAATAGAGGTTATGAGCTTATAGTATATACAATTATTGGAGTGAATAAGAATTTCTCTGAGTTTTGACTTGAGCTATGTAATGGTTTGGATTAGTTGAAACATGGTATGTGAAAGTTTGCGTGGACTTGACTGTGGTATGATTTGATAGCTTTATCTTGAGGGGAAGGTACTATCCAATTTGAAATTTGTGTTTATCAGCCTTGTGTTGAGATCCATATTTGTCATGGAATACTTACATGGAAAGAGAAGAAGCCATAGTTCATAAATTTTGGAGGAAATAATGTGTTTGCTAATTAGAAGACTTTGATACTAATCACGATTTGAGAGTAAGGTAAGTGATTGAAGTTGTTATGATGTTTTGTTAAGATTGAGAGTGTGTACTTTAGTGGGATGATGTAAGAGTATGTAGGGTATGATAAATTGAGTATAGGTACGATCGTAATGGAAACCAGACCGGTAGATTATGGGTAGCTAAAAATCAAAAAGATGGAGTCAATTGAATAGAAATGTTTGATATGCTTATTATGGAAGGAGTATTTGGTGTTATTCGAACTTGGTTGGGTAAATTCTTATGGGACAACCTACTTCGTTTCGGACATGGTTTGGAGTATGATTCGATGGATATGCTCACTTATGTTTCTACATCTATAGGTGATTCCTAGTGGTGGATCGGGTGTACCGATTCTGCAATTTTCTTCTTGGTAGGGTGACATCCTTGAGCAGTGGTCATATTGGATATGACATATTTTGTGTTATCTTAGAGTAGTTGAGGTATTCCAGTGGTTCTAGTTGTACCACCTTGCTTATGAGAATTTATAGAAGAGCTACTATGGATATTTATAGTTGTTCGACTGTCTTAATATTCATCTAATCATCGACAACACATTCCGATTATCCGTGGTTGAATGTGGAGACCATTAGGTCTAGTTCTACCGTTCTTAAGGGTTGCCTACAATTACAATTACTGATCTAGCATTTTGATAGTGTTGTTAGACGTTCTATATGTTTGAGTGTCTCATTCGTTGTGTGGCTACTTGATCATTTCCTTCTTTGGATCAGATGAGTTTGATTTTTCTTGATGAGTACATGATGTCTAAAAATCACATTTTATAGCTTAAGCTCGTGGAAAGATTATGTTGTGAGGATGGAAGCTTGATAAGAAGTATGATGGTTCGTGGAATATGAGTATGTGGTGGTGGTTCAGGTTCACTTCTGGTTATAGCGGGTATTGATTCAGAATGTTAATTTGGTTATGTGAGGAAATATTTGTCATGATGGTTGTGTTGTGGTCCAATCAATTTCAATTTAGATTGGGTTCATGTGTTAGTCTTTGGCTTGATTATCACTCTTGATATAGATCTTCCAAAGTTTGATTCGAAAGTTCACTTCTTAGTAGTTGATTTTGATGGAATGGTCTTAAAAAGGAGCTCACTTGGAAAGATGGACACTGACTGATCTATCATAACTGTCACAACCCAAACCATCGTGATTGACACCCACACTAACCCTCCAGTAGGAGAACCATTAATACTAATTAGCTAGCCAACTACATCAAAATACCAAAGCATTTAAAGTTACAGAAGGAAGTTTAGATAGCTAAAACTGAAGTTCCCATAAACTTCCAAAAGATCTAACAATGAATTGCGGAATTAAATGCCTAGAACCTGAAAGTCAAAGTACCAAAACATTTAACAATGAACCAAAAGTCTAAACAAGAAGGGTTACCACCCCAACTAATGAACTAATAACTAACTAGAAAGTTTAAGTCCGAAATGTGGACATAGACGAAAGGAGAACTCATGGCATCCCGGAAAAACTGGCTCACCCTTGAATTCGAACGACGATCACTAATTTTCTAAGCGAGGTCTGTCAATAGCCGCCTGAAAATGCCCTGTACTCAACAAAGATAGAGCAAGTGCAATATCAGTACACAACTAAATTGTACTGGTAGAATCACATGGCTATCCCACTAAGTGCAACAGGCATAAGCCATTACAACAATATAATCACATGCACATATCGAACATATGCAATATTATCAACATTTACGAACAAGGTATAGTTTCACATTTCTCAAGATACACAATTATATCAAATCATTGGTCCTCTCATGGAACCCAAACCCAAACTTTTAGCATACCAAAATGTGGTACCCGATCTAATATTTATGCCGGAACATGGAAATCGATCCCATATTTATGCCGAAACGTGGCAACCGATCCAATTTAGTGTGTCGAAACTCAATACCCGATCCATTCAACAAGCCACAATCACAATCACAAGTATATTCTCATAATCATACAACAAGTCATGATTCATGACATTCATCATTCATCTATCCTCATTTACAACAAGTGTGATCAATAATACAACATTCACATACATACACGTATTAGAATGAAGCAAAAACGAACATATAGCACACAATCATGAAATCACAAGCATCACCTACCTCGAAACAAGCTTGAATCCCCTAAGAAACTTGATTCTTCCCTTTCCGAATTCGTTTCGCTTGTTCTTGGTCTACAAATAATTAATTTAACATGGGAATCAATAAACAATAACTAATTACCTAATTACTAATAATTCTATCAACCCTAGATCATATCCATGATCCCCATACCAAGAATAGGATTTTCTCCACCATAATTTCCAAATGAAAACTCTTTCCCATCGATAATTACCCATTAGATTATGTTCTATGGATCGAAAAATGGATTTGGAGAGTTAAAATCTTACCTTTAGCCTTAAGAATGGTGGAAAACTGTCAAGAAAACCCATCGGTTCGTTCCTTAGCTCTCAAGTTCGAAAGCTGCAGAATAAAGACATTTTGGGGTTTGTTTCCGACTTATATCGCGATTGTTCCACTATGACGACCCCCAACCCGCCACATCAACCCCGCCCTGTCGGGAATAATTCGCCACAGCGGCTTGCACGGAACGAGTGAGTTGATTTAAAAATTCCAAACTCCTATTTCACAACACACCTTCAACCAACGACACTCAGAAACTACCCGTTCACGCTATGATCGATTCCGAGAGTTTTATTCGCCTGAAATAAATTCTGTAAAGTTGTACAAGTTGCTTAGCGTCTTAGATATCTACAATGTGATCAAATTCATAATTAGATCACCCAATTGTTACCAAATTTTCCTAGACTTTAATGATTCTGATTTCGTCCAAATGTGGACTAGGTTGGGAAGTTCCAAGTTACTAGGAAAAAGTTTTCCAACCCAAAATTTTTCCCCGTTGGCTTTTCTATAACGACGAAACTAGGTCATTATAATAGATACCAATTTACCCATCACTCGTCCCTGAGTGACAAACTTAGGAAAAGTAGGCTAAGTAAGGAATGGAGTAGTACCTGAATCGACGAACAATTGGGAATACTTGTCTCGCATGTCCTTCTCGATTTACCAAGTAGCTTCTTCAGCTGGACGATGCTTCCATTGAACTTTCACAGATTTAATCTCCTTGGTCCTCAGCTTCCGGACATCACGATCAAGAATTGCAATCGATTCCTCATCATATTGGAGGTCTTTGTCTAACACAATTGAATCCCATTTAATGATATAATCTCCGTTCCCATGATATCTCTTCAGCATGGACATTGAAATACTGGATGAACTCCCGATAAGTTAGTAGGTAAAGCCAATCTATACGCTACCGGTCCTACACATTCAAGAACCTCAAAAGGACCAATGTATCGCAGACTTAGCTTGCCCTTCTTGCCAAATCTCATCACCCCTTTCATGGGTGATACCTTAAGAAGAACATTCACACCAGTATGAAATGCCATATCTCTCACCTTATGGTTTGCATACTTCTTCTGTCTACTCTAGGCTGCTAGAAGCTTAGCTTGAGTACTCCTCACCTTATCTTGAGCATTCTTCACTAAATCAACCCAAAGGTTTCACATCTCCAGCCTTGAACCATCATATGGATGATCTACATCCTCTCCCATATAATGCCTCAAACGCTGCCATATCAATGTTAGAGTGATAATTATTGTTATAAGAGAATTCACAAAAAGGTAAGAACTTATCCCAATGTCCTCCAAAATCAATCACACATGCCCTCAACATGTCTTCTAACACTTGAATATTCCTCTCCGACTGCCCGTCCGTCTGCAGATGGAAAGCGGTACTAAAAGTGATTTGTGTGCCCAATTAATCATGTAATTTCCTCCAAAACTTGGAAGTAAACTACGTACCACGATCTGAGATAATAGAGAAGGGCACCCCATGCAACTTCACTATCTCTTTCACATATACCTTAGCCAATTGTTCAACATTATAATCTATCCTTATCGGAATAAAGTAGGTTGACTTAGTCAATCTATCAACCACTACCTAAATAGAATCAAACTTCCCCAAAGTCTTGGGAAGACCTACCACAAAATCCATGGCTATCATTTCCCACTTTCATTCCGGAATTAGCATTCTTTGAAGCAAACTTGCAGGCCTTTGATGTTCATAGTTCACTTGTTGACAATTTTGACACTTAGCCACAAACTCCGCTATATCCTTCTTCATGCCCGACCACCAATAATTTCGCTTCAAATCTCGGTACATCTTGGTCACACCCGGATGAATAGAATATCGCGAACCATGGGATTCTATCAGCAACTTTTGAATCAAGTCATCAACCCGAGGAACACAAATCCTTTGTTTAAAACTAAGCATACCTTCCGCATCAAAAGTGGTCTCTTGTGCCTTACCAATGACAGTCTACTTCTTGAGTTCATTCAATTTTTCATCCTCAAATTGCTTTGCCTTGATCTCTTCCATAAACGTGGCCCTTATTTCAATGCTAGCTAACACCCCACCTTTTCTGAGATGCCCAATTGCATGAATTTAAACTCCAAGGTCTGAATTTCCTTAGTCAAAGGTCGTCTAGTTACACTAAAGCAAGACCCATACTTACCGCCTTTCGACTCAAAGCGTCTGCCACTACATTAGCCTTACCCGGATGGTATTGAATGGTGACATCATAATCTTTAAGTAACTCCATCCACCTTCGTTGCCTCAAATTCAGATCCTTTTGAGTGAACTCATGCTGCAAACTATGGTGATCAGTAAACACCTCACACTTAACACCATAGAGGTAATGCCGCCAGATCTTAAGAGAAAACACTACTGCTGCCAACTCCAAATCATGAGTTGGATATTTCCTCTCATGCACCTTCAACTGACGAGAGACATAAGCTATAACATTCTTATCCTGCATCAGCACAACATCGAAACCATAATGTGAAGCATCACAATAAACAATAAAATCTTTACCTTCCACTAGTAGTGCTATGATAGGTGATGTGGTCAAGAGAGTCTAGAGCTTTTGAAAGCTATCCTCAGATTTTTTAGTCCATTCAAATGGTATTACCTTTTTGGTCAAATTTGTCAAGTGAGTGGCAATAGAAGCAAAGTTCTTCACAAATCGACAATAGTAGCTAGTGAGCCCCACAAAACTCCTAACTTCCATCACAGAGCTAGGCCGAACCTAATTCTTAACCGCCTCAATCTTTTGGGGATCTACCATTACCCTTTCTTTTGAAACTACATGCCCAAAAAATGCAACCGAAGTTAACCAAAATTCACACTTAGAAAACTTAGCGTACAACATTGGTTTCCCAAGAACACCCAGAACAATACAAAGATGATCGGCATGCTCTTGCTCACTTTTCGAATAGACCAAAATATCATCAATAAAAACTATGACGAATGAATAATGAAATGGCTTGAACACCCCATTCATTAAACTTATAAAAGCGGCGGGTGCATTAGTCAAACCAAAAGACATAACTAGAAACTCATAGTGCCCATAGCGAGTTCTAAATGCCGTTTTGGGCACATTCTCAGGCCTAATTTTTAACTGATGGTAGCCAAACTTTAGATCAATCTTGGAGAAAACTGATGCACCTTGCATTTGGTCAAAAAGATCATCTATTCGAGGCAAATGGTACTTGTTTCGAATAGTGATCCTATTCAATTCCTGTAATCTACACACATTCTCATACTACCATCCTTTTTCTTAACAAACAAAACTGGAGCACCCCATGGGGAAGCACTAGGATTAATAAATCCTTTATCATGAAGCTTTTGGATTTGGGCCTTAAGCTCTCTTAATTTCGTTGGGGTCATGCGATACAGAGGGATGGATATGGGACGGGTACTAGATTCTAAATCAATGGAGAAGTCTATATCTCTATCAGGAGGCATACCATGCAAATCATTAGGAAACACTTCTCTAAATTGTGACACCACATGAATAGACTCAATAGATGGAGACTCAACCTCAACATCCCGAATATGAGTGAAGTAAGCCAAACAATCCTGCCCCACTAGTTTTCTAGCCCGAATGAAGGATATGATCTTAGCTTGCTTAGGCTTTTACACCCCTTCCCACTCTAACGTTTCCCTTCCAGAAATTTCTAGAGTTACATACTTAGTGTTTCAATTAAGCACAACATAATTGGAGGACAACCAAGTCATGCCTAAGATTATGTCAAAGTCAGTCATATCCAAAATAACCAAATCAGCCCAAGTCTGATAACTTATAAATAAAATTGGACAAGCACGATAGCCATGTATGACTATGACAGACTTTCCAATTGAGGGTAGAAACATGGATATGGGCATCAAGTATATCACAATTCATATCAAATTCTAAGGCAAATCTCACGGATACATAAGGATAAGTAGAACTCGGATCAAATAACACATTAGCCATCCGGTCACAGACAGGAATAGTACATGTGATCACTGTATCAGACGCCTCTGCCTCATTCTTGCTCGAAAAGGTGTAATATTGGGCCCTATCATCATGATGGACGACTTCTCTACCTGGCTGGACTGTACTTCTGCCTGCATTACCATTTCCCCTACCTCCGTGGCCTTGCTGATTTTCTCCTCGCCTACCTTGTGGACGTCCTCTACCATTACCACCATTTCCCACGGTACCACTGCTCTAGACGGCTGCTGCGCGGAATCTAACACTCATGAGTGGGGACAATCTCTCCTCATATGCCCAGGTTCTCCACAATTGTAGCAAGTGCGATCAAAAGATGGTCCGCCACCCGTCGAAGGCGCGACTCCCTGGCTATGCTGAATCAAATTATGAGGTGGAGTTCCCGAGTAATTACTTGTAGAGGCGGGCATGGTGGATTTGAATTGACCTGGCTACAAGTATTGGCCTCCCTGCCCCTTTGGAGTAAGAGCCTTGAAATTACCCAAATTCTTGGCCCTTTTTGCCAATGCCTTAGCCTGACCGTCTCGCCTCACCCCCTCCACTTTTTTAACAAAGTTTGTCACCTCATTAAAGCTTCTCCCTGCAGAGGTCATATGAACAGATAATTCCTGCAACTCAAAATTTAGTCCCTTAATAAATAAAAAGATTCTCTCTTCTTCAGTAGTCACCAACTGTATAACATATCTAGACAATGCATGAAACTTGGCCTCATAAGCAACCACAGACATACCACCTTGCTCCAAAGACATGAACTCATCCTTCTTACGATCTCTCAAGGTCCAAGGAAGATATTTCTCTAAGAACAAGACATGAACGTGAGTCCAAGTGAGTGGAGGTAAAACTGAATATCTACATTCCATATAAGCTCTCCATCACTGCTTAGCCTCACCTTGAAGCTGAAAAGTCACGAACTCAATCCCATGCTCATGGACAATTCCCAACTTATGAAGCCTCTTATAGCAATATAGGATGAACTCATATCCATCCTCACTCCCAGAACCATGGAACACAGGTGGTTACAACTTCAAAAACTTGGTCAACATCTCATGTTCATTACCAGTCATAACAAGACCCAATAAATGACGGAATAAAAAAATTACCTACATTTCCTCCCACCTTGGGGACAGTGATAGTAATAGGAGGATTGGCAGGAGCTTGAGTTGCTTGAATCGAAGGAAGCACTCTAGGACCAATCAACCCTTTCAAGAATGACATGATTTGTTAAGATAACACTAAGTCTATGAGAGGAATACCTGTAGTCTCAGCCTGCACCTCTTCCTCTTGTCCAACCTCCTCAACGTTTTCAACCTCAATATTCTCCTCTATCTCTTCTTGATGTACGGGAGAGGCCTCATTTTGGGGAGTATTTTCGATCGGTACCCCATCTCTAGTAGGCACCACTCTTCCTCAGCCTTTATCCCTAACTCTTCCTCTACCCTTGCCTCGACCGCGACCTCTCGCTGTAGATTCCTCAGCTGAAGCATTGACAGGAGCTACGTGCTTGACGCTATTGAATCTAGTGTTAACCAGCTGCGGACAGAAGAGTGAAGGAGGTTAAATACCAATTCAAATCGACATATGCCAATTGGAATCAAGTCATAACATGAAAGGAGACAAGAGGAAATAGAGAGATTTTCTAAAGTCATATAGCCTCTCGAAGAAAAGTACATACGTCTCCGTACCGTTCCGCAAGACTCTACTAGACTTGTTTTGGTACATCAAGATCAACAAACTGATACCAACTTTGTCACGATCCAGACCATCGTGATTGGCAACCATACTAACCCTCCGGTGGGAGAACCATTAATATTAGTTAGCTAACCAACTACATCAAAATACTAAAGCATTTAAAGCTACGGAAGCAAGTTTAAATAGCTAAAAATTGAAGTTCCCATAAACTTCCAAAATATCTAACAACGAATTATGGAATTAAATGCCTAGAACCGGAAAGTCAATGTACTAAAACATCTAACAATGAACCAAAAGTCTAACCAAGAAGGGTTACCACCCCAACTAATGAACTAATAACTAACTAGAAAGTCTAAGTTCGAAATGTGGACATAGACGAAAGGAGAACTCATGGCATCCCGAAAGAACTGGCTCACCCTTGAATTTGAACGACGATCACTGATCTTCTAAGCGAGGTCTGTCAATAGCCGTCTGAAGATGCACTATACTTAACAAAGATAGAGAAAATGTAGTATCAATACACAACTACAGTGTACTGGTAGGATAACACGGCTATCCCACTAAGTGCAACATACATAAGCCATTACAACAATATAATCATATGCACATATCGAACATATACAATATTATCAATATTTACGAACAAGGTACAATTTCACATTCTCAAGATACATAATTATATCAAATCATTGGTCCTTTCATGTAACCCAAACCTAAACATTTAGCATACCAAAATGTGGTATCCGATCCAATGTTTATGCCAGAAAGTGGCAACCGATCCAAGTTAGTGTGTCGGAATGCAATACCCGATCCATTCAATAAGCCACCATCACAATCACAAGTATATTCTCATAATCATACAACAAGTCATGATTCATGGAATTCATCATTCATCTATCCTCATTTACAAGAAGTGTGATCAATAATGCAACATTCACATACATACACGTATTATAATGAAGCAAGAATGAACATATATCACACAATCATGAAATCAAAACCATCACCTACCTCAAAACAAGCTTGAATCCCTTAAGAAACTGGATTCTTCCCTTTCTAGATTCGTTTCGCTTGTTCTTGGTCTATAAACAATTAATTTAACATGAGAATCAATAAACAATAACTAATTACCCGAATTACTAATAATTCTATCAAACCATAGATCATACCCATGATCCCCATACCAAGATTAGGGTTTTCTCCACCATAATTTTCAGTTCAAAACTCTTCCCTATCGATAATTACCCATTAGATTATGTTCTACGGATGGAAAAATGGATTCGAGGAGTTAAAATCTTACCTTTAACCTCAAGAATTGTGGAAAACTATCAAGAAAACCCCTGGGTTCGTTCCTTAGCTCTCAAGTTCAAAAGATGCAGAATAAAGACGTTTTGGGGTTTATTTCCGACTTAAATTGCGACTGTCCTGCTATGGCTTCCCCAACTCGCCACATCGGCCCCGCCCTAGTGGGAATCATTTCGCCATAACGGCTTGCACAAAACCAGTGAGTCGATTTAAGAATTCCAAACTCCCATTTCACAACAAACCTTCAACCAACGACACTCAGAAACTACCCGTTCACACTAGGATCAATTTTGAGAGTTTTATTCGCCCGAATTGAATTTCGTAAATTCATACGGGTTCCTTAACGTCTTAGCTATCTACTAATGTGATCAAATTCATAATTAGATTATCCAATTGTTACCAGATTTTCCTAGACTTTAATGACTCCGATTTCGTCCAAATCTAAACTAGGTTGGGAAATTCCAAGTTATTACAAAAAAGTTTTTCAACCCAAAATTTTTTCCCGTTGGCTTTTCTATAACGACAGAACTCGGCCGTTACAATAACTCAAGTTTTTGTTAACGTCGGTTATTCTTCCTTCTCCTTCTTTATGTTCGAGGACGAACATGATTTTAAGTGGTGGATAATGTAATGACCCGTTAGGTCATTTTGAAAACTAGTCATCTCTCTTTCATAAACGATCCTTTCCGTAAAATTTTAAATGAGAATTTGAATTACTCGTCTAACTACAATTATTTAATTTGCGGGTAAGTTTTAAATAAATAATTTTATTTAGTGGTTAATGGGCCAAGTCCATAATTTATTTAGGAAAAATTGTATATAATAGCAAACTATTAATTCAAATTAAATGCTATAAACATAGTTTGATTTAATTGTACCTCATAGCAAACTGTTGCTATTTCACCTCTCTCCTGGTGAATCTCGCTCGCCATTCTCGTTCTCTCGCTCGCCTCTCTCATTTTTTATACAAACGCAAGTGTATAAAGTGCGTTTGTGTTTGTATAAAGCGCGAGAAAATTGAATATATACATATATTTTCGTTCCCCTCTCTCCCCTCTCCAGATCTCGCTCGCCACTCTCTCAGATCTCGCTCTCTCACTCGCTTCTCTCACTTTATACAAAAAATGCAAATTGTATAAAATGCGTTTGTATTTGTATAAATCGAGAGAAAATTGTATATATACATATATTTTCGTTCCCCTCTCTCCCCTC
>NC_064282.1:42085579-42171491 GCF_019186545.1 Solanum stenotomum
ATATTTGTTCCCCTCTTTTCCCTCTCCCAGATCTCGCTCGCCACTCTCCCAGATCTCGCTCGCTCACTTGCCTCTCTCACTTTATACAATTGATCTTTTTGTATATGTATACCAAAGCAGATTATACAATTGCTTTCTTTTATATATGTATAGCGAAATATACATATTTATGTTTGTTATGGAGCGCAATTATGCAAACTTTGCTATAGCATACAAATATGAATTTTGTGTTTGCTATATGTGAAAGTTGCTCATTTATTTAATATCCTATACCACTTGGCCCATATAATGAGATATGTTAAAAGGGTTTAACAGTTTTCAGATTAAAATTGAGGGGAAACAAAAAGAAAGAAAGAAAACAAAAGCGCGATAGAGAGAAGGAAATCGTGGTGCAGGTAAGGTTTCTTTGTGTTTAAGAAACTGTGGTTGGTAAATTGGATGAACCGTAAGCTTTTCTTTCAATTTTGTTGGCAAATTCGATGAAGTCTAACCCTTTGGACAATTCTTATTGGTTAGAAAATTAAGGTTAACAGTAAGTACCTATAGTTAAGTTCACTTGGAGAGGAAAATAATGATAAAAAAAATTAATGGAGTGTCATAATTATGAGACAGTGATTGAGAAATTGGTGATGGGTGTGAATGCATTATTTCAAAAGGTTTCAATTATGCATATAATTATCATGGTTACGGTTCTTGATATATATGTTAGTTTTGAGTATGTTTTTTTCTTTCGTGATTGAAAGTTTGTTGTGTGATGTCACATTAGATTCAAGTTGATTGGAGGAATTAAGACCTAACCCTAGGCTTGAATTTGAGAAATATGAGAGTTGACATATTAATTGGCACCAAGATTAGGAATTGATTATAGATTTGAGTGAGTTTTTGGGTCTAGGCTAAACCTTTGGTAATATGGGTGTTGTTAGTTTCAAAACCTTATTGTGATTATGTACTTGAATAGATTGCATTAATTTGGAAGCTCAACGAAAAGGGAATGCTCAAGTCTCGGAGTGATTATTTGATTATTTGAGGCAAATAAATTAAACCCTTGTTAAGTGCATAAAATCATGTATTTCCTTATGGTATGTGTTGGGGAGTAATGGAACTTGGTGATGGGTTGACTTGTGCATATTGAGTAATTCTAATGATGAAAAAGGGGTAATAAAGGGAAATGTGATTAATTATTGGTGTGTGATGTGTTGAGAATTGTTTGAAAGGCTTATTGACTCATTGTTGATGTTGTATCACGATTGTGTTGTTGTGAATTGTGCATTATTATGAAAATGGTCATCTCCTCATTATTTATGTGAACATGTCATTTGCATTGTTCTGAGACATGGTTGTGATTAGTGTTATGTGAATTGAGAAAGAATAAGAAATTAAACAAGATGTACCCTTTCGAGGGACGTGTCGTATGCCATGACAGATACTATATTTTGAGGGACGTGTCACACACCGAGACAAATTTTATTATCGAGGTACGTGTCATACGCCGCGATGGATACTATATATCGAGGGTCGTTTCGCATACCGCGACGTATGCATGGACACATATGTCCCCTTTGTGTCCCGAACTGAGAGACATCAGGTGTGTATCGTTAGGTTATACATGCATCACTATACTTGACATTGCATTGCACATCTTTTTCATTGGTGAATTTGATCTTGTGTGTTGTTGATCTTGTGAATGCCTTTCTATGGAACTTGAGATTGATGAATATTGAGCTTGTTGTTTAAGATATGTAGTTGTTAGAGTGTTATTGTTGACTTGTATGATATGTAAATTGTGAACTGTTAGGTTAGGCTGGTTTTATGCAGGTTGTAGTTGTGGAGGTTCGGTTAGGGTGTAAGGAGTACCCGTATTCTACTCCCTTAGCTTGTGTTTAGAATTTTACTTGCTGAGTACCGTATGGTTTGGTACTCACCCCTTGCTACTACATTTTTGTAGGTTACTAGCTCGGATATTCGTAATACTCTTTATTCTCTCCTTATCCAAGGCTTCCTGTGGAGATTTGTGAGGTAGTTGTTTATCATCTTAATAGACCTTTTTACTCCTATTTATGATCTTGTTCTATTCTAGAAACTATATCATATGAGACTTGTATTTTTCTTTTGATCAATTGTAATACTTTAGAAGCTTATACTTGTGACAACTAGGTTTTGAGTTTTTATTAAGTTGACTTAGTTATCCACACTTTTGATATTTTGAGATTTCACTATGTCTTACTTCCGCACATTTTGTGATATTTGGGTTTTTGGCTGACTTGTCTTGGTGGGATAAGACGAGTGTCATCACATCCGTTTTTGGGTCGTGACACCCCCCCCCCCTTCAGGTCACTTTGATAACATAAGATACCAATCCCCGAGACTTGGTGTCACCTATACAGGAGTTACTAGGAACAAAAAGTCATATATATAGAGAACTGACTAATCTAAAATACAACATGAGAGTCAGTACAAAAGAATGACCAAAACAAGTATCTGAACATCGGGAGTTCACCGCAATCCAAATTTGTAACAGTCACAGGGGATCAAAATGTTCACTAAAGGTGACTCAAATTGGGAGCTGCATCCGAAAAACAAGTACAAGTGAAGTATGAGTACCAAAATACGGGGTACCAGTAGGCATCATGGGCCGACCAAGCTTAGAAAGATCAAATATATATATAAGAAACACGTTGATAATAGCAAGAAGAAGGAAAGTTGGGGCATAACAAGAATATAATTGAGAAAAGAAAGATGATATCAATAATCAGCTACAAGCTACACACAAACAATACAATCAACACACTCAAAGGAAAACTCATGCAATGATACAATAAAAAACTCCAAGTAAATAAGTATCTTAAGCCCAGAAGAACATCGAGCCGACTGGAATAGTACCTCAAGCTTAACTGTAAGCCAATAACCCGGATAAAAGTATCCACGAGCCACCCAGATAACACATCAAGATTACTAGTAAATCGAATATCTGTATCAATGGGCCGCCTGGGAAGGTACCTCGATATCATTAGAGTAAAAGCATACAAAAGATGCGATAAATCAAGTAAAAGAGCCTTTTACCAATTTTTATTCAAAACAGGTCTCAAGGACTTCTAACTTATTAAGGTTAATTTCGTTTTTACAAACCAAATCATTTTCTCCCAAAACTCATTCGAGTAGAAACTCCTCAAAAGAATTATCACTATCAAGTCATGGCATACACACAAAATTGGGAAAAATACTCATCACACCACAAGAGTATTAACATGGCACTCTTGTCAATAGTACAAGCTTCTGGCCTCAGGCCCAACAATTTAATACACAACCTTAGAAGAAACACAACTTAAGGATCCACGCCATCAATCAAAGAAACCAAATAAATCAAACACAAGGCAGTCCTAAGTTTCACGCCACCTATAAGAAATATCTAAGGATACTACTCACACAAGGATCACCTAAACTAAGGATCCTCCGACTAAAACTTAAGCTAAACAACCTAAACTATAGCCATAACTATCCAAAGATCAATAAAGCTCAACACAATCTAAGGGTACAACCTAAATCATGCAATACTACCAAAAAATAATCAATCTAACTATGCCAAGTCTATGAAAAGGAAGCCATAACCTACCTCAAGGCCAAAACCTGCACACGAAGTATAACTCGAGAACTTTTCCCATTCGGAGAGCCTCATATTTCTTCCATTCTATCAAGAACACAAATACAAAGTTTATATGGATCCAACGATACCCATATCAGTAATCCGAATTTTGGACCAAATTGGATCCTCGAATCGAAACAACAAAATTGTGAAAAAAAGAAATTGTCATAATGTCTTCCCCGAAATAAGGATCACATGCTCGAAAAATTGGCGAAAATGAGACTCAATTCGGACGTCAAATGGACAAATTACCCCACTTTCAATCTTAGAGATTAGGGAACATGAGGTCGGAAATGAATTTGAATTACTAAATTAAAGACAGAAAAGCATAGATGAGAGGCAAATGAAGAAAACTACCTTGAAATGGTTAGAAATGATCAAGAATTTCTCCTAAATTCTCCAAGCTGAGCTCTCAAAGCATTGGGTTTCTTTTTGGAACTAAAGCAGGAGAAAGGGATTTTAATCCCAACAATCTTCGCAAAAGGGGCCAAAAGTTCACTTGAGCGGCCAAAGGCTTCGCAAAAGCCAAGGGTTGGTGGTTAACGCCACCCCGCCCCTAAGTTGCCCATCACTTAAGCAGTCTATTTCTCGCTTAAGCCAACATCGCTTAAGCGATCAAGAGTCCGCTTAAGATGTCGCACCAGACACTAGATTTTCAGAAAAAGGCTAAGTATCCAAAACTTTGAACAAGCTCTCTAAATTCATCTAGAGTTGAAACGATGCAAACCAAAAGTGTAAACCACTTGGAAATGACATTCCAAACTCAATGGAATCGTTGAAAAATCCCTATGAGGTCATCTCGTCAAAATGTTGACAAAAGCCAACGCTTTAAAAAAGAAACACAACTAAACGTCAAGAAGCTAAAGCTGATCCTGACACCTTCGGGAATCAAATCAAAGGTCATTCTATGCCAAACTCGACATTTCAAAGCTAACCGCACTGCTGAAATTTGATTCCAAGCACGTTTACCAAGAAAGTTGACCCAAGTGAAGCTCTTGGCTAAACTCTTAAACTAAAAATCCTAATCTTACTAACCCTAAACAGAAGCCTCAAAACCCAAAACAATCATCAAACTTGACCAAAATTACCCTTCTGGAGCTGATGGAATTGATAGAATTCCAATCCAATGTCTAAATCTCGAGATGTTGACAAAAGTCAACTCTTTCAAACATTAAGCTTCTAAAACTCAAAACTTGCACCAAACTCAATCAAACACCTCGGGGAGTGTGTCACCCAACCCGACACCACACAAAAGCTATAAGAAAGCTACGGGAAAGGGAATAACTGGAAAATTATGCATAAAACATAGAAATGACCTCGAGGGTCATTACAACAAATATCACTAAAATGACTTTCATTTGTGAAAGTAAGACAAATGCAATACCTGAAAGCTAAAAATATGAGGATACCAGGTCCGCATATCAGCTCAGTCTCCCGAGTAGCCTTCTTAACCTGATGGTGCTTCTATTGAACCTTCATTGACAGGATCTTTTTAGACTCACCTAACCTGCATGTCTAGAATGGCCACAGGCTCCTCCTCAAAACTTAAAGTCTCATTAAGCTAAACCAACTCCCACTGAAGCACGTGAGACATATCAGGAACATACTGCCTCAACATAGAGACATGAAACACAGATGAACACTGGAAAGAGTTGGAGGTAAGACTATCTCATAAGTCACCTCTCCTACCCACCTTAGAATCTCAAAGGGATCCATAAACCTGAGGTTAAGCTTGCCCCTTCTCCCAAATCTCATCACACCCTTCATGGTTGACACCTGCAAGAACACACGATCACCAACCATGAACTCTAAAGGCGTAGCCTTCGATTTGAACCTAACCTTTCTTTGGATGAAACATGAACTCATTTGACCTCTTTTCCCATTACGTAAAACCTTCATGAAGCATTGATCCGTTTGATTAGCCAACTTAGGCCTAAGTTGGGGGTGTGGTGAAAAATGAGGAAAGTCAAGAAGGTTGTAAAATTTTTACCCTTTATGGATTGTTCTGAAAAATATGAAACCCCTCTATATAAAAAAAGATAAGAAAAACAAAAGAAGAAAAAGATTGAAGAAGAAAAAGAATGTTGCAATAAAGCTTGTGCAATGGAGAAAAGAAATGGGGGTATCCAATGAATCTTGCTTAAAAGAACATATCATTCTCTTATATACAATAACTAGGTAAATTACTCGTGCATCACACAAGATTGAACTATTTTACTAAGTTTACATATGATCATTTAATAATATTCATATTTTTGATACATACACTACATTTTTAAGAATATTTTATCTTAAGGCAAAATATTCCTATGAAATCTTAAAGTCTATATTTTTTTAATCTTCGTTTTTGTTGCATAAAAATTATTAGCCATGCATAGAGAGATTTAAGGTATAAGAAAGAAGTCTAAGAAAATCTCCATGGAAATAGTTGGTCAGAAGTAACAAAATTTTCTAAATTCCAAAAAGTTATAAAGAACAACATCAACCGTTAAAGAAGAGACCAAAAAGTCTCGAACAACAACACTGCGAAGTAAAGTGGAGCATACGTCCATACAAGAACATAACTAACTAAATTGAAATTGATGACCTTCGGCTCCTTTCTTATGAACCTCCATTAGTATCTTTTTTATTTTAGTATGTCGTATCATGTATATGTAAAAAATAATCTAAAATTATTAATAACATAAAAGTTTTTCCTCATTGTCTTTGAATAGTATTACTATAGCTTAGGTTTCATATCACTGGCCCCAACTTATTTGGAATTAAACCATAGTTATTGTCATGGTTATAATATGCACTTAGAAAGAAATAATGCAATGATCAACCAAGCCGTAGGTGGCATCAAAATGGAACTGTTTACAACATGATATTCTAAACCAAAATTTTGATACATAACATATTAAAATCTCACATCATAATTTTGTGAGCACTTGAACTCACAAATATCCACAAATAATAATAAATACAACCTCACTTTCCTAACAATCAAGAAGAAAAAGGGCATGTTGCTTAACATATTTTTTGAATAGATAGTTTGTTAGGTTGTATCCAGGTTTACAATTCACAAATTTAATTGAAAGAAGTCAAAAGAAAGAGTTATCACTACAACAAAAATGATCTTCAATGATAATTAATAGCTTAATTGCCGCTAAATATATATTTTCAGATACAATTAGTACTCTCTTTAAATGTCCCTAAAGTCTATACCGACATTGAATCTGATGACAATTAATTAATGTTGGTAAAGGCTCTAGCACTCTTTGTTAATGTGCATATATATTGTCGATAATTTTTTTGTTATAGTACTATTGGCATCTGTTAGTTTCAAAAAAACTTAATCTCTTATTATGCCCAAAAAGAGAGGGGAAGAAAAATGGCAAATTAGTCAACTTGCGATAAAAGAAGTGGACTAATTGTCTCTATACTAATATTATAGGAAGAGTGCAACGACATAAAAATGTTTGTAACTAAGATAAAAAAATCAAAATAATATAATAACTATGGCAAGCAAGAGAGTAATTTGTTTGGTTCTTTTAACAAACTTCACCATTGGTTCTGTATTAGTTATCGTATATTTGTTATTGTATCCTATCAAATATAGCACAATCCACAAGAAATTTTTCCAAAAAGTTTATGAAGAAGCCAATAAAAAGGGAAGAGAAGATCAATTTCAATCATCCTTGCTGAGATTTTTAACAGAGTTAAAAAAAAGTCACCAAAATAGCAAAAAGAAATTGCAATAGTTACATAAATAAGTATGACTTACATTAAAAGATTAAGCATCATGAAATAGGGGGAAGAAAACTTTGAGGAGTGAAACACACTTTATAAAAAGCTTAATAATTGTATTTGGATTTGACTCCCCTATAGTGGAAAAAACCTACAAATAAGAGTGGCAGATATAGAAATTTTGTTTACGAAAGCACCAAATATTATGAATCTAACCATTTCAGCAGCATTATGAGTTGTGATCTGAGAGGCGCAAGAGTTGTAATGTCGCATTGCAATTGAAATCAATTTTCTTTTTTTATTATTTCTTTTTTTGGTGCCTTGGAATTAAGTGTTGGATTTTAAAAGGTGTGAATAAAAAATGAAGAGTTGTGACTTTTGCCAAAAGTTGTGACATTTGTAAAATATTATGACTTTTGTGAAAAGTTGTGACTTTTGTTAAAAGTTTTGACTTTTATTAAAAGTTGTGACTATAACACCCAGTATTCTACGTGTACTAGTTCTATTTATATGACGCTTATAAATTTCCTTGTGGTATAGTTATGGACTTGGTTTCCTATGCAACTAGTGACAATAGAATAGGTTTAAAGTGAATTGTTCGTAGATTTTAATGTGACCCGATTAAGTTGAAATCGATGGAAGTATTTAAACTTGAGATCATAAGGTGGTATTTGAGTCTAATGTTTAAAGTGACATAGTGTATATAAGTTTAAGTTAAGTTAGAGGTATTAAAGTCTAGAAATGGAATAAAATATTGAGGTGCTTGCTTGACTACACTCAAGCTAGTAGGTGACAAGTAGGTGCATCACCTACTTTGCTTATTGACCAGCCCAAAGGACCAAGTAGGTGCATCACCTACTCAGACTCTTTTGAACATGTTATTGGGCCAAGTACACTACCACCTACTTGCATTAATCTGTCCCAAGTTGAGTAGAAGAATTAGGGGAAAATGGACAGCCAAGGCCTAATATTCTTAAGTCCAAAAAGGCCCAAGTGAAATGTCCAAGTAGGTGGATCACCTACTTGATAAATTATGGCTCAAAATGAGTGAGAAAGTCGGCCAAAACAGGTCCCTTTAAAAGGGATTGATATTGGCTTTTTCCAACCATTTTTACTTTAATAAAAAAATTTGATTTCTAGAGATTTCTCTCCTCGCTCTCTTAGCTTCATACAACAACCATTAAATACCATTAGGGTTCTTGAATATGAGGGAGTTCAAGATATTGGAAGGTATAAGTTAAGACAAGTTGAGGAGGACAACCTTTACCTTGAAGAATCCAAGTCTTAGCAAGTGGTAGTTGTATCCAGCGTGGTAAGCTACTACAATTTTCTCTCTCTTGTGCTTGAGTTTAATTAGTACATTTGGTATGTGTTAGTGAGTTGGAAATTGTTCCTTTTACATGGTATAATATTGGGGAGGATATTCTGGTGATTAGTGCATGTTGGGACAACCATGGAGGGGAGTTCTCTTTTAATTCAGTTATGAGCTTGTTTGAGCACTTTAAAAGTAATGTTAGCTCTTCAAGTGCTGGTGATCAGAAACCATGATTCATATTGCTTCTGTTACATTAATATGTTTAAGAATTTGTTTTATGTATGTTATGATAAAGGATGTGACTGGATGTGCGGGGAAGTTATGGAGACATTAAAAGACTTAAAATACTGCAGGAAGTTTTGGGGAGGACCAGATACGAAGGTTGTACAGTATATAGACGTGATTAAAGGGAAAGGGAAGGAAAGAAAACATTGGCTAGATAAATTGCATGCTTATTGATTGGTTACTATGTTGGTGAGATCAAGTAGCTCAAATTGATTGATTAGCGACTAATACTAGTCTTACAACTTATTTTATTGTAGATTAGTAATCTGAAGAGAAGGAGTTAAGTCATACTTTTTGGATTGTATAACAAGGTATGTAAGGCTATTCGATTTCCAATTTCTTTTACATGAATCCAACACTTGTATTACAAATTAGGCTCTTTAAGTGACCTTGGTAGTGACTGATCCATAGTTGCAATTCCTACTCCCTAGAGCACTAAAGTGAGTACTCTAATATGAGTTTATTACTAAATGTACGTGCTTACTCTACCAAGTATTAGCATGTAAGGTTCAAACTTGTTTCATCGTTAAAGTACCCTTGGCATGTATTCCCCTTTTATAAATGGAACACCCCGTAATTTAGTGAGTTGAACTACTGATTTCTAGAGCCTTTGGTAATTGTTTTGTAGTGTCGTATGAGGGTTAAAACTTGTAAAAATGGTTCCTGTACTTAGGATAGGAGTTTTAGGGGTTGAACGTCTGGGTATGACTCCCCAAGGACCACCCAAGGGGTCCTTGAGGAGGACCCCAAAATAGTCCCCTAAATTTGGAAAATCTAGTGAACCACGGATGGCCATCCACCACTAGTAGACCAAACCACGCCTCGTAGGTTGTGGGCGTAGGTCAAGGCATGTTGAGGCCTGCCAAGACAAGCCTCAGGTGCAAACCGCGAGACCAAAGGATGGCCAGTAGACCAATCCATGGTCCGTGGATGGGTGGGCGTGGATTCTGCCAGTTTTTAGAGTTTTGGTTTTAAGTTAGGTGTTTGGGAATTAATTAGTTAATTAATTAAGGGCTTAGGGGGTCAGATAAGTAGTTAAAAAACCACCTATAAATACCTAATAAGAACCCAAAACTAAGTCACTAATTCATTCATCTTAGAACTCCCAAATTACTCTCAAGAAATTCTCTCTCTAGAAGCAAAGAAGAAGAAGAGGGGTAGCAACTCGGTCAAATTCACCATTGATTCAAGCTTTGATTAGGGCTTTGATTGATGGTATGTTAAGCTTATTCATCTATGGGTTCTTCCAGCCATAGAGCCCCCTTAGCAATCCCCCAATTGTGGATCAAAAGCCCAATTTTAGCTAGGGTTGTTCTTGCATTGTGGGTAGGGCTTAGATATGATTCCAATCTAGTGGATAAAAACTAATTATAATTGTGTTGACATTTAATTGTGATATTATGATGAATTCATGTGATTTTTATGGTAAACCCTAATCTAAATTGATGAATTTGATCTTTGTGGGTTTATGCCATTAGAGGCAAAGTTGAAGGTGCTAAGGTGATCTTCCTAAATCAATGTCTTGAATACTAATTGATCATAGTTAGGATCATATAATCATGAATTGAACTAGACTTTATTGAATAGGAAGGATATTGACATGTAAAGTTAGAATTGAACCTATATGATCAATTATGACTAGAATCACCTAGTAATGAAGGATGCGATTCCAATACCTTGAAATCTAAATATAATGATAAGATCAAGATAGAAAGCTTTGAGTGTAAGGCTTGTAGTCATGAGTGTTGATCACTATGGTTTGAAGGTAAATCCAATAAGATGAAATATGAATGTTAAGGCTTTAGGAGTAAAGTCAATAACTGAAACTAGAGGATTAAAGTATAGAATTGTGGTAGAAGACCTATACCTACCTAATCTATATTATGAGTGCTTAAGTGCACAAAGTGATAGAATCACTTGAGTTATGCTAGTATCCATGTCTAACGTAGAATTCTAGACATGACATTATGCATGAACATGATATGACATGAAAGTTTCTCTCCCATAGAATGATTCTAGGTTGACTTAAGAACCTAAAGTGAATCAAAGCATTTAATCTAGAATAGCTTGAAGTTGTGTCATATGTTCCCTTCATGTATAGCTTGGTTTAATAGGATAAGACCAAGATTGATATCTTGGGATGGAGGATCTATACTCTCCTAAGATATAGCTTGACTTGGCACTGTTAGGATGCCTTCATGTATATCTTGACTTGGTAAGACAAGACCATTTCATGGTAGCTTAGGATTGAGGAATTATGCTATCCTAAGGTTATCTTAAATTAACATTGGTAGGATGCTTTTTCATGGTAGCTTGCATTAGAATAGGCATGGTAGCCTAGGATTGAGGATCTATACTCTCCTAAGGGGTAGCTTGAACTAGCATTGCTATAATGCATTTCATGGTAGCTTGATTTGGTTAGGCCAAGACCACTTCATGGTAGCTTTAGGATTAAGATTAATACCATCCTAAGGATAGCTTACATTAGCATCTTGGTGTGCTTGTAAGGTTAGCTTGAGTTGGTAGTACTCATGGTAGCTTGGGATTGGGAATCATACTCTCCTAAGGATAGCGTGCATTAACATCATATGATGTATTGCATGGTGATTAGGATGGGACATTTATACACTTCCTTGGATAGCTTGGACTAGTATGATAGTATGCATCCATGGTAGCTTGACTTAGTATAGTAAGGTCATGTTAGTTAAATTATTAGCTTGGTCTAGCCTAGTAGGGTGCTATTCCTTGTAGCCTTGAACTGATGTCTTGTGCTTATTCATGTGTGATGACTTGCTTAGTACTAAATAGAGAACTACCTTATATGAATAGGGGTATATAGTCAAGAGGGACAAGTCCCCAACTAGTGGACATTCATGATGGTCTAAAGGAGTACTTAGTGTGGGTATTAGTATGGGATGCTATCCATACATGGAACATGTATGAGTTGGGGATAGTTGTGAAGGGTTCTCTTATGTAGTATGACTTAGCTTGGGTTGTTGCCATAGTTGCCTTCCAAGATATGATTGACTAAGGTGGTAGTTCCCTTGTCCTTATAAAGTAAGCTAATAAGTAATACCAAAGGAGGGTGAATATGACTAGGATGACTTCAATGTTATGATTAGTGTGAAGGGTAGTATGGGATGCCTTTCATGCATTGCACAAGTGTGCTTTGAGGTTACCTAGAAGTATGGTACCCTTATGCTGAAGAAGCTTAAGACTTAACCATGCATATAGACTATGATTAAGATGACCAAAACGGAATATTTGGCTTGGGTAGTATTATGGGTTGCTATTCTTGCTTTGCAGTTGTATGCTTTTGAGGTTACTTGAGGATGATGCTATTATGGTATGGAAGCGCAAGGGTCAATTATTTTTCTTATATGATTATGACTTATCTCCTATGCTCATTAACTATGTCTTATGTTGACTTATGTTTATATGATGCTTATGTTGGAGACCATGCTATGACTATTATGATTATGTTATGACTATGTTATTATCTTTTATGCTTATGTCTTATGTTGACTAACCATTTGAGATGCTCTTATGTTGTATGCTAGCTTTCATACTTGGTGCATTTTGTACTAACACATATTGCCTATATTCTAACCAAATGTAGGGTTTGGAGACTTGAGAGCTACTTGGAATTAGGTTTCTAGAAGTTGCAAGGAGTTGAAGATCTTGGTGAGGTCTCATAGCTTCAAGGAAAAAACCTACCTTTCCCTTTATGTCTTTTACTTTCATGTTAAGACTATTGTATGGGCTGTGTCCCAATAGTTTATTCTAAAAAGTTTTATTAGATGGTTTGAGACAAAGTATAGAAAGTCTTCCGCTTGATTTTATGGGAAATGACTTCGATTGTAAAAGTTTTAAATTTTCTTGTATTTCCTATTTATCTTATATTCAAGATATGCTAAGGGCTTTTATGCGACCCCTTCGGGGTCAAGTACGCCATATTACGTTTAGGGGGTACCCCTATGTCATTAGAAACTTGGTATCAGAGTATAAGGTTTTGGGATAAATTTTAGGATGTCTTAAACCACGTCTAGTAGAGTCTTGTTCATAAATGTGAAGCACACCACTTTTATGAATAGGAGGCTATTGGATGTTTAGGAATTCTCACTTCTTCATTCCCTTAGTCGTGCCATACAAGTTTAGCTCTAGTACGTCCTTCTTCTAATGTTTGCCTATGATTTTTCAGGTTATGGCAAATACTAGGGCTAATGCTAGGAGAGTTGAGGAAGGTGATGAGGAGCAAGAGGTTCCTCTTCAAGTTCCAAACAAAGTCCCTCCACAAGCTCCAAACGACCTTCCAATTGGGAATGCCACTCTAGCGAAGTTTAGGGCTTCTATGGAACTATTGGCTCAGGCCTTGATGGCACAAGCCAATATAGAGGTGGTGGCTCCGACAAACCCTATAAGGGAGATGTGTGCTTTTAGGGTAAGAGAGTTGTTGAGGATGAACCCTCCAGAGTTTAGTGGCTCTAAAGTGGAAGAAGATCCAAATGTGTACATAGATGAGGTTTATAAGGTGCTAGCAATCATAAGGGTGACTTCTATTGAGAAAGCAGAACTAGCTGCCTATCAATTGAAGGACGTTGCCCAAATTTGGTATGAGCAATGGAAAGATAGTAGGCCGATAGGAGCGGGTCTTATAGAATGGGAAGCTTTTAAGTCGGCATTTCTAAATAGGTTCTTTCCCCGGGAGTTGAGGGAAGCCAAATTGGGAGAATTTATCAACCTTAAGCAAGGTAGTATGAGTGTTAAGGAGTACTCTTTGAAATTCACCATTTTGTCTAAGTATGATCCAAGCTTGGTACCTAATCCAAGGGATTTGATGAATAGGTTTATGACGGGGGTGTCCGATTTGGTAGAAAAAGAATGTCGTATGGCAATGCTTGTTGATGATATGGATATCTCACACCTCATGGTGTTTGTCCAACAAATAGAAGAGTCAAAACTCAAGAAGGAGAGCGCTAGGGAGAAGAAGAGGTCTAGGATGGATGGTGATAAGTTCTTTCTTGACGGGTCCGATGGACATGGTCATTCTAGGAATCGACAAAAGTTTTTCGGACAAGGTTTTCTAATGCTCCTAAGCACAAGGATGAGAGGGTGTCTACCCCTAGGCCATAAGGGATGAGTAATGAGTCCCTATGACCCTCTTGTGCTAGGTGCGGTAAGAGGCATGAGGGTAGGTGTTTGGCCGGTAGAGAGGGTTGCTTTAGTTGTGGTGAGAGTGACCACATGATGAAAGATTTCCCTAAGGCTAAGGTTACAAGAACAGAAGGTAAGCAAGTTGCCTCTAGTAGTGGGGATGTAGGGCCGCAAAAGAATAATAGGTTTTATGCTCTCCAATCTAGAGAAGATCAAGAGTGATCTCCTCATGTCCCTTCTGGTATGTGTTTCATGCTTTAGTAAATTTACGGATTTCTTGTCTTTTATGACTTGTTATGTTGGACATTGAAGTTGTTTTAGCATATATGATGTTTAGAAAAATTTGTGTAGGCTTACTCCCAAGTGGGGGATAGTGTGCCTATCTAGTGGGGTTATTGTGTATCTATGATTTCCTTATATGGATGATCATGAAATTGCTTAGGTCTTGTTAATAAATGGCTTTTATGCATTGTTTCCTCACGTTGTAGTGAATTTAAGTAGATTTGCATATAGACTTCATGAGTTGATTATGAGCATACCCTAGTTGGTGGACTTGAAAGGTTCCTCATTGAATAGATGCTTTTTGAGAGAAAAATGATTTAGACCCATGTGTATATGTTGAGCATGTTTTAACTAAGATATGTTAGCTCCTCCTTGAAAATGAGTAGATATAGAGTTTCATACATTTTTGGGTTAGTGGAAGTAGTTCCTACTCCCTTGAGTTGCATGGAATGAGTTTGGTTTAGAATTGAGGTTTTCTTGCTTTGTTGTATGCATTTAGAAGTAGTGCATGCATAATGGGCTGCTAAGTTAGATTTTAGACTTTAAGAAGTGTTTAAAGTGTCGTTCGAGGACGAATGTTCCCAAGTGGGGGATATTGTAACACCCCGTAATTTAGTGAGTTGAAATAGTGAGTTCTAGAGCCTTTGGTAAGAGTTTTGGAGTGTCGTATGAGGGTTAAAATTTGTAAAAATGGTTCCCGTACTTAGAATAGGTGGGTTTTAGGGGTTAAACGTCCAGGTACGACTCCCCAAGGACCACCCAAGGGGTCCTTGAGGAGGACCCCAAAACAGTCCCCTAAATCTGGAAACTTTAGTGAACCACGGCTGGCCATCCACGGCCAGTAGACCAAACCACGCCCAGTAGGTCATGGGAGTAGGTCAAGGCCTGCCAAGACAAGCCTCAGGTGCAAACCAAGAGACCACAGGACGGCAAGTAGACCCATCCACAGTCCGTGGATGGGTGGGCGTGGATGCTGCCAATTTTTAACGTTTTGGTTTTAAGTTAGGTGTTTGGGAATTAATTAGTTAATTAATTAAGGGCTTAGGGGGTCAGATAAGTAGTTAAAAAACCACCTATAAATACCTAATAAGAACCCAAAACTAAGTCACTAATTCATTCATCTTAGAACTCCCAAATTACTCTCAAGAAATTCTCTCTCTAGAAGCAAAGAAGAAGAAGAGGGGCAGCAACTAAGTCGAATTCACCATTGATTAAAGCTTTGTTTAGGGCTTTGATTGAAGGTATGTTAAGCTTATTTATCTATGGGTTTTTCCGCCCATAGAGCCCCCTTAGTAATCCCCCAATTGTGGATCAAAAACCCAATTCTAGTTAGGGTTGTTTTTACATTCTGGGTAGGGCTTATGTATGATTCCAATCTAGTGGATAATACCTAATTATGATTGTATTAATATTGAATTATGATATTATGATGAATTCATGTGATTTCTATGGTAAACCCTAATCTAAATTGATGAATGTGTTCTTTGTGGGTTTACGCCATTAGAGGCAAAGTTGAAGGTTCTAAGGTGATCTTCCTAAATCAATGTCTTGAATACTAATTGATCATAGTTAGGATCATCTAATCATGAATTGAACTAGACTTTATTGAATAGGAAGAATATTGACATGTAAAGTTAGAATTGAACCTTTATGATCAATTATGACTAGAATCACCTAGTAATGAAGGATGTGATTGCAATACCTTGAAATCTAGGTATAATGATAAGATCAAGATAGAAAGCTTTGAGTGTAAGGCTTGTAGTCATGAATGTTGATCACTAGGGTTTGAAGGTAAATCCAATATGATGAACTATGAATGT
This sequence comes from Solanum stenotomum, assembly GCF_019186545.1. NCBI lineage: Eukaryota > Viridiplantae > Streptophyta > Magnoliopsida > Solanales > Solanaceae > Solanum > Solanum stenotomum. The sequence continues at coordinate 42,101,805 of NC_064282.1, forward strand.
TAGGGCATTGAGAGTAAAGTCTATAAGAGAGATTAGAAAATTAAAGTATAGAATTGTGGTAGAAGACCTATACCTACCTAATCTATATTATGAGTGCTTAAGTGCACAAAGTGATAGAATCACTTGAGTTATGCTAGTATCCATGTCTAACGTAGAATTCTAGACATGACATTATGCATGAACATGATATGACATGAAAGGTTCTCTCACATAGAATGATTCTAGGTTGACTTAAGAACCTAAAATGAATCGAAGCATGTTAGTTTAGAATAGCTTGAAGTTGTGGCATATGTTCCCTACATGTATAGCTTGGCTTAGTAGGATACGACCAAGATTGATAGCTTGGGATGGATGATCTATACCCTCCTAAGGTATAGCTTGACTTAGCATTAATAGGATGCCTTAATGTAAAGCTTGACTTAGTAAGACAAGACCATTTCATGGTAGCTTAGGATTGAGGAATTATGCTCTCCTAAGGTTAGCTTGAATTAGCATTGGTAGGATGCTTTTCATGGTAGCTTGCATTAGAATAGGCATGGTAGACTAGGATTGAGGATCTATACTCTCTTAAGGGGTAGCTTGAACTAGCATTGTTATAATGCATTTCATGGTAGCTTGATTTGGTTAGGCCAAGACCACTTCATGGTAGCTTTAGGATTGAGATTAATACCCTCCTAAGGATAGCTTACATTAGCATCTTGGTGTGCTTGTAAGGTTAACTTGAGTTAGTAGTACTCATGGTAGCTTGGCATTGAGAATCATACTCTCCTAAGGATAGCTTGCGTTAACATCATAGGATGTATTGCATGGTGATTAGGATGGGACATTTATACCCTTCCTTGGATAGCTTGGACAAGTATGATAGTATGTCTCCATGGTAGCTTGACTTAGTATAGTAAGGTCATGTTAGTTAGATTATTAGCTTGGTCTAGCCTAGTAGGGTGCTATTCCTTATAGCCTTGAACTGATGTCTTGTGCTCATTCATGTGTGATGAATTGCCTAGTACTAAATAGAGAAGTACCTTATATGAATAGAGGTATACAGTCAAGAGGGACAAGTCCCCAACTAGTGGACATTCATGATGGTCTAAAGGAGTACTTAGTGTGGGTATTAGTATGGGATGCTATCCATACATGGAACATGTATGAGTTGGGGATAGTTGTGAAGGGTTCTCTTATGTAGTATGACTTAGCTTGGGTTGTTGCCATAGTTGCCTTCCAAGATATGATTGACTAAGGTGGTAGTTCCCTTGTCCTTATGAAGTAAGCTAATAAGTAAGACCAAAGGAGGGTGAATATGATTAGGATGACTTCAATGTTATGCTTAGTGTGAAGGGTAGTATGGGATGCCTTTCATGCATTGCACAAGTGTGCTTTGAGATTACCTAGAAGTATGGTACCCTTATGCTAAAGAAGCTTAAGACTTAACCATGCATATAGACTATGATTAAGATGACCAAAACAAAATATTTGGCTTGGGTAGTATTATGGGTTGCTATTCTTGCTTTGTAGTTGTATGCTTTTGAGGTTACTTGAGGATGATGCTATTATGGTATGGATGCCCAAGGGTCAATTATTTTTCTTATATGATTATGACTTATCTCCTATGCTCATTAACTATGTCTTATGTTGACTTATGTTTATATGATGCTTATGTTGGAGATCATGCTATGACTATTGTGATTATGTTATGACTATGTTATTATCTCTTATGTTTATGTCTTATGTTGACTAACCATTTGAGATGCTCTTATGTTGTATGTTATCTTTCATACTTGGTACATTTTCTACTAACGCATATTGCCTACATTTTAACCAAATGTAGGGTTTTGAGACTTGAGAGCTACTTGGAGATAGGTTTCTAGAAGTTGCAAAGAGTTGAGCATCTTGGTGAGTCCTCATAGCCTTGAGGACAAAACCCACCTTTCCTTTATGTCTTTTATTTTCATGTTAAGACAATTGTATGGGCTGTGTCCCAAGAGTTTATTCTAAAAAGTTGTATTAGATCGTTTGAGACAGAGTATAGAAAGTCTTCCGCTTGCTTTTATGAGAAATGACTTCGATTGTAAAAGTATTAAATTTTCCTGTATTCCTATTTATCTTATGTTCAGGATATGCTAAGGGCTTGTATGCGACCCTTTCAGGGTCAAGTTTACCATGTTATATCTAGGGGGTACCCCTGGGTCGTGACAATAAATCAAAATGATCCTAAATTACACATGGTACATATGTTTATATGTTGGGTATACAATCTGCCCATATCATGCCAACTTGCTTCACTTGTCTATTCCATCATATATGTCATATTTTCACATGTTCATATGTTCCCTTTATTGGTTATTACTCCCATTGTGTTAGACTATAATGTTACCTCACAAGATCACTACTTTCTCTATTGTACATTTTATATGTACTTACTTGGAATATGTATCCATCCTTAAGTTGAATCTACCCACGTTCCCCCTTGGTTCCACGTTCATGTACACTTTGTATTTGATATTAGTTAGTGAGTATTTGACTATCATATATAGTTCAAATCTCTTGGCTGAATGTTAAATGTCTTCACTTCATAAGATCCTAAGTATTACGTTTGTGTCACATTTGCTTCCCATGTCATTGTTATTAACGTAAGTCCATATTTATATGTCTTGTACTACTGGTCCATATACCAAATCTTAACAAGGATTATGACCACCAAAGCAGCAATCTCAAACGAGTTATGATCTTCAAAAGAACAATCTCAAAAGAGTTATGAACCCCAAAACAACATCTCAAAGATTAAAAAAGCGAAGTGAAGCAATCTGTATAATTATGGGTGGCAGCCCAGCATGGATCAATCCTAATTGGTATAGAAGGGTGGAAGCTGATGGGGAAAATCTTAGCATGGGCCGATCTCAATTGGTATAGAAAGGTAGCAGCTTAAGGGCGAAAGCCTAGCATGGGCCGATCCCAATTTGTGTAAATATGAGGACAACATCCCAGGGGTTAAAATGTCTAGCATGGGTCATCCTCTTCTATCACTGATCAACTGGTCATTTGTATCACATGCCCTACAAATATTATAAAGTACAGAAAAGTAAAGAAAAGAATGTAACATACATGATTCCATATGTATAAGCAAATGTGGTCTCAAATCCTTATCTATTTGTATTTGGTTTCATTTAACTCTAATTTTACATATGGTTGTATTATGCCTTACATATTCAGTACATTCTTTCATACTGACGTCCTTTATTGGGGACGCTGCATTTCATGCTGTAGTTACATGTACTCAACTAGTAGATCCCCCCAATAGAAGCACATGATACTCAACGGTTGTTGGTGAGCTCCAGGTTGATTCGGGGCTTTGACGAGTCTTTACTATGCATATTTTCATAGTGGTAAAGTCATGGATTCCAATAGAGGCTTTGTAGACATTGTAAAGCGATCATATGTAATCATAATTTTATTTGTCACATGTTTTGGTTTAGCTAGTCGACATGTGTTATATATGTAGCTTCTCATTAGTAAATCTATCTGCATAATAGTTCACTGTCTCATCATAGATCACTTGTAAAGCATGTTTTCATATGGTACTTGTCCGCCTCGTCTTGGGTTGGGGTATGAGAAAAGTGTCCTTATTTGTATGTGTTCTACTTGTGTATTACATGGTCAAGAAAGGGGTTTAATTTGTCATATTATTATTTCTTGAACCATATCTATTGAGATGTCATGCTAGACTTGTTTATACGTGTTTTAACGTCTATGGATTTTGGATATTCCTATTTACAATGAGAACTCTCACAAATCTCTATATGAAATTCCAAGATTAACCGAATTATCAGATGCACCTATCATTCGAGGACGAATGATCATAAGGAGGGAGGATGTAACACCTTGTATTCTACATGTACTAGTTCTATTTATATGACGCTTATAAATTTCTTTGTGGTATAGTTATGGACTCGGTTTCCTATGCAACTAGTGACAATAGAATATGTTTAAAGTGAACTGTCCGTAGATTTTAATGTGACCTAATTAAGTTGAAATCGATGGAAGTATTTAAACTTGAGATCATAAGGTGGTATTTGAGTCTAATGTTTAAAGTGACATAGTGTATATAAGTTTAAGTTAAGTTAGAGGTATTAAAGTCTAGAAATGGAATAAAATATTGAGGTGCTTGCCTGACTACACTCAAGCTAGTAGGTGACAAGTAGGTGCATCACCTACTTTGACTTATTGACCAGCCCAAAGGACCAAGTAGGTGCATCACCTACTAAGATTCTTTTGAACATGTTATTAGGCCAAGTACACTACCGCCTACTTGCATTAATCTGTCCCAAGTTGAGTAGAAGAACAAGGGGAAAATGGACAACCAAGGCCCAATATTCTTAAGTCCAAAAAGGCCCAAGTGAAATGTCCAAGTAGGTGGATCACCTACTTGACAAATTATGGCCCAAAATGAGTGATAAAGTCGTCCAAAGCAGGTACCTTTAAAAGGGATTGATATTAACTTTTTCCAACCATTTTTACTTTGACAAAAAAATCTGATTTCTAGAGCTTTCTCTCCTCTCTCTCTTAGCTTCATACAACAACCATTAAATATCATTAGGGTTCTTGAATATTAGGGAGTTCAAGCTATTGGAAGGTATAAGTTAAGACAAGTTGAGGAGGACAACCTTTACCTTGAAGAATCCAAGTCTTAGCAAGTGGTAGTTCTGTCTAGCAAGGTAAGCTACTACAATTTTCTCTCTCTTGTGCTTGAATTTAATTAGTACATTTGGTATGTGTTAGTGAGTTGGAAATTGTTCATTTTACATGGTGTAATATTGGGGAGGATGTTCTGGTGATTAGTGCATGTTGGGACAACCATGGATGGGAGTCCTCTTTAAATTCAGTTATGAGCTTGTTTGAGCACTTTAAAAGTAATGTTAGCTCTTCAAGTGCTGGTGATCAGAAACCATGATTCATATTGCTTCTGTTACATTAATATGTTTAAGGATTGTTTTATGTATGTTATGATAAGGGATGTGACTGGATGTGCGGGGAAGTTATGGAGATGTTAAAGGACTTAAATATTGCAGGGAGTTTTGGGGAGGACCTGATACGAAGGTTGTACAATATATAGACACGATTAAAGGGAAAGGAAAGGAAAGAAAACATTGGCTAGATAAATTGCATGCTTACTGATTGGTTACTATTTTGGTGAGATCAAGTAGTTCAAATTGATTGATTAGCTACTAATACTAGTCTTACAACTTATTTTATTGTAGATTAGTAATCTGAAGAGAAGGAGCTTAAGTCATACTTTTTGAATTGTATAGCAAGGTATGTAAGGCTATTTGATTTCCTATTTCTTGGGCATGAATCCAACACTTGTATTACAAAGTAAGCTTTATAAGTGACCTTGGTAGTGACCGATCCATAGTTGCAGTTCCTTCTCCCTAGATCACTAAAGTGAGTACTCTAATATGAGTTTATTACTAAATGTACGTGCTTACTCTACCAAGTATTAGCATGCAAGGTTTAAACTTGTTTCATCGTTAAAGTACCCTTGGCACATATTCCCCTTATATAAATCAAAATGACCCTAGAATACACATGGTACATATGTTTATATGTTGGATATACAATCTGCCCATATCATGCCAACTTTCTTCACTTGTCTATTCCATCATATATGTCATTTTTTCACATGTTCATATGTTCCCTTTATTGGTTATTACTCCCATTGTGTTAGACTATAATGTTACCTCACAAGATCACTACTTTCTCTATTGTACATTTTATATGTACTTACTTGGAATATGTATCCGTCCTTAAGTTGAATCTGCCCGCGTTCCCCCTTGGTTCAACGTTCATGTACGCCTTGTATTTGATATTAGTTAGTGAGTATTTGACTATCATATATAGTTCAAATCTCTTGGCTGAATGTTAAATATCTTCACTTGATATGTGCTTCAATTTGAGATGTTAAAATGCTTATTGAGTCATATAAGCTCCTAAGTATTACGTTTGTGTCACATTTGCTTCCCATGTCATTGTTATTATCGTAAGTCCATATTCATATGTCTTCTACTACTGGTTCATATTCCAAATCTCAACAAGGATTATGATCACCAAAGCAACAATCTCAAACGAGTTATGATCATCAAAAAAACAATCTCAAAAGAGTTATGAACCCCAAAACAACAATCTCAAAGATTAAAGAAGCTAAGTGAAGCAATCTGTATAATTATGGGTGGCAACCCAAGGGCAAAAACCTAGCATGGGTCGATCTCAATTAGTATAGAAGGGTGACAGCTCAGGGGCGATAGCCTAGCATGGGCTGATCCCAATTAATTTAAAAGGGTGGCAGCTCAAGGGCAAAAGCCTAGCATGGGCCGATCCCAATTTGTGTAATTATGAGGACAACATCCCATGGGTTAAAATGCCTAGCATGGGTCATCCTTTTCTATCACTAATCAATTGGTCATTTGTATCACATGCCCGACAAAGATTATAAAGTATAGAAAAGTAAAGAAAAGAATGTAACATACATGATTTCACAAGTATAAGCAAAGGTGGTCTCAAATCCTTATCTATTTGTATTTGATTTAATTTAACTCTCATTTTACATATGGTTGTATTATGCCTTACATATTCAGTATATTCTTTCGTACTGACATCCCTTATTGGGGATGCTGCATTTCATGCTGCAGTTACATGTACTCAACTAGTAGATCCCCCCAATAGAAGCACATGTTACTCAACAGTTGTTGGTGAGCTCCAAGTTGATTCGAGGCTTTGATGAGTCTTTACTATGCATATTTTCATAGTGGTATAGTCATGAATTCCAGTAGAGGCTTTGTAGACATTGTAAAGCTATCATATGTATTCATAGTTTTACTTGTCACATGTTTTGGTTTAGCTAGTTGACATGTGTTGTATATGCAGCTTCTCATTAGTAAATCTATCTACATAGTAGTTCACTATCTCATCATAGATCACTTGTAAAACATGTGTTCATATGGTACTTATCCGCCTCGCCTTGGGTTGGGGTATGACAGTGACTTTGATGAAGATATGACTTTTCTAAAGAGTTGTGACTTTTCTGTAAGGTTGTGAATTTTAAGAAGGGTTAAATACTAAGAATCCTGATTACTGAAGGCATGAAAAGTTGTGTCTTTTCTGTAAGATTATGACTTTTAAGAAGGGTTAAATAAGAATTCTAACTTGTAACAAGTCTAAGATTCTCTCTTTTATATATACATAATAGAGATATATATATTGAAAATGTCCAAACACATACATATCCCTTTTAACTTGTCCGTAATTCTTTTTAGCATTCTAACTCAATCGAGTGTTGTTTTAACCCTTCAACTTCATTTTCAATGTACCATTACACAAAATGTTGGCTGAAGAGAATCATGAAATTATTCACCTTTTAAAACACTTCAGGAATTCTTTCTAACGTTAATATTCGATATTCTTATCATTCACAACCTTCTACCCTATTTAATTCTCCATCTTCTCTTCAACTCCATTTTTTCCTTCATCTACTTTACTTATCCATTTATTTTCTTCATCTACCTCATTTTCTATCTCTCTCTCCCTATGCAAAGATAATATTCTTTTTATTTTAATTTATATTATGTTTTTTTAATCTAAAAGTGTAAACTATCAATTATATTCTACGTTATAAAAGACTAAATAAAATATTACAATACTGAGTAAAGAGTAAGATTGAGGAGAACAATATCATATAAAATTTTTGAATTATAATTAGCTGAATGATGTCAAATATTTTGTTGATGCCACATAAATTAAAAAAGATGGATATATTCATAGTAACATGAATTAAATTTTATATTAACTTGTATCACCAATCAATCCCAACAATAAATTTTGTAATCAACTGTAGCTAATTAATCTATTTTCTTATATTACTTAAAGATGATAACTTGATTTAATTAAAGTAAATACAAAGTAATTTGAATGACTTGGAGAAAATAAATTAGATGGCGTTATTTAAATGAATATATTTTTTTAACCCTTTTAATGTTAGTCTAACATATGCTAAATATTTATACTAGGTACAACTTTTTGTGATTAAATGGTACGTGCTAAATAGAGCTAGAGGATCAAAATGAAACAAGACTTGACTTAAAGTCCTAATATAAATTTTGAGGCAAATTAAAGAGGTTGTATATGTGTTTGGTCATTGAAAATTGTTGTATTTGCAAATCCTCATACCCACAAAATAAAAACTATTTGAAGGACAAATGAGATAGAGATTTCCTTGCGTTTCGGCGATACAAGTGAGACTACACAGAAATTTCCTCAAGTATAATTCAAAATGCATTTTGAGAGAATCCAAGATGGCACATGAAATTCTGAAGAAATTGCCCGAAGATGTGATTATTTATATACTTTTCAGGCTTCCAGTAAAATCACTCATTCGATTTAAGTGCATCTCTAAAACTTGGTACATTCTCATTCAATCCTCGACATTCATCAACCTCCACCTCAACTGCAGTAAAACTGCTAAAGAAGAATTCATTATCTTCAAGCGCTCTTTACAAGTAGATCCTTATCAACATAAAACTATATTGTCTTGTCTTTTTGGTGATGATCTTAACCCCGTTTCACCAGATCTAGATGTGCCATATTTGGAATCCACTTTTGTTAACGATTATGACCAATTTATTGGACCTTGTCATGGTTTAATAGCTTTGGCTAATATGATTAACACCATATTATTTAATCCAGCTACTAGAAATTATAGGTTGCTACCGCCTTGCCCTAGTGATGCTCCACAAGGTTTTCGATGTTCTGTTGATGGTGTTGGGTTTGGATTTGACTCGATGGCAAATGACTACAAGGTAGTTAGGATTTCTAAAGTTTATAATGATCCTCCTTATAGGGACCCATATTCAAGAGAGCAAAAAGTTGAGGTATATGATATGAGCACTGATTTCTGGAGAGAATTAGAGAATATTGATCAAGATATGCCTAGAATTTATTGGGCGCCTTGTTCTATGGTATTTTACAAGAGTGCTTGTTATTGGCTTGCAATTGGATCGAAAGACAAAATGATAATTCTCTATTTTGATATGAGTACAGAGATTTTTAACACTATTAATATGCCTGATACTTGCAATTCCTACAATGGACCACACTATGGTTTAGTGGTCTCTTTTAGTGGTCTTAAGAGACTCTATAACAATGCTTCGTTACCCTAATTCAAATCTGGAATATGATCCAGCACAAGATTTAATGCAAATCTGGATAATGAAAGAGTATGGGTTGTATGATTCTTGGATGAAGATATACACAATTAGACCTCTTCTTATTGAATCTCCATTACTAATTTGGAAGGATTATCTGATGCTTTGCGAAAGCAGAGAGGGTTCTTTAATTTCCTATGATCTAAAGTTGGATAAAATCCAAGAATTCAATTTACAGGGTTGTCCGACAAGTTTGAGAGCACTATGTTACAAAGAAAGCATGATACAGATTCCATGTGAAAGCAAGGATAGTGCACAAGTTCAATTTTTCTAGACAGGCTACAATTCTTCCAGTTTAAGTTGAATATAATTAGTGCATATGTCCGTACTTTGAACGATTATTAAATATATTTATTTTATTAATGCATCTATGGTGTTCATGGTTTGGTTTGGATCGGTTATTAGTTAAAATCAAAATCAAACCCATTTAATCGATTTTTAAATTTCTAAAATCAAACCAAACCAAATAAAAAAAATAACCGCCGGTTTGGTTAATGTCGGTTTGGTTCGATTTTCTCAGTTTTTTTTCGATTTTAAATTAATAAATTTGTTGAGGACATACACATATCTATAGACACAAACACTTAGTATATGGATAATTCACAAAAAAGCTATGACACGAACAAAGTAATTCATCCAATGTACCAAGTTTCAAAAACTAAAAAAACTCATTGTCAATAGTATAAAGTTGGGAAGTTCACATACGAGTGGTGTGATCTTGAAGAATTAAGGAAAATCATTCCTAAGCGATGTGAGGTGAAAGGAGAGTGTTAGATTGGTTTGTTTCGGAGTAAACACATTCTTATTCGTCTGGCCCTGCAGGAGGATTTCGTTAACCTTATCTCTAAGGGAGCTTTCTATATCACGTGTAAGGATGGGTACTAGTATATGATGCGGACTCTGATCTATGACTCTAGATTTAGGATTAATGAAGAAACATCAATGGCCATGGCATTGATATCTTTTCCTAACCTATTACCTACTTTCTTTGTCAAAGAATGTCTTTTCTCCCTAGCATCGGCAGTTGGAAAACCTATCCATCTTGATCAAGCAACTATAAATAAGACAAGACCTAGTTGTGCACGCGTGAAGGTGTTGGTAGATCTTAAAGGTGATTTTCCTAAAGCTGTGCAAATGAACATAGAAAATGTGCAGATAGGGAAAATAAGGTCTAATATGGTTATTATTCAGTAAGATTACGTTCCTAAATACTGTGTTGAATGCAAAATGCAAGGGCATAACAAAGAGAATTGTAAAGTGGTCAATTTTAGGAATAATGTAGAGCAAAATGCGCAACATATACGGGATATAGCACAACTCAAACACGAGCCGCAAGCTACTAAAATTCAAAAACTGCAAAAAGGAGGAGCCAGAATACTTTCAAGTGGGAAAGTAGTGGGAGACCCTGGTAATTGGAATGTGGTAAGGGATAGAAGGGGAAAAACAAATACAGCCCCTCAGATAACTACTGTAGTGGAGAACAAGTTTGATGCTCTTGCCCAAGAGGAAAACACTCTGGAAGGCATCAGTACATCAAAAACTGATAATATAGAAATTAATGTTATTAGTAATAAAGGGAACCTGACTCAAGACAAAGGGAAAGAAGGAGTGATAATATCAACCAAGGAGTGGATCACAAAAGCATTCAGACCAGTCTTGCAAGGTGATGCTCAACGGTCTTCTACGCATACAATCAATAACTTTGTAGAAAGTGATGATAATGAGTCTGCACTGAAAAGCAAAGAGCATGCATTAGAGAAAAGCAATATAATCAGGAAGTATCTCAAAGTAATAAAGTAAGAAACAACGGGGATAAGCAGAAACCACAAAATATAGATGATGGGAGAAAGAACATGGACATGAATAAATGTCATGAGAAGCATAGAAAGCAACAAGGAGAAAAGATGAAGGAAATGAAATCTGTAAACTTAGCTACGACATCTACAGATCTGAATGTTAACATTTCAGAGAAGCATGAAGAGCTACACACTACTGAGGATAAGCATAATGAAGACATGTATGCAGTAGTGATATCAAGGGATTCAATTGATAAGGGTTACAAAAGTCCAGAGAAACATGATATGGTGCATATGATCAATGAACAACAACAAGAATTTTCTAAAAGTATCATTACTGCAAATACAATTGTTCAGTGTCGTAGCAGCAGTAGTATGGGTATGACAAGTGAAAATCAGTGTACTAAGAGGGATAATAATACGGCAATATTGGTAGTTCCTATAGTATTACAGTCTGATGAAGACCAAGTAGTGAGGGTCCATTCTGAATCACCGAATAAAGCTTTGCATGACATTCTCATTCATAAGAATGTATATTCAGAGCCAGAGGATCTAGCAGAACTTAAGGGGGTCGATTGTGCTACAGTTTCAGAATCAAGTGAAGAGCAGATTTATAATGATGCTGATAGTTCCCCAAGGGTAATGAAGATTGTTAAATCAGCTAGAAATGACAAGAAACAGGGTGATGGTGAATCAACTCAACCTCTTTGAGTCCAACCAAAGAGACAGGTTATAGCCCAATATTCTAAACATCAGTGAAGGCCCTAATTTGGAATATTAGGTCAGTAAGGTCTCAATATGCATTTCAAAGAGTACAAATGTTGCATAACTTTCACAAGTTTGCATTTGTGCCTTTTCAGTCGGTTAGATCCATCAATGGATATAGAAGGAGACTAAGAATGCCTATGGTAACTCACAACATCAATGGAAAGATATTGGTGTTTACTAATCATGGTTATGATGTTACAGTAGTGAAAAACACAAAGCAACAACTCACTGTTCTAATGCTTGTTAGAATTCAACATGTAGCTTTTATGCAATATTTGTATATGCCAAGTGTGATAGTATCAAAAGATTAGATATTTGGGATGATTTATATCAATTATGTGGTGGAATGGATAGACCATGGCTAATTGGAGGTGATTCAATGTTGTTCTCAATGGGGAAGAAAAGATTGGGGGTCTACCTGTTGTGGCTATTGATTATGAAGACTTTAATACTTGTATAGAGTCTTGTGATCTGCCCCAAGTGAATTTCAAAGGAAGTCCATTTACATGGTGGAATGGTAGAGCTGGAAATGATTGTATTTTGGAAAGATTGGACATAATCTTGGTTAACAATGACTTTCATAACATGTTCTCTCATTCTGAGGTTGAACACTTGGCAAGATGAGGTTCAGATCATGCCCCTATGTTGCTTACCTGTGAAGACAAAATTATCAGTAAAAAGAAACCTTTTAGGTTTCTGAAATTTTGGACAGAGCATGTAACATTTAAAAATGTGGTTAGGTTGAATTTGGATTTTACTACCTCTTCTAATCCTTTTTTAGATTTTAAGAGAAAGATTAAGAAGGTTAAAAAGGCACTTTCCATATGGAGTAAGAAAACCTTTGGGAAGATTTTTCCGCAACTCATCATTAGAGAGGAGATAGCAAGAATAAAGGTGAAGCTATTTGAAGAATGAACCACATGTGAGAATAGAAATATTATGCAGAGAGCCAAAGCTGAAGATAATAAATATCTTCATTTTGAAGAGATGTTCTGGCAAAAAAAGCAAGGTATGAATGGTTTGAAAGTGGGGATAGGAACACCAAATTCTTTCATAGTCTAGTTAAAGGGAGGAGCCAGAAAATGAATGTGGCTAGAATTCAAAATTCTCAAGGTTCGAGGTTAGAGGAGGAAGAAGATATAGCAACAGAAGTTGTCGAGCATTTTTAGAATCAATTTAAACAAGATAGGGATTCTACCAGTTTTCCCCAGCTATCTCATATACCAGAATTAATCTCCGATGGAGAGAATACAGCTTTGGGGGTCATTCCAGATGATCTAGAGGTTAAGAATGTTGTGTTTCGTCTTAATGGTGATAGTTCTAGTGATCCAGATGATCTTACAGGTAGATTCTATCAAGTATGTTGGGATATAGTAGGATCAGATATCATAAGGATGGTGCACGAGTTCTTATGCTGGTAACACTCTTCCAAAGTCTATAACTCATACTAATTTGGCCCTTATACCTAAGAAGGGCAATGTTCAAACTTTCTCAGATATAAGGCCTATTAGTTTGAGTAATTTTGTAAATAAGATTTTGTCTAGAATAATTCATGATAGACTGAAAAATATTCTTCCAAATCTAATATCTTCCAAGCAGTCTGGATTTATCAAAGGGAGAAATATTATTGAAAATGTCCTCTTGGCTCAGGAGTTGGTAACAGACATCACCAAAAGAGGAAAGCCTGTTAATGTTGTCATAAAACTGGATATGGCTAAAGCGTATGATAGAGCATCATGGGTTTTCCTTATGAAAGTCCTCAGGAAGATGGGGTTTTCAGATTTGTAGATATGGTTTGGAGACTGATTTCTAATAATTATTACTTGGTATTGCTAAATGGTCAGTCTTATGGATTTTTTCACTTCACTAGGGGAGTGAAGCAAGGAGATCCTCTCTCCCCAACCATGTTTATTGTATCATCCAAGGTTCTTACTAGAGCTCTTAATTCCTTATTTGATGATCCTCAATTCATAGGATACGGGATTCCTAAATGGAGTGCTAATCTAAATCATTTGGCATATGCAGATGATACAATTATTTTTGCTTCAACTCATGAATATTCTTTGGGGAAAATCCTGGCTGTTTGCAGGACTATGAGAAACAATCTGGTCAAAAGGTGAACAAAGATAAAAGTTTTTACCATTTGCACCAGAACGTAGCTGCTGGGAGTTCACTCCCAGTGGAACAATGTACATGAATGAGTAAAGGTTCTTTTCCTATTAAATATTTAGGTTGTCCAATCACTTACTCAAGGAAAAGGAAAGAACATTACACAGAGCTATTTGAAAGAGTAAGAGGGAAACTTCAAGTATGGCAAGGAAAGATGCTCTCATTTGGTGGTAAAGAAGTTCTTACTAGTGTTCTTCAAAGTGTCCCTCTTTATGTTCTTTCTGCTATCACCCCCCCCCCCCCCCCNCCCCCCCCCCCCCCCCCCTCCCCCTAATTTTTTTTGGAAATAAGGAATCAGGTAGAAGTAAGAACTGGGCTGAATGGGCTAAGTTTGTTTGCCAAGAGAAGAAGGAGGACTAGGTTTCAGATCTATGTTTGATGTTTCTCAGGCTATGTATGCTAAATTGTGGTGGAGATTCAGAACTCAAAATTCTTTGTGGTCTAACTTCTTATGGAATAAATATTGTAAGAAACAAATTCCTACTTTGGTACAATATAAAGGCGATTCTCAGGTTTGGAAACACATGTTGGAGAATAGAGAATGCCTAGAACAACACTTGTGGTGGGAACCCAGAGGGGGTACTTCTAATATGTGGTATGATAACTGGACCAATCTTGGTCCCTTATACTTACACCAGTCTGATATGCACACTTGTCACCCTATGAGATACATTGGAGAGTTTCTAACATAAGAAGATTGGGATTTTGATGCTTTACAAGATGCCTTACCAGTGTATGTTATGGAGCATATCAAGTTTAACATGTTTTTTGTGCAGCTAAGTGAACATGGAGATAAACCTTGGTGGACTAAGTCTGGTACATGGAAGTTTAATGTCAAAACTGCCTGGGAGTTATTGAGACAAAAATCTGATAAGAATGAGGATTTAAAACTATTATGGATTAAGGGGTTACCATTTAAATTCTCCTTTCTAGGTTGGAGAATTTAGAATGGTAAAGTTCCTGTAGCAGGTTTAATGCATCTTTGGAATCCTACCATTTCTCAGAATTGTAAGTGTTGTTCTATTCCCGTAGAGGAGACTATTGAACACCTATTCCTTACCGGAGAGGTTTCTATCAGAGTTTGGGATCATTACTTCAAAGCTGCTGGTCTCCTAGGTTCTATGCTTAATCTGAAACAGACAATTAGAAGGTGGTGGTCCTCGGAAGGTAACTATAGAACTCAAGTGATTTTTCAGGTTGTTCCTATTGCCATTTTGTGGTGCTTATGGAAGCGAAGGAACATTATTCGACATGGTGGTTCATTATCAAAAAGTAAGGTTATTTGGGAGATTAATGACCCTGTTTTGAAGGTAATTAAAACCAGGTTCAAAAGGGATATTGGAAGAAATAATTGACCTGATATCATTACTGATTTACAGGGGTACAAAAATACCTATAGCATTAATATTGTGAGATGGATTCCACCCCCTTCGAATTGGGTGAAGTCTAATACTGATGGTGCATCTAGGGGCAATCCAGGACCTAGCTCTGCAACCTTTTGCATTATAGATTACTCTGGATCATTGGTTGTTGCTAAAGGTTTCAAAATACAAGATACCTCTAATTTGGTAGCTAGAGCTAGAGCTATTAGAGAAGGTTTGGTTTTTGTAAAGAGCATATTTTATCACATGTCATCATCGAAACAAATTCTATGGCCATGGTACAAATTTTGGATGGGGTGTGGTATATCCGTTGGAGTGTGACCTTGGAGGTCAACTCCATAAATTGGTTGAGGAGATCTTTATCATCAAGAGTACAACATACATTTCGGAAAGAAAATACTCTTGCTGATTATTTTGCTAACCTAGTTTTTGATTTTGCAGGTGATTATCAATTTTGCCATTTTCAAGACATTCCTATGGAAGGGTGAGGAATTCTAAACTTGGATAAAAGTGGAACTCCTCACATAAGAAGAAGACAAATGGATTGAACCAATACAGTGACAACATCTTTATGCAGGTTCAGTAGAATACAACCCATTATAGGAAGCTCCAACAAAAGTTCAGTCAAGGTTCGAGTTAGAAAAACATAAAGGTACTGATGTTACAATTGGACTAACAAGGAGTAAAGCACAATAATATACTGTTAGTGACGGCTATTAATGATCACTAATGTATTCGAACAAGAGAATTGTTATCTTTATATTTTATGATGTCTAAAATATGTTCGGTTGGTAAGCATATCATGGAGCATGAGGTGTTGTTATGGTATGTTACCAAGACTCATAAATTACTGGTAGCTAGAGATTTCGTCAAAATACTTGGTGTACATTCACAGTCCTTCGGTCCATCTTAGAATAAGTATAGTTTTATAATTTTCGTCTTAAGATGGTGGTATTAATCCAAGTGGGTTCAACCCATAAAAGGCAAGAATTAAAAACTTAATTTGTTCTCAAGATGGGAGAATACCTTGAAGGCTCCAGTGGCTTGGTTTGAAGTAGGTTTGACATTGAAGTTTCCCAATATTTGAAATTCAGAGATTTGTTTGTCTTTTTGTCTTGAAGATCTGAAGGTGGTTCAACCCTTTGATTTGAGGAAAAAAAATATAAAGAAAACACAAAATAAGAATGAAAAAATTGGGAAAATCCATAGGTATAATAAGATATTTACCTGCAAAGTGATGAATCCAGGTCTTCATGAACACTTGAGTGATGGATCTCCAACAAAGCATCGAGTTATGAAAGATACAACAATGGCGGATTGGGCAAACAAAGATGAAGGCTTTGAGCACCTTCCTGCAACTTTTCAGCTGACTTTCCATTTTGTTCTTAATTCTTTTTCATTGTAGTTGAGTTTTGGACCCGGCCTGGTATTGTCTTTTACGTTATTTTTCTTACATAAATTGGGCATGAGCCCACCTTTAAATTTTTAAAAAAAAAAAGTTGGTTCAATATTCTGGAGATCTCAACATCTTATCAATATACTTTTCGATAAAATTACACCTTAAAATATTGAGAAATTACTTTTAAAAAAACAACAAACAATATTTCAGAGTCAAAACTAATCAATTAGCATTTTCTTTAACTTGAGCTTTAAATTATTCAATGATGCGTTAGAAAATTTTGTAAAGAACAGAGAAAGTGTGATATTTAAAGTAATGAATATTGAGGGATTTAGACTTAAAGTTTTAATAGTTGGACTAAAATTTAAGTGTTGGACTTCAGAAAATAGTAAATTTAAGACTTAAGTTAATTAAAACTTATCAAAATACTTATATTTTATTTAGAAATAATTATAAAATTTATATATATAACTTCTCGGTTTGATTTAGTTATTTTTGCAGTTAATTTTTAGTAAAATCAAAATCAAATCAAATATGATCGGTTTTTCAAAATTTAAAACCAAATCAAACCAAATATCGATTTAGTTCGAATTACGATTCAGATTGATTTTATAACCATAAGCATGAACAACCCTATGACTATATCTATTTATCTATCTATAATCTATAATCTATCATACATTAAAAGCATTAGCTCCTTACCTTTTGAAAGTTAGATTACAAAAATACCTTCCTAACTTAAATATCTTATTTAATAAAATTTAAAACTAAGAGACTGAATGCTTCATCACACGGTTTGGAATATACGCTGTTGTTGCCATTCGACACCTGATCTGACTTTTTGCAGGCATAGCGGACTAACCAAATTTGAATTTAATATATGCTCTTATCTATTCTGATATTCCTTTATATTTCTTTTGCAATCATATATGCTCTTATTAAGTTCTTAATTTTTAATGTGGAAATAGTTATTAATAGAAACATATGATCTCAAAGTTTTGATGCTCACCATTAACATTCACCGTCTAAACGATATTGTAAGTTCAAAGAAAGGAACAAATAGAGAGATCTCGATACTTTTAATTGTGTAAAAATTATTTTGTTGTGATCTCCATGATTTCAAGTGTCTGTCCTCTTTATTGAATAACGATTGAGTGAATTTAACTTTTATCTTTCGTTTCTTTCTTGAGAATTTTTTTTTTCTTGATATGTAATCCTACTTTCAACTGCTAAATGAATTGGATGACCTTGCACTCGTGCCTATTGTCTTTTTTTTTTTTTTTTTCAGAACTATATCATGTTGTTCATCTTGTATTTCTAAGATACTTAGAACAAATTTTTGAAGAATTTGGTAAGAAACAACAAAGTTTAAAGAATATTTTCAAACTAGAAAATTAAAACCAATAGAGAAAATAGAATCAGAAACAAATTAGAAACAATATAAAAATATTATTCTCAAAGAAAGAAAATCGAGCCCACTGAATGCATAGTGTCCCCTTAAGGAAATTATTCCCCTCAAGAACCCGAGGTTAATGGAATATCCTCCCAGGATAGAACTATCTTACTCACTGGTGTATCGGTACCTAAAACCACGGTGTCAGTAAACCACTCAACGATAGTAAAGTACACTTAGAATACTAGATTTAGCAGTAGTAGAAGAAGTCCAGAAAAAATTGTTCAACTAAAATGAGAGGAAATCCCTCAATCTATAAAAAACAAAGGGTAGTGTGAAAATGTTCTTATTGTGCCTTACCGGAAAGGTCACAAGCCTTTGGAAAAGTCACAATCTTTCAGAAAGGCCACAACCTTTCATAAAAGTCACAACTTTTCATAAAAGTCGCAACTTTTCATAAAAGTCACAACTCTTCATAAAAATCGCAACACTTCATTTTCCATTCACACCTTTTAAAACCCAACAATCCCTCGCATGAATGGGGAATGAATCCAAGACAAAGAAACAGACAAGTATGTGTACTTTACAAGCAAGAATTAATTGCATCTTTATAAGTAGGTTTCCCCTTGTACTTTCCATAGTGAGCATATATAGTATATACTTGGTCAATCGATAGATGCAATATCTTTGAACCGTTGAGCTTTGGTGTATACCTAGACAATCATATGTCACACAATTAACCCTTTACCGTTTATGATTCTTATGGTTGTGTTCATTTCAACCATGAACACCTCTGGTTTCATGAGTGTATAGAGAATAGGCTTTTGACAATAATTCTCTTTGAAGCAGCTTACACTTCACATTCACATATGTGATTTCTAACCGTGTCATCGCGGGGATACATTATTTGGTCAAGTCTGACAAACTTAGCAAATCATTAAAAACTTTAAGATTTATTAACTAATTAACAAGACTTAATGTTTTAACCTCGTTCCTGAACATTGTCTTCATCATGAGAATGGATTGAGTTGATTGACAATGTCGAACCGTCAGTCACAACTTTGTTTTTCTCCTTGAATCTAGCTCTTGGGATCTCCAGTCTGCTAGATAGAGTTACCGCCATGATGACTTGTCTTAAGCCGTAAACCCATTCCCTTAGATGATCTTTCAACTTTCTCTCTAGTTAGGCCTCTTTGTAAGTGGATCCGACACATTATCCTTTGACTTTACATAGTCAATTGTAATAATTCCACTAGGGAGTAGTTGTTTTCTAACGGTATTATGTCTATCTCTTATATGATGAGAATTTATGTTATACATCATGGTCCATGCCCTACCTATTTTATCTTGACTATCAAAGTGTATGCATACTGATGCCAAAGGTTTGGACCAAAAAAGAATATATATCAAGAAATTCTAGAGTCTTTCAACTTATTCACCGGCCTTATCTAGAGCACCTAGCTCAGAGATCATTGTAGAGCTAGCGATACATGTCTTTTTGGAAGATTTCCAAGAGACTGCTCCTCCACCAAGAGTAAATACATATCCACTCATGAATTTTACTTCATTTGATCCCGGTGATCCAATTTGCATCACTATATCTTTTCAATACTGCTGGATATTGTTATAATGCAAGACATAGTTTTGAGTATATTTTAAATACCCCAAAACTCTTTTCATTGCCATCCAATGAGTTTGATTGGGATTACTTGTTAACCGACTCAGTTTACTAATAGCACATACTATATCTGACCACGTACACTTCTTGGTAAACATCATACTTCCCAATGCTGTAGCACAATCCAATTGTGAGTCACTTTCGCCTTCACTCATTTGAAATGAAAAACTCACATTTATTAGAGTCTTGACAATATTAAAATCAAAATATTTGAACTAGTGAAGTACCTTTTCGATGCAATGAGACCGTGACAATGCTAAACATTATAGAGTTCTAAGGAATCTTATACCTAAGATCGCATCAACACCTCCAAGATCTTTCATATCAAACTTGCCTTCTATCATACGTTTAGTAGCATTTATGTCATTAGTGTCTTTACTGATGATCAACATACATGTCATTAATATACAAGAAAATAATGACCGTGTAATTTTAATGTAAACACATTTATCACTTCCATCATTCTTATGGTTTGGTCAAATTTCTTATGTCATTGTTTGGGTGCTTGTTTTAGTCCATAAAGTGACTTAACAAGTTCGCACACTTTCTTTCTTTACCAGGAACCACAAAACCCTTGGGTTGTTCCATGTAAATTTCTTCCTCCAATTCTCCTTTTAAGAAAGTTGTTTTCACATTCATTTGATGAATTTGGGGGTCATATACCGCAACTAATAATATTAACATCCGAATGGATGTAATTCTAGTTACTGACGAGTATATATCGACAAGATCAAGACCTTGTTTTTGTCTAAAGCATGTGACAAAAAGTCTTGCTTTATATTTGTCAATAGTTTCATCGACTTTCATTTTCCTTCTGAAGATTCACTTTGAACCCAAAGGTTTATTTTCTGGAAGAAGATCAATTAACTTCCAATATGGTTGCTCAAGATTGCATCAATCTCACTATTGACACCATCTTTACAGAAGGATGAGTCTACAGAAGACACAAGAAATGTTATAAAATCATATTCAAAGGAAGTAGATGTCCTTTGACATTTACTACGCCTCTGAATATCTTTATTAAGTACATTTTTTTTTAATTTCCAAGGACCTTTAGACCCTTCACTAGACTACTCAAGTCTAATTTTACAGTCCACAATCATAGGTCCTATTTTAATCCTTTTAGGAATAGGAACTTGGACTTTGTCTAGACAACCCCACTCTTTGAAGTATTTCAAGTTGGATTTCCTTTCTTTCCATTACTCATATGAAATAGATTGTGTCCCTAACAAACAAAATTGCTTTCTTTCTGAAAGGATAAATTTTTTTGTGTTCCCTTTTCCAGTAAGGATAGTTCCTTCACACAAGTCTTGTGGTAAACCTGAACTTATAAGTAATGCAGCCATCATTTTCTTCAAAGTTCAGTTATTTTTTTTTTCATTTTGCAATTCCATTTGATTTAGGTGAATAGGACAATAGTTTGATGGATAAGTCCATTTTCCAAACATATTTCTGCAAAAGGAGAATTATATTCTCCATCCCTATCACTTCTTATCTTTTTCCCAACTGATTTTCAACTTCAATATTATATTGTCTAGACATTTCTATTGCTTCATCCTTACCATTCAACAAATAGACGTAGTAGTTTCTAATGTAGTTGTCAATGAAAGTTATGAGATATTTTTTCCCACCACAAGATGGTGTTGACTTCATATCATAAATGTCAGTGTAAATCAACTATAAGGGATTAGAATTCCTTTCAACAGATTTATAAGAATGCTCAACATACTTAGATTCCACACAAATTTGACATTTTTATTTATTGCACTCAAAGTTAGACAAAACTTCTAAGTTGATCAGTTTTCCTTACAAGGCTTTGTAATTGACATGGCCCAAGTGTTTATGTCGCAAACAGTTTGACTCAAGCAAGTAGGAACAAATAAAAATGTTAAGTTTGAAAAGTTCTCTGCGAGGTAGCTTTTTCTCACAAATATTTGTTACTATTTCTTATAATTTTGTGTGATACAAATATTGTTTAGAGTCATCACCTTGTCAAATATCATTTTCAGAAGGACCTTCCATAACTTTCAATTTGATTGTTATAGAACTACCCATGAACAAAGTTTCATCGGGTCCAATAAAGGCAATATAGTCCAAATGCTTCTTTTACAAAATATGACAAATGACTATTCACCAATATTCATGTCTATACAAATAGTTATATTTAATAGAATATCTTTTCATGAAAAGTCACAACATTTTAAGTGACACTTTTTCATAAAAGAACTCAATCATTTTGAAAAAGTATACATATAGTTTGGTAGTTTCATACTAGTCATACCATATACTAGTGAAAGAGAAACTCAACGACCACAATATCAAATATACTCCAAGAATTTTGTGGGTCTAACATATACAAAAGTATCATCGAATTTCATATCTTGTGCTCCAAATTTAAATTAGACACTAAATCTAATTTTATCTTTGTCATAAGCATAACCCCCCCCCCCCCCCCCCCCCCCCCCCTCCTCCCCCCCCAACAACCCCCACCCCCCCCCNAAAATATTATTCTACAAAAGAATTATAGTGCTTCAATTCTCTTTGACAATCTTTACACAATGTCAAAGTTCATTCCATAGAGGCACAAAATCATAAATTCTAAATCACTGATATTTTTCCTCTATCACAAATAGACATACCACTTAGTATTTAGAATATTAACAGTAAAGACAATTTTTTTTGTACAATGTGTTTCTATATAATGATGAAGTTTATAGAAAGTCAAAAGTA
This sequence comes from Solanum stenotomum, assembly GCF_019186545.1. NCBI lineage: Eukaryota > Viridiplantae > Streptophyta > Magnoliopsida > Solanales > Solanaceae > Solanum > Solanum stenotomum. The sequence continues at coordinate 42,124,368 of NC_064282.1, forward strand.
CAACATTGACTCATTATGTGAAGTTATCATATTCTTCAAATCAATAGCGTAGTCTAATTTATCCAGAGTAGAAAACTACAAAAGTTTTTGGTCTACAAAAATCAGACACAATCAAATTTCACATGGAGTACAAAAGTCTTTTTAGTCTCCAAACAGAATTAAACATATTCTTAGATTATCACATAGATATGCTTTTCTTTTCAAATAACCTTCCAACTATAACATTTTGACATACTATTTTATCAAACAAAAATGTGCATCTCTCATTCTGCAAACTAAAGAATTTTAAAGGCAACACTTTTTGCCAAGGAAAATTTATTCAAAAATCATATGGTTTGCAAATCTTTTTCCAAAGACATACATGATAAATATCAATACTGTTAACTCTTAGAAACTATTTTCCTCCTTAGATAAATAATAAGAAGGTTACCTGGTGTAATCTTTAACCAAAATACCACCAATTCGTCTAGTACATTCTCACTTCAATCTTGCTAAACAAAGCACCGAATTATGGAGAAGTAATGGATTAATAGTCTACTTCCATGATTTGTTTCTCTCAATCAGTAGAATACAAGAAATACCAACAGTATAATAATTTCCTTAAGATTGTTGTTCATCTTGTATTCCTAAGATACTTAAAACAAAACTTTGAAGAATTTGGTAAGAAACAACAAAGTTTAAAGCATAGTTTCAAACTAGAAATTAAAACTAGTTGAGAAAATAGAATCAGAAACAGATTAGAAAGAATATAAAAATATTTTTCTCAAAGAAAGAAAATTGATCTCATTGAATGCATAGTGTCCCCTTAAGAAAATTATTCCCCTCGAGTACCCAAGGTTAATGGAATATATCCTCTCAGGATAGAACGATCTTAATCACCGGTGTATCGGTAACTAAAACCACAATGTCAGCGAATCACTCAAAGGCAGTAAAGTACACTGAGAATACTATATTTAGTAGTAGTAGTAGAAGAAATCCAGAAAAATTCGTTCAACTAAAATGAGAGGAAATCCCTCAATTTATAGAAAACAAAGGGTAGTGTGAAAAGGTTCTTATTGTGCCTTACCGAAAATGTCACAAACCTTTGGAAAAGTCACAATCTTTCGGAAAGGTCACAACCTTTTATAAAAGTCGCATCTTTTCATAAAATTCACAACTCTTCATTTTCCATTCACACCTTTTAAAACTCAACATATCATTGTTGAGGATGTACTTTTTGACACTTTAGCCGTTACATAATAGATAAATGTGCTATTTAATTAGGCTTCAACTTGCATTTATGCCCTTCAACTTTAGGTGGGCAAAAGTGGGCACTTAAACTTGTATAATGTTAAACAATAGACATAAGCATCATATGTGGAAAATTTGAGCCCTACGTGGCATACTATGTGTACTATGCCATGTAGGACGTGTGTGTTTACTTGTTCAATTTTAGACAAGTTTAAATACATACTTGTATACATCCAACGATGGAGGACAGAGATGTTGATTGAAACCAAGTTAAATGATGTGCTTATTTATTATGACTTTATTCTTTCTTAAACACCATGTAAATAATAACAATGTGGTTTCGTTGACAAGAATGTGCTTATATGTATTTTCTTTAGTCTAACGAATTTAGACCTATGAATACTTTTCTTTTGTTTGATAAATTTTAAGTTGTGAATACTAATGCCTATTTTACAAGTTACTTTGTTGTTGATCAGATGCGTTTTAATCGCACATAATTTTGCAGAGAATTTGTAGTAGCTGATAAAATATTGAATTGGTTTTACTCCAATAAAAGTTTTGCCTAATACTCTTTTTGGATAGCTATCGTATAAAAGGAAACGTGAATTATAGATGGATATTGTATCATAAGTATAATTATTAAAATTTTAAAATATTTTACATAGCGCCTAACAATTTTTGTATAAAACTAGCATTGTTAGCTCATATGATGTTAGTACATGCAATATTTTTTGATTACTTCTATATTCGGTAGTAGTGGCAGATCTAGAGTTCTAAGGTTGTGGGTGTTCTCTAAGCTACAGTTAGGCGACAAAATTTTCACTATGAGACTTCAAAATATAAAATGTAAAAAATGAAGAAGTCAAAGAGTGTTCAACAATAAAAAAAAAGAGGGTGTTCAACATATACATACATATATATATATATACTAGTTTTTCGACATGTGCATTGTACGTGATTATCAATTCAGAAATTTAAGCAGAGAGTTGAATAATAAACTTTGTACAAAATAATATTGCAAATTCTTTTGTGAATGTTCAATGTGGATCATCATATGTACCTCTTATTCACACAAACATATGAAGAAGATCAATGAAAAATTTTATTAGATAAATGCAATAATGTTTATATTTATTTCAATTTGATGAGGTTCAATCATATAATTAGTCATATTTCACTGATATTACCTTATAGATGATATTTGTTATGTATTTTTCTTGTCTTCTAACCAGATGTGTTTTGCACCTGTATTCCAGTTAATTTGTTTAGATGTCATATGAATATGTGTAGAACAACTACATTTTATTTTTTAGAACTATTTTTGTATATTAATTTTTATTTTATAAGTCATAACATAATAGATGACGTTCTTTTTGTTGGCTCTCATTTTTTACTTCTCGATTGATTGTGTATATAAATCAATGATAGTTATCAGACTGTCCATAATTAACTCAGAAAGATTTTCTTTTTTTTACTGCAAAAACTAAATTAAAACTAAAAATATATTCTATATGTGAAATCATATATATAATCACCTGTTTGTCTTACACCCAACAATGATATAGTTCAAATACTTGTAAACAATTTTCAATTTATTCAACCAAGCATGATTTGTCCAAGGAAAAATAACAACACTGTGTTATCACATATATAGGGGCGGTATAATAATATGAAAAATTATTGGTAAAAGTTAATTGAAGGAAAGATTAAAGAGAGAAACAATTAATGTAATAACTATGATAATTCAAAATATTATAACTAAAGAGTGTAAAAGAATGTAAATAACATTTGCAATAATTTGTAATAACTAAGAGAATTTATAATGTTATAACTAAAGAATTAATGTGCAATAGATGAATTTCTAATAAATTTTATACTTACATAAGACTTTTAATTAATGTCACTATTTTTTTTATAGGTATTAGATTTTAATTTAGTGCAGGGACAAAATTACTGAATATAAAATTTATTTTGTGAATGATATATTTTAAATGATTCATATATATATTCACATATTTTTACATTTGTTACATATATATAAATTATCTATTAAATAAATAATAAAAATTAAACTAATATAGACTTCAACTGACGTTATTAGAAGTCATATGAACTTTTATTCGTCAAAATACTGAAATATTAAGAAATGGTAAATTAGTAAAACAAAAGGGCAATGTTTACATAGTAATAACTATTTTGAAGCAAACTTCCTAACAATCTAAATCACATAAGGAACATTAATAAATAAAGTCATTCTTTTGTCTTGAGAATCAAAAAGACAAATTGTGACAATTCTAACTCTTGATAAGTTTAATACTTTTGGAAAAAGATATTCAAAAACATATATCTATATCACAAGAGAAATTGTTAACAAAAACAAATGAATTTTATACTACAATAAAAATTAAACCAATACAAACTTCAACTGGTGTTATTACAAGTCATATGAACTTTTCTTCGTTGAAAATATTGAAATATTAAGAAATAGTAAATTAGCAAAAAAAAAGGCAATGTTTATATAATAATAAATATTTACTTCATCGGAATAGTGGTAGCTCATATTTCGCTAAACTTCGAACTCACTCAACGACAAATAAATAGCACGAAAATTTTTAAAATGCAAGAACAAGAAGAGTAGAAGATTAAAAAAAAATTGTTGTTGAAAAGTTAGAGGAAATTCCTCTATTCATAGTCAACAAATGGTAGTATGAACAAGTATTTTTTGTGTCTTATCTGAAAAAAGTCATGACCTTTCCAAGAAGTCACAACCTTTGGTAAAGTCACAACTTATTGAAAAAGTCACAACTCTTTGGAAAAGTCACAACTTATGGAACAAAAACCCTTCGAAAAAAGTTGCAACTTATCATAAAAGTCACAACTGATCGAAAAAGTCACAACCTAAGTTAGGGATATTATAGTAATTTAACATTCAAGTTAGGAGTTCATACTTTTAAGGTAATATAGATGATTAGTTACATATTTAAACATGCCATGGTCCTCCAAGTCATTTCTATGAAAGTGCCTATGTTTCGTTGTTTAGAGTTGTCACACCCCAAACTAAGGAAGGCACAATTGACACTCAATACCGTATTCAATCGAGTTAGCCACTGAAACATACTAGCTAACTAAACTACATGCCCAAGAGAGTGGGCAGCACAACTTCTTAAATATGAAGCCTAGACTATTAAGATCATGACCTAAATAACAATAAGAAATATAAACAATGGTAGACAAGAGAAAAGTAAAGAAGTACTAGCTAGCCGATGAGGTCGCCATACAAGACACACACACATATATATACATGTCAAACCTAGGGGCTGGAGATTGACACCTACAAAAAGAAACCCAAAATATTGTGTCAACAATAGCCTCTATGAGTGACATAAGCACTGTCGGACAAGGCTCGACTATACCCAAATTGTAGAATAAAGTTAAACATCCTTTGAAAGACCCTAGATAAGATGGAGCTTACCAACTCACAATTGAACACGAATCCTAGCGGGTGGGTCGATCAGAATCCCTGCATGGACTTTCTAGCACTAAACAAAAAAAAAGCAGAGATCTAGGCAATGGGAAATCACTATGAATAAAAATGTATCGGTATGTAAGGTGGAGAGTAGAATAATAAGTACTTACTGTAAAAAGCATAATAGAGATACCACCTAAAACTGAAACTCAAATAATCTCCATGGCCGACATTTGACCTCCAACTAATCAAATATGCATGGTATGCTCGTGTACTCGTATGTCGTAAATACATATATATTTATATAGATTTAAATGCATGACATACCCAACCAAGTGCTAGCAATGGTGGTGCCTTTCGATTGCTAACCGGTATCATATTTGTCAACTTGTGGCCATCTGTGTCTCATACGTATAAATATAGGCAATAGGCCCCATGCCTCCCATTATAGCTCGGGAGTAGAATGCATAACATGTCATGTCATGGATTTGTAATGCATATATGTTACCATAACCATGTTGCCGATCTTGGTCCGTCGGTACTCTTGTTCTCATAATCTTGTAATCACTTTCATATAACATGTAAATGTCTCTTGGAACCTCATATGTTTTCCAAATAAGCTTGAAAACTTAACTCAATTTTTAGAAAGATAACTTAACCTTGAAGATGTCATAACAATCTTAAGGTGCTTTACTTGGTTCTTTGATAATTTATAAAAGAAAGAATTTCAAAAATCAAGTGTTTTAATAGTTTAAACATACATATTGTATTTGAAAGTTTTGAAAATAGTGTATTACTTTAAATATTTTTCAAAGTACACTTTAGCGGAGAAGGAGGATTGGTTTCAAATATTAAATGTCTTCCATAATCTTTTTAAGTCACACTACCCAAAGAAAAATAAAAATTCATACATATGCACATATAGTCAAGAAAGCTAATAAAATGAAATGTAGGCGTCGAGTACCCTATTTACCCAAACAAGTGGAACATCAACATAATAGCATCATGAAAATAATTTAGTTGCGATCCCAATGCCTTTCATAGAAGGTCTTTCTAGCAAAACGATAGTAAAATATCGCATTTGGCATTTTAGGAATTTCCCAGGAGTCATTTTAAAAGGAAGGACAGAGCTTAGCCTTAACATTCATTTCCAACGGACGCCTGTATGCCCATAGTTTCTTCATGAAAGTTGTTCCTTACGTCCTAAAATTTGTGAACATTATATATACGCATCTTATATGCACCTTCTAAAAAAAATATAATTGAGCTTAAATCAATAGATTTTTCATATGGTCCTAACTTGATTAAACGTCCGTAGAACTTTGTAAAAATAATCATAAAAGAGTCATGACATATTACCTTATCAAATAAAGTGTAATCCTTGAAGAACCACCAATAACTACCAAGTTATATCTTCCGAAACTAGCTCAAAATACAACTAATAGAAGAGGAAAATAATTGTCACGTGTAGAGGTTATGTTTCTAAAAACGAGGACAAACTATAATGATAGAAATTACTAAAAATGCACCTTCATCACTCAAGAACTCCATTGGAACCCTCTCTTAAGATTTATTTTTGGTTATAAACTAAAAAGAAATATTTTTATGGGTTAAAACATCAAATAATTGACTTACCGTATTTTTTAACCCGCCCTAGTTCGTGACCCGGATTCTGCCCATAGAGTTCACAGTAAAACACTCATAATTTTTACTCAGATGTCGGTTTGATGTGAGGTTTTGTGTGTTGTAAACTAGATTTATAGATATTTGATTTTATAGGTTGTGGCATCTTTAAATACTTATTTATTTGATAAAACATCCGAGATATTTGACCCAAAGATTAGGGGATTTATAATTAGAGAAACTTAATATAACTTTTGCCGACCTTTGTTTCACTACTTTTCTTGACTTCAAAAAATAACATATGAACATTGTGCAATTGTAACACCTCATAACCCATTATTCGTAGCATATTAGACACTCATAGGCTTATCTCAAAGGTATATATTAATTTAAACCGTTCAAACGGGTAAGGTGCTACATGAGTCATTTCTTTAAACCCCGAACCTTTGTTTGAGATATTCTTCGTACCTAAAACTTTAGTTTAGTTCCTTGATATTACCATCCATTTATTCTCTAATATACTAGACCAAGCCATATACAACTCATAAAACTACGTGATGAGTCTGAGATTTTGACTCACCTAGGGCTTTGTTTTGATAGTTTATTGTCCTCAAATGCCTAATTTATGCTCTGAACTGATGTTAACATGTTAAATTACAACAAAGAAGGCAAAGGAATAAGGCAAGAACATTACTGGGCAAAAATGGGGTGAAAAAGATGAAAAGGGTTGAAGATAGCAAAAAGCTGAAGATCGCCAAAGCCAATCGGCGATTCATGGAGTGGCCTCTTCGCTCACTGAAAGTTATAGGATTCCACCCCTTGTGTGAGAGAAATTGGGTGAGGGATGGTATATATCCACGATTCGCCGATTGGATTGCCGAAGCAGATTTAGCCCGCCAAATGTCACAGAACTATCAATAAAAGAGCAAGCCAATCGTCGATTTAAATGATCAAACGACACAACGCCGAAACAATCGGTGACCCCGACTTGGATCTCCTAAAGTTATAGTGAAAAGTGGTGAGAGCACGAGCTAAAACAGTGATAGATAGAGGCGATCAGCGAGTCGTCGACCTGTTTCGCGACACAAGACTTATCTCACTGATTGACCCCGAACGCCAGAATCTGAAAGAGTATAAATTGAGTTTTGAAAAGAGTTCTGGGTATCCTATCATTGTGAAACTCATATCTTTAACTGAAACATTGTTTTTGCTATTATTGTGGAGGGTTTTTAGGAGTTTTCAAGTTGATTTCGAAGTGGGTTTTTCATTTTGAGAATTTTGAATCATTGAAAAGTCTTGGATTGCAATACGCAGATTATGGAGAACATAATGGGTATTGATTTCTTCCTTTTTATGATGAGTAGCTAAAACCCCACTTCTTGGGGTGTGATCATATGATTACTTGTCTAATTAGCTTATGGGTATCATTGTTTACTAATTTATATGTTGTTTCAAAGTGGGTCAAATTTATAGCTGAGGTTCAATTCATGAATTGTAGTGAAAATTGCAATTTTAATTTAGCGTTCTATGCTTGCTTGAGAGAGAGGTGTAGAGCTAAGGTTGTAAATTGGCATTTGTAGGCTTTGAGTGGTTGTGGGTTCAACTTGAGAGAGTGAATCTTCACTCAATCCGACCTATCTAGCTCGAGAGAGTGGATAAAATGAGGTATTGTGCTGGTTATATTAGCATGCTTGTTGAGGTTCGAGAGAACTCGCTTGAATCGTAATAGTTGTTCGAGAGAAAGCTATTACATCTATAGTCTAGCCTACCCACTGAGATTTAGCAATTGTTAGTAATATACAATTACCCATATAACTAAATTGTTCTATAATCGATCACATCCTCAAGAACGTTTATCTATTTGATTATCTCCTCCATTTTAGCAATTGTAGTAGTTGTTAATTGACACTTTTAAAACCCCCATCTGACATTCGTTGTCAAACCTTTAACTTAGTATTTGATTTCGACAATGTCTACTTCTACAACCTATTAAACCACAATCCTTACTTCGTAATTGAATTCTGTACTGTACCGCTCCCTGTGGGTTCGACCCCAAACTTTTGTTAGGTTTTATACTAGCATACGATTGCCTACACCTAGTATTGGATGAGGTGTAGATGAAGGTTTATCACTACGCCACTCCACACCACGTATATTATACAGGATTTAGAAAAACATATGGGATCTAACATTCTCCCCCCTCCACCTTTAAGAATATTGGTGCGCGAATGAATCAGCACAATTCGTTCGTTATTTTTTTTGTCTCTAGTACTTTTGTAATACCCTAGAAACTAGTAGACTAAATTGGAGCTTTACGTGAAGGTTTCAAAGTTTTAATCAAGGGCTAGAATCGTAAAATTTTAACACCCCATAACCTTGTAGGCTAACCTAGGACTTAGTGTGTAGGGTTGTAAAGCCTTGGTTGGGGGCAAGGGCCTAGGGGACCTAGGATTCACTAGGGAAAACCTTTTCTCCCGCAAGCCAACTTGGGGAGGGGCAACATGGTCTCCCAAGTGACTTGGTGAGGTGCCAAAGTGCACTTGGGATCGCCTAGTGGGCTGTCCCCTTGGCATAGCTACTCGATGTTTGTGAGAGCCAAGTCGGGGCTCACCGGTTAGATTGGCGAATCACCAAGCTGCCTCCTCCATCGCCTAAGTGGCCTGCTCCACTTAAGGAGCTGCTGGAAAATTTAGCGGACCAAGGGTCCACTTGGCGTTAGACTCAAGTTTCCCTCAATTAAGTCATTCTCTCTAGAATCCAAAGAAAACCCCCAAAATACTCTCCACTCAATTATTTCTCTCTCTAGAAAACTCAAGACTTGAAGAAGAAGAAGATAGAGCTTGAAGCTTAGGTAAAACACAAGACCCCACTGTTGCAAGATTGTGTAAGGGATTTGAATCAAGGTATGTTAGATTATTCATCAATGAGTTCTTCCACCCATAGACCCCCCTTAGATTTCCCCAAATTGTGAAGATAAAACCCAATCTAAGCTAGGGTTTCTTCTTATGTTGTGGATAGTGGTGGGTATGATTCCAATTGAGTGGATAATACCTAATTAAGATTGATTTAGCATTGAATTGTGATATTATGATGAAATTATGTGTTTCCATAGTTAACCCTAGTCCAATTGATGATATTGAAATATGTGGGTTTAAGCAATGAAAGGTGAAGGTGAAGAATTAGAGATGACCTTCTAGAATTTGATGTTGTTAGTAGTAATTGTTCAATAAGAGGAGTATATAGACATGAGTAGAATTAGATTATGGTGTATATGATGAATCACAATTAGAATTGCTTAAAAATGAAGCTTATGACTAAAATGTCATGTAACGTATATATGTATGTAGAATATGAAGGGTTTTCTTATATAGATTGATTCAAGGTTGAAAAGCTAATCACCTAAAATGTATCAAATCATGTTAGACTAGAATAGCTTGAAGTTGTGATATGTGAGATCTTCATGTATAGATTGACTTGGTAAGACAAGACCATTTCATGGTAGCTTAGGATTGAGAAACCATACTCTGCTAAGGTTAGCTTGAATTAGCATTGTAAAATGCTTTCATGGTAGCTTGACTTAGTAGTAGTCATGATATCCTAGGATTGAGGACATATACTCTCCTAAGGGTAGCTTGTACTAGCATTGTAGAATGACTTAATGATACCATGACTTGGTTAGGCCAAGACCATTTCATGGTAGCTTAGGATTGAGGAATCATACTCTCCTAAGGGTAGCTTGCATTAGAATCATAAGATGTTTTTCATGGTATCTAGGATGGAACACTTGTACCCCTCCTAGAATAGCTTGGATTTGCATGATAGTATGTCTTTCCATGGTAGCTTGGTCTAGTCTTATGTAGTGACTATTCCTTGGTAGCTTTGTTTAGCCAAATAGGGTGCTATTCCTTGGTAGTCTAGAATGATAAATAGTAATCATTGCAGTATGATAGCCTAAAGTAATACTTAGCAAGGATGGCATTATGATATGTTATTCATGTATTGCACAAGTATAACTTGAAGCTACTTATGAAGTATGTCTCTTATGTGCTGTACGCTTAGCTTGGATTGAGTAATAGTACTATTCCTTGGTAGCCTTGAATATGTGGATTATGACCATTCATGAGTAATGACTTGTCTTAGACTAGGTAAAGAAGTACCCTTCCATGACTTTTATGAGAATGAGGGACAAGTCCCTAACCTAAATCGCATGTATATGATGAAACTAGATTGCTTCAAGGAAGTATTGTGAGCATGTCCTAAGATGAGATTTGCCTATGTGATGTATGCATAGCTTGGATTGTTGCCATAGTTGCCTTCCATGATATGATTGACTAAAGGTGATAGTTCCCTTGTCTATATGAAGTAAGATAAGAATGAGATTAAATGAATGGTAAGTATGAATATAGTGACTTCAAGGTTATGCTTAGTGTGAATGGTTTTATGTGATGCCCTTCATGCATTGCACAAGCGTGTTTGAAGTTACTTAGGGGTATAGTACTCTTATGGTATGAAAGCCTAATACTTGATCATGCATATATACTATGATTAAGATGACCAAAAAGTGTTACTTAGCTTGGATGGTATTATGGGATGATATTCATGAATTGCACAAGTATGCTTTGAGGTTACTTGAGAATAGCCCTTTATGATATGAATAAGAGTTGAGCAAGGCTTATATGATCCTTATATTGGAGACTTTACTTATGATAATGTTATTGTCTCTCATGCTTATAGTTGATATTTCATGAAGTATTGGATTATGTCTTATGTTGACTAACCCTTATGATATTATGCTCTAATGATGTTATGTTAGCTAACATATTTAGTACATTTTGCACTAACAAATACTTTGCCTACATTCTCATCAAATGTAGAGTTCAGAGATTTGAGTTCCAATTTTGAAGCTAGGTTTCTAAGAAATAAAGGAGTTGAAGATTTTGGTGAGTCATCATAGCTTCAAGGACAAAACCCACTAGTTCCTTTATGCCTTTTATTTTCATATTGAGACTATTGTATGGGATTTGCCCCAAGAGTTTTATTCTAAAGTTGTATTAGATTGTTTGAGACAAAAGTGTAGTAAAAGACTTCCGCTCTCTTATATGAAAAGACTTTGATTGTATGGATAAAAGTTTTTTTAAAATTTCCGTACTTTTCTATTATCTTATGTTATGAATGCTAAGGGCTTGTATGAGACCCCTCCGGTATCAAGTACGCCGTATTACATCTAGGGTGTACCCCTGGGTCGTGACAAATTTCTTTGTGATACTATATTTCTTACATTCACAAATTGAAAAAAATCAAATTCTAAAAATTCCAACTACTAATCTTCGTATAGCTATCTCGCAACAAGACAAAAATTGAACTTTCAAGTCATTTTTATCCAGTTAACTTGTTGTAAAGAAATAATTTCCAGTAGTTGAAATTTGGCTCAACTTAATTCGTAAATATCTGGGGGGTACTTCTTCCTTATATCCTCCTTAGCTTCCCTAGTCATTTTCTTGACGTTTTTATTTCACCATAATACTTTTAGGGAAACTACTTCTTTAGTTTGAGCTTTCTTACTTGTCAATCCAAAATAGCCAGTGGTACCTCTGCATAAGACAAATCTTCAGCAATGTGAATATTTCCAACGTGCGTAATGCGCGAAGGATCTCTAATGCACTTCTACAACATAGATACATGAAACACATGATTGAGTGCTTCAAATTTTGAAGGAAAATCAAGTTTGTATGCCACCCTATCGATCTTCCAAATAATCTTATACAGATTAACATACCTAGGACTGAGCTTCCTTTTTTTTATTTTCTGAAATACATGACACCCTCCATAAGGAATACTTTCAGGAAAACCCAATTTGCTACATCAATCTCTTAGTCTCGTCGTCAAATATATTCATAAGACTTCTGCTGACTTTGTGTTATATGCAACCGATTTCTAATAAGCTTTACCTTTCAATCACTTGTTTGACTAGATTGGGACCTAGCAACTCTGCTTCCCCGACCTTAAAGCAACCAATCAACGACCTACACTTCTGCTCATATAGTGCTTGGTAAGGAGCCATCTAAATACTAGCTTGGAAGTTGGTATTATAAGCAAACCTAATAAGAGGTAGATGTTCACACCAACTTTCTTTAAAATCTAGCACGCATGCACATAACATATCCTTAACAATTTGAATAGTTCACTCTGCTTGTCCATTAGTTTGTGGATGAAAAACAGTGCTAGTATTTACCTGAGTACCTAGATCCCTTTTGTTAAGATCTCCAAAATATGATGTAAACTGAGCCCCTCGATCAGAGATAATAGATAATGGAACTCCATAAAGGCAAACAATCTCCTGAATGTAAAGCCTAGCATAATCTTTGGCTGAATATGTCATCCTAACTAGCAAGAAATGAACATATTTTGTCAGCCTATCTGTAATTACCCAAATAGAATCATACCTCCATGGAGTGCGAGGAAAACTAGTGATGAAGTCCACATTTATCATGTCCTATTTCCATAAGGGAAGCTTAATATATTGAGTTTGCCTCAAGGCATCTGATATTCTGGTTTAACCTGTTGATAGTTAGGATATTCATCTACCATTTCCGCAATATATTTTTACATGTCATTCCACCAATCCATATGTTGAAGGTCCCGATACATCTTCGTCGCTCTAAGTTGGACTGCATATCTAGAATAATGGGCCTCAAAAAGAATCTTTGCATCAAGCTCTCAAACTTTCGATACACATAAGCGACCCTAGTATCTAAGGACTCCATCTTTAGTTAGCTCAAATAAAGGATTGTGATATTGTGGAATTTTTTTCTCAGTTTCATAAGCTGTGGATCTTCATGTTGCCGCTTGTCACTTTAGTAACACATGAAGATTCGTTTTTATTATGAATGACAACACCGCTACCCTCTTCATCTACCAAGTGTACCTACAAACTAGCTAGCTGGGATGGGTCTTTTATAATTTCAACCTTATAAGCTTCAACATGACTTAGACTACCCATGGACTTCCAATTGAACGCATCAGCAACAATATTAGCTTTGTTGGGATTATATAAAATGTCAACATCGTAGTCCTTTGGTAATTCTAGCCATCTCCTTTTTAATAGGTTCCACTTATTCTGCTTAAATAAATACTGAAGGCTCTGGTGATCGGTGAAAACATCAATATGAACCTCGTATAGATAATGCCTCCAAATATTTGGGGCAAAGATAACTGCAACCAACTCAAGATCGTGAGTAGGATAATGTTGCTCATGTTTTCGCAACTATCTAGAGGAGTATGCGCTGACCTTGCCATACTACATAAGAACACAAACTAGGCCAATTCTTAAAGTATCACAATATACAACATAACCCTTAGTGCCATCTGAAAGAGTTAAGATAGGTGTTGTGGTAAGAATTTTCTTTAGCTCCTGAGAACTCTGTTCACATACCTCAGTCCACTAAAAATTAGTTGCCTTATGTGTCAATTTATTCAGTGGTGCAAAGATAGAGGAGAATCCTTCCACAAACCTTCCATAATATCTTTCCAAATCTAAAAAATTGTGAAATTCTATTAGATTCAAGGGCCTTACCCAAGTCATCACTTCTTCAATCTTTTGTCCATCAAACTTGATACAATCACTGTTAATAACATGACCAAGAAAATCTACAAAAGTTAGCCAAAATTCACATTTAGAGAATTTAACACGTGACATGTAATCTTGGAGAGACTGCAATATAACTCACAAGTAGTTTGCATGCCCAACTTCTGACCATGAATATATTAGGATTTTGTCAATAAAAATAATCACAAATTCATCCAAGAATTGTTTGAAAACCCGATTCATAAGATCCGTAAAGGCTGTTGGGTGCATTTGTAATCCCGAAAGATATGACAAGGAAATTCAAATGATCATACCTCATCATAAATGTTGTTTTTGGGATATCAACATCCCTGAGTCGCAACTGACGGTACCGGATCGCAAGTCGATCTTGGAAAAGCATTTGGCACCTTGTAACTAGTTGAAAAATTCATAAATCCATGGAAGAGGATGTTTATTCTTAATCATGACTTTATTTAGTTGTCTATAGTCAATACACATTCTTAAGGAGCAATCTTTCTTTCGAAAAAAATCACTGAAGCACCCCATAGGGATGTACTTGGCCTATAAAGGCTTTGTCAAGCAAGTCCTTCAATTTTTCCTTCAATTCCCTTTGCTCTATATGAGCCATTCCATAGGGATAAATGGATATAGGCTACGTATAAGGAAGCAAGTCGGTAGAGAAATCAATCTTTCTGGGGAATTCCTAGAAGATCGTCAAAGAATACCATCCGAAATTAATTTACAATATGAATTAACTGAGAGTTGTTATCTCCTTATCAATATCCTTGAATTGAACCATATTGTATATACATTCTATAAAATCAGCGTTCGAGCCCTAAGGTATGAAATAAACATTCCCTTGGGTGTGGTTGCATTACCTTTCCATTCAAGGACTGTCTCACCTAGGAAATGAAATTTGACCATCTTTGCACGACAATCAATATTAGCATGGCAAGCTGCCAATCAATCCATACCCATAATGACATCGAAGTCTAGCATGATCAATTCAACTAAATCAACAGAGGTTGGATGATAAATAATTAACATCGTTCAACCTCGATAGGCACACCTAGCTAAAATAGAGTCGTCAATCGGTATTGACAGCTCAACTAACTGTGACAACAACTCATATTTCATTTCAAGTTTATCAAAAAAATGGAGTGATATATTAAAATATAAAGACATGTTCTATCAATGCAATAACAACTTGAGAAGATATCGTGAATATACCTACAAAAATATTTAGAGATACCTCGGAATCCTGTCTGCCTATGAGTGCATAAAAGTGGTTTTGGCCACCACTAGAACTTGATGTGTCTCCCCCACCTCTACCCCTACCATGGATCTGAAGTAATCTAAGGTCCTGGATGTGGGAAACGAACTGAGGGTGAAGAGGTTGTTGTGGATCCTGAAGGCTAAGCTAGCTCACCTCTGCTCAACCTTGAGCACCGATTAATAAAATTTCATATATTCTCATAATGATAGCATGCACCCAAACCCTATTTACATTTCCTAGTGTGCGGCTTACCACACTATATACATAGAGAAATAGGATGTCTCATCTGTATAGAACTCTTCTATCGACGGTCCTCAGACTGGTCTAAACATTAACTCGGTCCTAAATGACTATAATTATCAAACCGTTGTCCTTGCATCTGTGAAAAAACACTACCGGCTGGCCGAGACGGATATCGATGGAGTGGGGGCCTAAATTCACCCTATGGCTCCTTATAAGACCCCATTGTAAGGGAACCTCTTACTATGCTCCCTATCCCCGTGGGTGTTACAAATCCGTTAAGCAAGGTCATCTTTAATATTAGAAAAGTCTTGTATACTAGAAATGTTTACATCATCATGTAAGGATGCTATGCAACTATATCTGATCATATGGTATACCAAACCATCAACATAACGATGAAATTTGGCTCTCATCGTATGTACAATATCTATTGCATATCTCACCAAAGAATTAAACATGTGATCGTAATCCTCCACAGGCACGTTCCCTCGCTTTAGACTGATAAGCTTTTCAAGATAGGCCTCTCGAATCTCCCATGGAAAAAATGGGCTAAGAAGTCCTCTCAATCTGTTCATGGAGCATCAGGTCCTCTAGATCTCTCCCATGCCTCATGCCTCATATGAGAGGGTGGCTACATCACGTATCCAAAAAGAAGCCAACTCCACAACCTCAGTGACGGAGGCATGCATCACCCTTAATACTCCATAAATACAATCTATAAAGTCCTTGGGATCCTTAGTAGGACTAGATCTTGTAATTAATAGAGGGCCAAGTGAAGAAACTCTCATACATTCAAAGCTCTCTGACCGGTTTCTCTAAGCATCTGCTTCTGACTGTAGTTATCACTCATGAATAGAAACAATCCTAGTAAGAAACTGAACTGCCTTCCTTATCTCCTACTCTCCAGTCTCTAGTGGGGGAACAACATGTATTGGAGGTTCTGTGTCCCTAGCTTCTTCAGGTACCAATGGAACATGTAAGGCTGGGGGTATTGCATCTCCTCGGTCTTCAACAGGTGTCGGGGAAGCTGGTGGCGAAGTTTTACTATGTGCCTCTAAGGGAAATCTATCTCTTTGATTTGGTAGGCAATGACTAGTACCTTCCCTTAGATCAATACCTATCTATCATTGTGCAATCTCTCGAGCGTGGGTAGCCTATTAGATAAGAAAGATAAAGCACGATTTAGATTAACATGTTCTTATAATTTTGTTGTATAGTACAATTTATCAACTAAAGAAATGTAACCATTCCTAAACATCATGTAGCCTCGTGATTATAAGTGTGGTGCATAACGCACCCATAAGCAATACTCTAGTTGACACGAATTGTGAACTCCTTGGGATACGACCTGCTCTGATACAAAGTTGTCACACTCCAAACTAAGGGAGGCGCAACTGACACTCGATACCATATTCAATCGAGTTAGCAACTAAAATATACTAGCTAACTAAACTGCGGACCGAAAAGATCGCGTATCACAACATCTGTAATACAAAGTCTGAACCATTTAGGTCATGACCTGAATTACAATAAGACATATAAACAATGGTAGAAAAGCCAAAATAAAAAAGTACTATCTAGCTGACAAGGCTACAACAAAAGACATACACACACATATCTATGCATGCCAAACCTATGGGTTGAAGATTCAAACCTACAAAAAGAAACCCAGAATACTATGTCCACAATAGCCTCTACGAGTGACATAAGCACTGCTGGGACAAGTCTTCGACAATATTCAAATGGTACAACAAAATTAAATATCCTCTGATTGTCCCATAATAAGATGGAGCTTACCAACTCACAACTGAACCTAAATCCTAGTGGGTAGGTCAATCAGAATCCCTATCTGGTCCTGCTCGCACAAAGAAAAAAATAGTATACCCAGGCAATGAGACGTGAGTAAGAATACAAATTTACTGGCATGTAAGCCAGAAAGTAGAATCATAAGTAGCTACTATAAAAAGGTAATAGAGATACACCTGAAACTGAAACTCAAATTATATCCGTTCCAACATTTGACCTCCTACTAATCAAATATGCATTGTATACTCGTGTAATAGTATATGTTGAATAAATATATATAGATGCAAATGCATGACATCCCAACCAAGGGCTAGCAATCGTGGTTCCTTTTGATAGCACACGACATCATATTCACAAACGTGTGGCAATCTTTGTCTCGTACATATAAATATAGGCAATAGCCTCATACCTCCCATTTAAAACTTTGGAGTAGAATGCATAGCATGTCATGTCATGGATTCGTAATGCATATAAGTTACCATAACCATGTTTCCAATTTGTCATGTTGGTCCTCTTGTTCTCATGATCCCGTAATCACATTCGTATAACATGGAAATGTCTCCCGTAACCTCTTATGTTTTCCTAATAAGCTTGAAAACTTAACTTGACTTTTAGAAATATCACTTAACCTTGAAGATGTTCTTAACAATCTTAAGGTGTTTCACTTGGTTTCTATACTTTGTTCCTTCATAATTATTAAAACAAAGTATTTCAAAATCAAGTGTTTTAATAGTTTAAACATACAAGTTGTATTTTAGTGTTTTGAAAATCGTGTGTTACTTTAAAGAGTTTTCAAAATACACTTTAGCAGGGAAAGAGGACTGGTAGCGAATATTAAATGTCTTCCATAATCTTTTTAAGTCACACTACACAAAGAAAAATAAGAATTCATATACATGGACATATAGTCACGGAAGCCAACAAAATGACATGTATGTGTAGAATACCCTATTTACCTGAACGAGTGAAATATCAACATAATAGCATCATGGAAATAATTCAATTGAGATCCCAATGCCTTTGATAGATGCTTGAATGCCCGTAGTTTCTTCAAAATGGTGTTCCTTATGTCCTAAGCTTAATAAACCTGTACACAACTCATATGCACCTATAAAAATATTTATAATTGAGCTTAAATCAACAGATTTTCCATATGGTCCTAACTTGATGAAACGTCTGTAGAACTTCGTAAAAAAAAAATCATACTACAGTTCCCAGATAATTACCTTAGAAAACCAAGTGCAAGCCTTGAAGAACCACCAATAAATACCAAGTTCTATCTTCCAAAACAAGCTCAAACAAAGCTAATAAAAGGGGAAATGATTTCCATGTGTAGAGATAACGTTTCTAGGCAGGGAGAAAACTTTCATGGTAAAAATAGCTAAAAACTCACCTTCATCACTCAAGAACTCCATTCTAGCCCTCTCTGAAGATTTCTTTCTAGTTATGAGCTGAAATGAAATATATTTTTTGATAAAATGTCGAATAGCTGCCTTACCATATTTTTTACCCGACCCGTTTTGAGAACCGAATTCTACCCAGACAATTCGAAGTAAAACACTCATAACTTTTTACTTCGATGTCGATTTGATGTGAAGTTTTGTGCCTTGCAAACTAGACTCAAAGAATATCAATTTAATAGGTTGTGGGCTCTTTAAATTCTTTTATATTAGGAGAAACCATCCAGGACATTTGACCTAAAGTTTATGAAATTTATTAAAGAAACTTATGATAACTTTTGTCGACCTTTGTTTCGCTACTTTTCTTGAATTCAAAACTCTATATACGACCATTATTCTATTATAATACCTTATAAATCATTATTCTTATTATATTAGACACTCATAGGCTTATCCTAACGGTACATGTTAATTTAAACCTTTCAAATGGGCATGGTTCTTCACTAGCCATTTTTGAAACCTCGAACCTTTGTTTGTGGGATTAGTTTAACCTAAAATTTTAGTTTAGTTCCTTGATATTACCACCCTTTGAATTATTATTCTCCAATGTACTATATCAAGTCGTATACACCTCATAAAATAACACCACACAACGTATATTATGCAAGAATAGTGAAAAAAAATGGGATCTCACAAGAGTGTTCCTATAGCGACACTAAGTCAGTTATGTCTTGCTGGGACTGACAACTTGGTCACCTTATCATTCGTTTTTTAAACTTTTTTGTATTTTCGAGCTTTTGAAACTTGAATGATTGACTTTGGTCAAAAGTTTAGGAATACGGCCTCAGAAAGCAATTCTTTCGGTTGTGTTAGTTCAAAATCTTTGAGTTTGGTCTAGAACAACCTTTATTGCGAATCTTGAGTCTTCCAGGCTAATTTTGAGCCCCTTTGTAGATTTTGGCTACAAAATATTTTGGGTGTGACACTCACTTTTATCGAGACGACCTCAAATAGAACTTTCAATAGTTCTGTTGAGTCTGGAATATCAAATTTGGTGGAGTATCATATCTCATTTGTGTGCATGAGGTTCCGAATGAAACCCATGAATCCCTTCAGAGACTCAGGCATTTTCCAAAACAAGCTGATGTGCACCAATTGGTGCAGACATGTAATGCCCTTCATATTCACGGGCAAAGGGATATGTTTGTGATGACCAGTGGATTTGGTCTCTACATTCGCGGGGCCCTTATTGCATTTGCCACGCATTGGGGGATTAACCTTTGTATTCGAGAGGCCCCTATCACATTCGGGATTCCCCGGGTATTTGACCTTCTAGTTTGTGGGGCCTCTTCTACGTTCATGGGCTCTCCTTGCTACATTAATGGAGAAAAAGTTTGTATGGTCCTTCAAGTTAAGACCAGACTTTCAATTAGTAAAATTCTCAAAACTTGGTTTTGGGATTGTGGCAGCTACAAAGGTATAATTGAGGTGTTTTAAAGCTTGGTGTGTTTGGGAGCATCGGGGATATGTTGTTGGGTTATCGAGAACTATTAAGAAAGCTTTGTTGGAGGTAAATTCCACCCTAAAGGGACTACCTTGCCTCTTTTCATTGTTCTTTAATGGTGATTTTGTGCATGTGGTTGGTGTGGGCTGTTTCGAGCGCTGGATTGTGTTTCATTTTGTGACACAAGTTTGGGAAGCTAATTATGACCTTTTGATGGAGTCAATTGTAAAATTTCAAGTGTTGGTCTCACATTTCCCATTTTGACTCCAATTTTGGTCTGTCTTTTTTTTTTCTTCTGTGTTTTTGGTTTCTAAACGGTTGTATTAATTTTGCAATACTCTATTTGATAGCATGGAAGCATGCAAAAGACATTTGAAAGGGAAAAACTTTAGAATCATCATTTGTACCGCGAGTGTTCTACCTTAAGAGATGCTATGACTTCTCGTTACTTAGATTAAACTTGAAGATGTTAAAAAACATGTTGATTTGTCTTAATTTTGTATGGTTACATAGTTGAGCATGCTAAATTACTTTGTATTTCTATTTTAGACGGTTTATTAGGCTTTTCAGGGGTAAACACATGTTGGTTGTTGATGAGTGGCAGATTTACACTTATTTGAGGTCTATTTAGTTTTATTATCCTAAAGGCATAATTATGTCCTATTCCAATGATATTTTCATGTTTTGCAGCTATGAAGGCAAAAGGACAAGGTAAGGATGAATATTTGTAGAATGACCAAAAACATAAAAAGAAGTGTAAACTTCACATTGTTGATCGCCTAACAAGAAGGACGGATCACCTAATTGCCACGAACTCACCCAAAGTGACAGTGATCATCACTTGAATTAATTGAGGATGGTTGAAGAACTTGAAAAAGAATGCTGACTCATCGAATGTAAAGGGCGAACCCGCTGACCATCGCCAAAGGTGATAGGACTTGGAGAAAAATTGAAGGCTTGAAAGGTGAACAAAGGTGGTACTGGACAATTCATAGAATGTGAAAGGTAGACTCGAATGAGCTCGCCAACTGAGGTTCAAATTCCTAAATCCTAAAGCAAGAGAAATGTGAGTTAAAGAGCAAAAAAACAATCCGCGGAATGTGCTTGGCGAGCCCAACTAACATTATCAAAAATGGTCATGCAGTGAATTTTAGGCCATATTTTGGGGAACTGTAACTAGCCCAAATGAGAGAGAGAATGAAGCATCAATTTGGACAAGAGAATTAGGTTCTGAATCTTTTAGAGAGATTTGTCAAAACACTTTTTCTCTAGAGTTTTGAGGGAGAGAAACAGTATACCTTGTGAAGAACATCTTTAGTTTTGGGGTTTCAACTTTGCTCTTAATTTGCACAATTTAAAGTTGAATTCAAAGAGGGTATTGCTTATAATTTCTTAATTTTATGTCGCCTGTGGCTGCTTTCATGCAAGGTACAATTTCTTTTCACTTTGTAATGGGTGGCTAAAACCCCAAAATCTAGGGAGTGCAATTATGGGGTTGGTGTCAATTTAATGTAGTGGGTATTATGTTATGCTCTATTTGTTTGTTGTTCATCCATTTATATGGGCTAATTAGCATGGGGTTAACCTATGGGTTAAGGTTACAAACTTAATCCTACTTCTGATCTCCGATTGATGCTAAAAAATGATTGATGAAAGTGGGTAATTAATTCGATACTTGAAATTTTGGTTTGATGTCTGTAATTTTTTTGAAAAAGAGATTATGGATCATATGTATTTTCTCTATTTTTGTATTAAAAGAGAGAAGAATGTGAGGTATTGGGTTGTTTAGCTATGCACATAGATGAGATCAAAAGGAGATTCTATGAACTAATGTTATGAGATCGAAAGAATATTAGTGCCATTGAAGATGACCCAGCCTGTCATGAGTGTTCATCACTATAGAGCAACACAATTACCACTATGTGACATTGATTTCCAATCCCTATTCCCCCAGATTACTTACTACTTATTTGAATTTCTAAAATTCTTAGTTTAATTTTGGCTCTTGATATCAAAACTATTTTCGTAAATTTAGTGGAATTAGCCACTCATTTTTCTAATTGATGCAAATGAATTGCTTTACATTCTCAATTTCTTGATAGAATTCCTTGCCTTATATCACTCTCTGTTGGATTTAACCCCGACTCTTAGTTGGGTGTTTATATTGACAATGATCACTTATTCTTTAGATTTGTTTTAAAGAATAGTTTGAGGATTTCATTTGTCTATATGTGATCATCCTTACCTTGTGGTGTGCCTTGGTTGATGTTGTTGATTGTTCTGGAGCATATTTGGCCTTAGTCTAGGCTTAGACTAGTGATTGCCATTGACTTGCTTTTTTTGGAGTTGTTTGGCCTTAGTTTATCCCCGACGCTATTTAGGATGAATTAGCTCCTTCTAGACTGATCTTACAGACTTGGGTCTGATAATCTGAGTCTTATCAAGGCGGTAACCAAGCTCTTGGAACCTATTATCCATAATTCCCTCTTTACGTTGGCTCCAATGTTACTTGGTTGTTATTTAGGAGGCCATTCATCGATTTGGGTTGGATTTTGGTTGGTCTTAAAGTGATTTATTTATGGCACTTGGTATGGGGTTCTTTCCTGGATGCTCGATTGGAAACCGATCCAAAATCTAGCCAACTCATCCCTTATTCTTGTTCAAGTCCCAGATTCACTCCTCTGAGTTGCGGTTAAAGTCCCTGTCTGAGCTCATTACCTTAGTTAGAGTCCTTAGTTCATAATTCACCTTGGTTAGAGTCCTTGGCTCATAATTTCCTTAGTTAGAATCCTTGGGTTATATTTCACCTTGCTTAAAGTCCTTGACTAGCTTTTCACTTCAGTTATAGTCCCTAGCCTATATTTTTCCTCGATTAAAGTCTAGCTTATTTTGGAATCAATTCAAGTTTGTGAAAGGACATGGAAGTTTAGGAAGTATCGCCATATTCTTCTCTTGATTCCTAACTCTTCTTTGTACTTGTTGGGCTTATAGGGTACGTTTGGGTTTTACTTAAACTTGTGCATGAATGTACCTTCTGGCTTATGGAGGTCGAATTAGGTTAAGTTAATTGTGACTTATTTATTTTCTATTCTTAGTACACTTGTATGCATTCCTTTGAGCTTTCCATTTTTTTTTACCTTCATTGTGTTTAGATTCTTACATTTCATATTGCCTTCACTTTTCTTGCTTAGACGTCTTATGATGCGTACTGAGTACTTTTTGTTTTGGTACTCATACTACACCCTTAATCTATTTCATTATGCAGGTTCGAGCACCATTATCAGCACTGAGATTCGAGCCTATAGTAGTTTCTACTTCATAGATAAGGCTGAGCACATTGCGTCCTAGACGTACCTGTCTCCATCTATATTTTGATGGATAGTATTTTGTATTATGAGACAAGCCTTGTATTTTGGTTCCACTTTCGGGGCTTGTAGTCTTTTATTTAAAAGCTCTGTTCTTGTAATTTCCAGGTTCTGGGAGGGATCTTTTATTATATATATATATATATATATATATATATATTAGCTGCTTCTGTCTGTTCTTCTATTNTTCTACTTTGTTTCTCCCCTTACACCCACTACTTGTTGTTCTAGTGTAACAACCCGAAAAATGATAGGTTGAACTAGAGCATCATTGTGTGGGTTAATGTCACCCTAAGTTGATGTATAGGGTGTTTTAGAAATAATTTGAGCAAGGAAGAAGCCTTGGATGCAAGCAAGGGCCTAAGCTAGCAAGATAGAGTGAAAGAAACCATGGTCATTGATGGACCTTTAGGTGATAGGGCTACTTGATCGCCCAAAGGGTTGGGCGAGTCGCCCTTGTTCCCTTATGATCGCCTAGTGGGCTGTCCCCTTTGCCTAGGTTAAGGAACAAAGGGCGAGCTAAGTCATAGCTCGCCAAGAAGGTTGGCGAATCGCCCATTGGTCCTCTAGATCGCCTAATGATCTGCCCATTTAGTGAGCTCCCTGGAAAATTGGGCGAGCCAAGGGTGCACTTGGCGAGTCGGCTAGTGCCCTTGGCGAGCCTAAGGGTCGAAAGGACGAGCCAAGTCGTGAAAGGTGTGGAATTTTAAGTTTAAACTTTGTGGGTCCTTTGTTCCTTTCCAAAGTTGAGTCCACATTATTTTATTCATTTCCTAGCAAGTATATAACCTTCTTAGACTTGAATTCCTTCAATTAAGTCAGTTCAAATAGAATTAAAAGAAGACCCATCTCTTTTGAAATATTTCTCTCACTAGAATTCCTCCATTGAAGAAGAAGAAGGAGGCCATTGAAGCTAGGGTTGAGGAGTTCAAGGTGTTTCTTCCTCAAATTTGCTTGGGGATTCTTAGTAAAGGTATGGTAGTCTTCATTCTTGCCTAACTTTTCATTCAAGGAGCCAATTCAAAGGTGATTTCAAGTTTCAAGTTTCTCCAAAACCCAGGGTTTTACTCAATCTCATGGGTTCCTTCATCAAACGTTTTCAAATGGTCATTCATGCTACATTATGATTGTATTACTGTTTAATTGATGATTTATGATGAAAATACTCTATGAACTCATGATTTTCCTCAATTCCTAAATAGTGCCTTTATGAAGTGGGTTTGTTGATTATGAAAGCTTATGAATGATATATGTCTAAATTGCTTTGGGTTATTGAATTTTATCATTATCCATGCCTTAATTATAGTAAATTGTTGGTGTGTTGGTGATTTGAAACTCATGGCCTTGAAGGCATAGTATGAGGAATTGAATTATTATCATGATATCTTGTATATGAATGTGAATCCAATGAAGTTAATGTGATCATGTTGTGAATGTAAATCTATTATTATTGAAAAACTATTTCTCAATTAGACACTTATGAATGTTGATGATGGAATGTGAAGGGGTCTTCATGGTAATGTATATCTCGAATTGGTAGGCTTATGCATCATTTTCTTGAATAAATGAATGTATTGTTGATTGTTGAATCCTTGGATCGGTAGGCTAATGGCACCCTTCCATTGTTGAACCTTGGGGTCAGTAGGCTTATGGCACCCTTCCATAAATGAAGTAATGTATCCTGGGATCGGTAGGCTTATGACACGCTTATGGTACCCTTCCATGAAGGTTAATGATGAAACTTGAATCGGTAGGCTTAAGGCACCCTTTCAAGAGGAGTTAATGAGTTTTCCTAAAATGTACCTTGAATCGGTAGGCACATGGCGCGCTTTCATATGTAAATGAAAGTACTTTGGGTCGGTAGGCCCTCATGTGTAATAATGATAAAGTAATGAACTACTCTATGGGAATGTAGGTTAAGCACCGAGTGGATTTGGTTAGATGGAAACTCTCCCGATGTTTAGGCAGGGTTTCAATGGTCATCTTCCTTATCCCATAACTATGTGCCCGCATAGGTCTAGCTAGTGGATCCACCTAAGCTATATGTACCGGTCCTACCTTAGGCAAGTAAGACCACCTCTTTATGGTGTGGGGCTTTATGACACCGGATTCCATGACAAGCTCTCATGGTCTATGCCGGTTAAACGCTTATTCCCATCATGTGAGATGTGCATTATGGTTTCTTGAGAGGTTGTACAAAGTGTGGGTAGTAGTATGAGATGCTAGCCATACATTGCATGAGTAGGCTTTGAGAGGGCTATAGTGAGTTTTCTAAGTCTTAATGACTAATGTATGAATGTGCTCAAAAGAAAGTTAATGAAGAAGGTTGGCTTATATTCTTATATGTAATGATACATGCTATAGTTGGATTGTTTTATGAGTTACTTCCTTGTCATGACTTATTGTATATGAAAGTCCTTGTCGATAGTGGGTTTAAAGGAGTACTTAGTGTGAGTAGTAGTATGAGATGCTACTCATACATTGCACAAGTATGACTTAGGGTTGTCTTAGATGTTGGTCCAAATGTATTATTTTGACTTATGAAAGGTTTATATTCTTTATGCATGAATATGGACTAAAGGTAAAAAGGATGAATGGTAAGTTCACTTTCGGTTGCCTTAATGTGGTACTATAGTGTGGATGGTGGTATGGGACGCTATTCTTACATTACACATGGTATGGTTTGGGGTTGCTTGAGGTGAAAGCTTTATGTGATGAATTGATTTATATGTTGGTTGTGATTGTCTATTATGCCTCTTTTACTATGTTCATGTAGTTTTTATTAAATTGGCATATATCATGACTTTCAAATAAAATGTCTGTTTTAAGCATGTTTTTGCATGGCTATCATACTTAGTACTTAATTGTGCTAACCCATATTTTCTTCATGATCCTACAAGTATAGGTTCCAACATTTTACCTGCTTATCTCTAGTTGAAGCTTGGATTGAGATTCTTCCAAGACTTGGTATGTCCTCATGGATTCGAGGACAAGAACTCTTATGTTTCATTTCTTTCATGTAATAGAATATTGATTATACATTTCTATTGTAAAGGGCCGTGTCCCTACTTTTGTTTCGGATATTATTTTAGATGGCCATGA
Source organism: Solanum stenotomum (assembly GCF_019186545.1). Classification (NCBI taxonomy): domain Eukaryota; kingdom Viridiplantae; phylum Streptophyta; class Magnoliopsida; order Solanales; family Solanaceae; genus Solanum; species Solanum stenotomum. Next base: position 42,150,968 of record NC_064282.1, read on the forward strand.
GAGACAATAGACTTCCGCTGTGTTTTCAAGTGTTTTTAAATGAAGTTTAGATTGTATGGTTTTAAATAAAAGTTTTAATATCGTACTATTTCCATTATCGAATGCAACGAAATGCTAAGAGGCTTGTATAAGACCCCTTCGAGGTCTAGTACACCATGTAACTTCCGAGGTATGGGCTCGGGTCGTTACAAACTTGGTATTAGAGCATAAGATTTTGGGAATGGTCTTTAGGATTGATGTCTCACATGCCACGTCTAGTAGAGTCTTGTTCATCGGTGTGAGTCACGACACATCTATGAGCCAGAGGCTATAGGACGTTAGGAAGTTACACTTCTTTCACTATTCTTGAAGTCGTGCCAGAGAGTTTAGCTCTATAAATGTCCTTTTCCTAATCCTTATCTTGTGTTTATAGGATATGAATACAAGAAGGACATCTGCAAGGAGAGTGGAAGAGGCGGTTGTGAACAAGAGAGTTTCTCCCCAAGGTCCTCAAGTTCCTCAATGCAATGAAGTTCCGGTTGAATCTCCTGCTATGACTAATGAGGAAGTTAGGTCGGCTCTTTTGACGATGTCTCAAGCCGTAACTACTCAAGCTCAAGCCATGAAGGCTCAAGCTACTAGGGGTGTAGAGGCTCATGTGAACCCCAATGTGAGTACTATGGCTTCTAGGTTGAGGGACTTTGTGAGAATGAACCCTCCGGTTTTTCTAGGTTCTAAGGTGGGATAGGATCCCTAAGAGTTTTTGGATGAGGTGTATAAGGTTGTTAATGCTATGGGGGTGACTTCTAAGAAAAAAACCGAACTAGCTTCCTATCAATTGAAAGATGTTGCCCAAATTTGGTTTACTCATTGGAAGAGCAATAGGCCTATAGGAGCGGGTCCTATAGAATAGGAGGAGTTTAAGAAAGAATTCCCTAATATGTACTTTCCCCGTGAGAAGATGTCACGACCCAAGCCTAGGGCCTAGACGTGACATGGCGAATAAGGAACCCGAAGGAACCCCAAACAAGCCTCTCAAACTTGTCATCACACTTCATCGGTCGCGGAAGTACAATCAACATTAATTAACGAGAAATAGGGACTAAGGGCAAACCATTTCAAAATGACATCATAGAACAAGAGTCAAGCTCATTTACAAAATACTTGTCCAATGCACACCTCTACATACATAGATAGGACGGGGGCCATGACATACTACCGGCTCCCCTCATAGTCAAAATACAATTGCAAGCTAAAGTCTCAAAACATAGGAGTAGGAAACATAACATAGCTCTCGAATCATTAAGGACTCACCAACAAACTCGGATAAGCACCGTACTAGCCATGTGAATGGAGAGAAGGATCAAGAGTAGCTCCGGTCCCTACATGGTGACATCATGTAGGCAAAATATGCGTTAGTACTTGGAATGTACTAAGTATGCGGGGTGCAACACAACAATAGACAAGGACACAATCGAAATACAAGAAATAGTTTCATAGGCATTATGAATAACAATATGAGGATGCATGATCAAAGTGAAGTCAAAACATGTTTAAGTAAATCTATACTAATAGTAGATATCATATGTGTATGCATGATCCAACCAATCTATAACCCCAACTTAGGATGGGGGATGCCGTTCACACCCGGACACCCTGGTGGCAAGGTATAAACCCCTCACATGGTTGATGTTGGTCACACCCCAAGCATCCTAGGTGGTGAGATATAAACCTCTCACATGGTTGATGTTGGTCACACCCCAAGCATCCTAGGTGGTGAGATATAAACCTCTCACATGGTTGTCCGGTTCTTTTCCCCCGGACCGGGCATGGTCATGCAACACTTTATATAGGAAATTCCCATTAGGCTCTAATGCAATCTCACGTATGGAATGAACATATACACAAGCTTAGTTTGTCATCAACACATCTCTGGATTGCCATACATCTCATAACTCAAGCTTTAAAGCATCGATTCATCAATTCTCCATAGTTGGACATTTTGTCAAACACCTTGAAGGCATGTAATGGAATCAAAGAGCATGGAAAATAGGGTAGTAATTATGCAGCCAAACCAGTGAACAACCTACAACAACACCTTTTAACACCCACAATACCACATGAAAATCTCCACATCCATTCCAAATTTAGATTCAAGTTCTAGAGTCACAACATGCTCAAAACAATCACTTTTCATGTTTAAAATTCAATGTGCAGGAAATTATTACAAAGAACAAGACTAATTTATGAATCTTAACTTAAACCATGAATTAGTGAGTAGAATAGAGTCTAGGCACTATGGGTGGAAGGACCCATGAGTTCAACACCACATACCTTGAGTTTTTATGAAGGTCTTGAGAGTGTCTTCAATGGAAGCTTGGAACTTGGAGCAAGAGTCTCTTCAATCTTGAGGAAGGTTTTGGATTAGGGTTCTTGAGAGAACTTGAGAGAAAATGTGTCTAAGTATGGGAGAGGTGTTTTGGGAAATGTTTTAGAGATGGGAATTGAACTAATGGTATATAGGAAATAACATATGCCCTTTGGAAAAATGGTCCAACACTTAGAAAAAAAAATGAGGCGGGTGAACAGTAAAAACGCTCACTGGAAATTGCCTTTCCTGCCGGACAGATTTTAAGAAAATAGGCATAACTTCTTCGTCCGAACTCCGAATGAGGTGAAATAAAGTGATTTAGGTAGCTAACTCAAAGGGCTTTCCATGGATATGTTATTGGCCACCCAATAATTTGTGTGCTAGGAGATATGACCCTCCAAAGTAGACCCTCGAAAAAGGCTTCACTTGGAAATTTCGGATTTTGATACGGTTGCTCTAAAATTTGGGTTAGACCCATTTCCCACTCAATTTGACCCCCTAAACAAGAATATGAAGTCGTATTTTCAAAAAACGAAACGGATTTTTTTTTTATATATATAGCTAAACAAGTTTCCGGTAACTTCCGAAGCACATTTTTAAGAATTTTTTGGGTCATTTCAGAAGAGGGAGTGTAAGGTGGAGGATTTTATCAATCTTAGTCAAGGTAACATGAATGTCAAAGAGTACTCCTTGAAATTTACCCAATTGTCTAAGTATGTTCCATCTTTGGTGTCCAACCCTAGGGATGGGATGAGTAGGTTTGTTACAGGTGTATCCGACCTAGTTGAGGAAGAGTGTCGTACGGTGATGCTCCATGATGACATGAATATTTCTAGGCTCATGGTGTATGCTCAATCTAGAGAGAAGTCCAAACTTAAGAGGAAGAATAGGGAGTTGAAGAGGGGTAGATCCAATGAGCAAGGTCAACCTAGGTTCAAGAAGAGAGCTCCAAACCAAGATTCTTCAAGCACTCCTAAGGTTAACCAAAAGAGAGGTGGTGGACCTCAATTTTCTAAACCTACTTGCACTACTTGTGGGAAGAGGCACTATGGGAAGTGTCTAGCCGGTACTAATGGGTGCTATGGTTTTGGGAAGAATGATCACCTAGTGAGAGATTGTGCTACTCTTGCGGCCAAAGGAAGGGAGGCTAAGCAAGCTTCTCTTAGTGGCTCGGATCTTGATGCTCCAAAGAAGAACCATTTCTATATGCTTCATGCTAACAAGGACAAATGAGCTAATCCGGATGAAGGCACCGGTATGTGATAGTTCCTTATAGTTGAATGTCTTGTTAAGGTTCCTATGTTATTTTTCATGTCAGCCTTAGTGTGGTTTACTCCTAAGGGGGAGATGGTATGTTGAATAGTAGGTTGATGAGAGTTCTGGTATCCTTGTTGCTTTCTTCTATTCCTATTCAAGCTTGAGACCAAGAGTTCCTTGTAGCTTATTTCATGTTTTAGAGTCATGTGTGATTATGAGTTTCCATGGTCTCCTAATGATATACATGTTCTAGTTGAATTCTTGTTAAATGAGAAAATGAGTTTTCATGATTTATGTTCCTTATGTTGGTGTGCATTTGATATGAGTTGTCTATATGCTTCATGAGGTGAATTGTTGAACATGCCTAAATGTGCTTTCGAGAGTAATTGCATATTGTGTCTTATGATGTTGTAATGAGCATGATATGAGTTGGAGAAGGAAATTTCCTCCAACAAAATGATAAATGTTGGTATTTTGGTGCATAATGAGTTGTAGATGTAGTTCCTACTTCTTTGTATTGCATTAAGCTTATTGATATGGAGTTGATGTTTCCTCCTATGATTTGTGCATTGTTTATGATGTTGCATGCATGATGGGCTGCTAGTATTAAGTCGTTAATCACTTAATGTGTTTAAAGTGTCATTCGAGGACAAATGTTTCTAAGGGGGAGATAATGTAACAACCCGGAAAATAATAGGTTGAACTAGAGCCTCATTGTGTGGGTTAGTGTGACCCTAAGTTGATGTCTAGGATGTTTTAGAACTAATTTGAGCAAGGAAGAAGCCTTAGGTGCAAGCAAGGGCCTAAGCTAGCAAGATAGAGTGAAAGAAACCATGTTCATTGATGAACCTTTTGGCGATAGGGCTACTTGATCGCCCAAAGGGTTGGGCGAGTCGCCCTTGTTCCCTTGTGATCACCTAGTGGGCTGTCCCCTTGGCTAGGTTCTGGAACAAAGGGCGAGCTAAGTCGTAGCTCGCCAAACAGGTTGGCGAATCGTACATTGGTTCTCTAGATCACCTAATGATTTGCCAATTTAGTGAGTTCACTGGAAATTTAGGCGAGCCAAGGGTGCACTTGGCGAGTCGCCTAGTGCCCTTGGTGAGACTAAGGGTCCAAAGGGTGAGCCAAGATGTGAATGGTGTGGAATTTTAAGTTTAAACTTTGTGGGTCCTTTGTTCCTTTCCAAAGTTGAGTCCACATTATTCTATTCCTTTCCCAGCAAGTATATAACCTTTTTAGACTTGAATTCCTTCAATTAAGTAACTCCAAATAGAATTAAAAGAAGACCCATCTCCTCTCAAATATTTCTCTCACTAGAATTCCTCCATTGAAGAAGGAGGCCATTGAAGATAGGGTTGAGGAGCTCAAGGTGTTTCTTCCTCAAATTTGGTTGGGGATTCTTAGTAAAGGTATGGTAGTCTTCATCCTTGTCTAACTTTTCATTCAAGGAGCCAATTCAAAGGTGATTTCAAGTTTTCAAGTTTCTCAAAACCCTAGGGTTTTACTCAATCTCATGGGTTCATTCATCAAACGTTTTCAAATGGTCATTAATGACATATTATGGTTGTATTAGTGTTTAATTGATGATTTATGATGATAATACTTTATGAACCCATGATTTGCCTCAATTCCTAAATTGTGCCTTTATGAAGTGGGTTTGTTGATTATGAAAGCTTATGAATGATATATGTCTAAATTGCTTTGGGTTATTGAATCGTATCATTATCCATGCCTTATTTATAGTAAATTGTTGGTGTGTTGGTGATTATATATTCATGGCCTTGAAGGCATAGTATGAGGAATTGAATTATTATCATGATATCTTGTATATGAATGTGAATCCAATGAAGTTAATGTGATCATGTTGTGAATGTAACTGTGCTATTAGTGAAAGGCTATTCGTCAATTTGACACTTATGAATGTTGATGAGGAATGTGAAGGGTTCTTCATGGTAATGTACATATCGAATTGGTAGGCTTATGCATCCTTTTCTTGAATAAATAAATGTATTGTTGATTGTTGAATCCTTGGATCGATAGGCTAATTATACCCTTCCATACATGTTAATAATGAACCTTGGGATTAGTAGGCTTATGGCACCCTTCCATAACTGAAGTAATGTATCTTGGGATCAATAGGCTTATGAATCAACTTTGGGATTGGTAGGCTTATGGCACCCTTCCATGAAGGTTAATGATGAAACTTGAATCAGTAGGTTTAAGGCACCCTTTCAAGAGGAGTTCATGAGCTTTCCTAAAATGTACCTTGAATCGGTAGGCTCATGGCGCCCTTTCATGTGTAAATGAATATACCTTGGGTCGGTAGGCCAATGACACCCTCTCATGTGTAATAATGATAAAGTAATGAACTACTCTATGGAAATGTAGGCTAAGCACCGAGTGGATTTGGTTAGATGGAAACTCTCCCAATGTTTAGGTCGGGTTTCAATGATCATCTTCCTTATCCCATAACTATGCGCCCTCATAGGTCTAGCTAGTGAATCCACCTAAGCTATATGTACTGGTCCTACCTTAGGCAAGTAAGACCACCTCTTTATGGTGTGGGGCTTTATGACACTGGATTCCATGACAAGATCTCATGGTCTATGTCGGTTAAACGCTTATTCACATCATGTGAGATGTGCATTATGGTTTCTTGAGAGGTTCTATAAAGTATGGGTAGCAGTATGGGATGCTATCCATACATTGCACGAGTAGGCTTTGAGAGGGTTATATTGAGTTTTCTAAGTCTTAATGACTAATGTATAAATGTGCTCAAAAGAAAGTTAATGAAGAAGGTTGGCTTATATGCTTATATGTAATGATGCATGCTATACTTGGGTTGTATTATGAGTTACTTCCTTGTCATGACTTATTGTATATGAAGGTCCTTGTCTATAGTGGGTTCAAAGGAGTACTTAGTGTGAGTAGTAGTATGGGATGCTACTCATACATTGCACAACTATGACTTAGGGTTGTCTTAGATGTTGGTCCAAATGTATTGTTTTGACTTATGAAAGCTTTATATTCTTTATGCATGAATATGGTCTAAAGGTAAAAAGGATGAATGGTACGTTCACTTTTGGTGGCCTTAATGTGGTACTATAGTGTGGATGGTGGTATGGGACACTATTCATACATTGGACATGGTATGGTTTGGGGTTGCTTGAGGTGATGAATTGATTTATATGTTGGTTGTGATCGTATATTATGCCTCTTTTACTATGTTCATGAAGTTTTTACTAAATTGGCATATATCATGACTTTCAAACAAAATGTCTGTTTTAAGCATGTTTTTGCATGACTATCATACTTAGTACTTAATTGTGCTAACCCATATTTTATTCATGATACTACAAGTATAGGTTCCGGCATTCAACTTACTTATCTCTAGTTGAAGCTTGGATTGAGATTCTCCAAGACTTGGTATGTCCTCATGGATCGAGAACAAGAACTCTTATGTTTCATTTCTTTCATGTAATAGACTATTGATTTGACATTTCTATTGTAAAGGGTCGTGTCCCTACTTTTATTTCATATATTATTTTAGATGGTCATGTTAGGCAATAGACTTCCGTTGTGTTTTCAATTGTTTTTAAATGAAATTTAGATTGTATGATTTTAATTAAAAGTTTTAATTTCGTACTATTTCCATTATCAAATGCAATGAAATTCTAAGAGGCTTGTATAAGACCCCTTCGGGGTTGAGTACGCCATGTAACTTCCTGGGTATGTGCTCGGGTCGTTACATCTAGGTTACAAGTTAGCTCACCTACTAGTGGGTTAAAGTAGGTGTCATCATGACTCAATGAATTAGAAATGTTCTCCTTTTTGTATCTCTTTCTTGCAGTGTGTGTCTTATTGGTTCTTTGAATCTCACTTGTTTTATTCTTTTATAGGATGGCTTTTACGCCTTGCTTGGTGGCTGGGGTGATCTATCTGATCCCACAAATAAAGTCCTATCTACGGGAAGAGGATGCTCACAATAGTGTGCTAGGGTTGCAATACCAGCCCCAGATAGGGAGATGAATTTAGAGCTTGTAGTAGATCCTCAAGCACCTCATATTCCTCTACAGCTAGCCAGTAGGGCCAGGGCCAGCCCAACCACCACGTAGATTGGCTATGGTTCCCGATCTCCAAACAGCTATTACTCAGCCTTTATGGTTGTTGGGGGTATGAAATAGGCCCTATTTACAGCTACAATTACAGCAACATCAGCACCACAGGGTAAGCTTGCCACAAACACCCTTTAAGTTCAGGTACCACCTAGGGGTGCATATCTCGTGATTGCGGTCAGAGCTATGCTGCTAGAGGAGAAAAAGATGCTCGGAGTGTTTATGAGACTATCACCTCCGAGGTTTTCTTCGGCTAATGGAGAGGATGTCAATGAGTTTCTCACTATTTTCCACAAGCAGATATATACTTTGGGTTTGTGGAGTCTAGAGGAGCCAACTCCACCACTTATATGCTTGATGGGCCAGCCAAACAGTGGTGGTATTCTTATCTTGAAACTAGGCTAGCTAGGTCTCCATTGATTTAATAGTTAGAGTTTTTTGAGGCTTTTTTTTGCCAAGTTTATCCCATGTAGTGTCAGAGATAGACTTTGAGATTAGTTTTTGAGGTTGGAACATGGCTTTATGATTGTGTCCGAGTATGAGGCAAGATTTCTCCAGCTCTCCTGCCATGCTACTATGATTCAACCTACTAAGGAGAAGAGAGCTCAGTGCTTCATTAGAGGTTTGAAACTTCAACTACAGATTGAGACTTAGTCTATGGTTTTAAGGGGTTGTTCTTTTCTCGATGTACTAGACCATGCCCTTATTGTTGACCAACTTTGTCAAGAGGCCCATTGGGGCTATGACAAGAGGGATAAGCATAAGGGTAGCTACAATAGGTCCCATTCTAAGCCCAAGGACTACTTTGACAGGCCTCACCAGAAGTTTCAATAGGTTAGTTTAGCTGGCTTGTTCATGCGTCACTATAAGATTCAAATGGAGACCGATATACTTAGGGTGATGCCGACCTATGTCAGGGGTGAGGTGGGTAACATTTGGGTGCTTCAAATCGTGGAATCAATTTTATTCAGGCTAATTGTCACGACCCAAAATGAGTCGTGAGTGGCATGCACACTTAACCTCTTAAGTGGGCGAACCAAGTAATCCAAACCCCAACATATATCAATAACTCAACTACGAATAACAACAGTAATGCGGAAGCTCAAAACTTATTAAAGTAACCAATCAAACAAACCTCTAAAGTCTAACACTTATTATCCCCAAAATCTGAAAGTCATCACATCAAGGACATCTGTTCTCAAAATACCAAGTCTAAGAGTATTAAAGACACCAAAATAAGTAAATAAGATGGCCTCTGTCCGAAATTTAAGGACATTATGCCATGACTAAGAGAATCCAGCACGAGCTAGAAGGAATAGCTCACCCTAAGATCTGATGTGTTGGAGACTGGCTAGAACTGAGGGCGAGTCGAAATCGATGGTACACTTGTTGCACTCCACAAAAGAAAACGAAGAAAACACAAGTAGGGGTCAGTACAAGGAACACGTACTGAGTAGGTATCATCGACCAACCCAAAATAGAAACTAATATGCAATGAATAATAGTATAAAATCAACTATGAAAATTAGCAGGTGGCAAGCAACAAACAACATGAATAAGTGACAACGAAAGCAAGTACGAAAGCAATCACAATATCAAGTACACATACGAGGACTCATGCCTCCACACCACGCTCATTTGGGAAATGGATTCTTTGAGATTGAGTACATTAAGCTAATTCAATATCTTTTCCTTTAATGTTACCTTGTTGGAACGTGACACCCCAATCCAATAATACCGTGTCGGAACGTGACACCCCGATCCAATAATATTGTGTTGGAACGTGACACCCCGATCAAATAATACCATGCCGGCTCGTGGCATCCGATCTAATATATCGTTAATTTATCATTTATTATCACCACTTTTCACTTCATTAACAATATTTCATCAAGCCTTCTTTATTCAAGGCATCACTTCAATAGAGAGGGTTCAAGATTATAAATTTCACGGTCTCAGGATTTCAGACCAATCACAAACCACACAACCAAGCTACACAATCAAGTACATAGAGAGCTTCACAATATCACTCAATGCATATCAATCGCTATTAAGAGTCTATCTATCAACTAAAATGAACCATAACCTACATCCACCGAAGAACCAAAGTCAAGCAAACTACTTCGCCAATGCTTTTCCTTTCCTCAATGCCTACGAACCTTTTCAATCTATCAAATATATATGCATAATTTGTAAGTTAACGAGTCTATAAACACTCATATTATTCTATGCCTAGCCTAGACCCAAAACTCATCTAATTCTCTAATCAATTTCCTAAAGTTCCAACCTAAGGGTAGGTCTTAATTCCTCCAATTAGCATAACTTTAATGGAATTTAGATAATATACTATACTTAATATTTAATTAACTATCTCAATATGTCAAAACTTGATTTATAAAATGATTATAAAAATTATAATCCCTAAAGACTACAGCTAAAGCCACTGGTGCGAAACCAGTGGCAGTCAACACTTCAAATTACCCACTTAGTATCCTCTTCACTTCATTAAATACATGTTGCACCATCAATTGAACTATTGATTCCTTAGTAATCATTAGGAAGTCAATAAGTGATCATCATGTAATTATTAACCAAAAACTTTGTCCCCCCATCTCAAACCTCAACGCTAACCGTAAGTAATTCTCGCCTTTCAATTCCACCCCCAATTTTCGTTTATAATTATTATTTAACTTGCACGCATTAATTAACAACTAATATGTATGAACAATAATTCAGTAACTTGGATGAAAAATTTTACCTGGGCACTTAGCCGCTTTTTGTTGTTCTCCTGTTTCCCCCTTTTCTTTCTTCTTTCTTTTACTGATTATTTCTTTACCTTAATTATTATAAATGACCAATTATAAAAGTGGTAAAAGTGACCCACTATTAATTTTAATGCTATCTTCTATAACTACCAACTAACTCAATTATTAAAACTACCCCACTAATTTCATAATTGTAATTATGAATAGTTCAAAATATCCATTTAGAATATCTTGAAAGAGTCTTTTATGAAATAAAAAGCTCTAGTACTCAAAACGACCAAATTGATCGTTACACTAATCCTCATCGGGTTTCTTTGATTGTGGGGAGTTGGACCATTGTTTTAAAGAGTGCCCTTTGCGTAGGATGCATGCACTAGCTCTATATGCATCTCGACCAACGCCAGTAGCAATACCTCTAGCTAGAGATGGAGGCTAGGGTCAAGACCGGAGTTGCTGTTATCAGGGTGCATGGGGTGGTCCCCCTCGAGGCATGTCCGGTGGTAGGGTTGATGCTTAATATAGAGACATCCATGCCCCTCTGTATGAAGCTGTAGTGAGGGCAGAGGCTGAGGCATCAGATGATGTTATTATTAGTATAATTCATTTTTGTCATCAACCTACCTCAACTTTATTTGATCCAGGATCTACATTTTTATATGTATTTGTGTATTATGCTTCCCATTTGAGTATGAGTTCAGAGCCTTTGGCAGTGCCGTTGCACGTGCTAACCCAGTGGGTAAGTCTTTAATAGTGGATCAGGTGTTTCAATCTTTTTTACTTACTATCCAACGACACGATACCCGGGATGACATTATATTTCTTGATATATTGGAGTTTGATGTTATTTTGGGCATGGAGTGGTTTCCCCTACCATGCGGTATTGGATTACTTTTCTATGACCATTACTTTTGTCATGCTTTGTATTCCCTCGGTAGTGTGGTAGGGCTCTTATAGTCACACACCGGTCAGAGTTATCTCTTTTATGCAAGCTTAGAGATTAGTGGCTAGCAGTTTCCTATCTTATTTGTCTTATGTACGGGATGTCAGTAGGGAGGTTCCTTTAGTTGAGTTGGTTCCTGTTGTCCGTGAGTTTGTAGATGTGTTTCCTAGCAACCTACCTGGCTTACCCCTAGAGAGTTATATTGATATTCTTATTGACTATGAGCCAGACATTTGTCCTAATTATTTTCCACCTTATCTGATGTCCCAGATCTCAAGTAGCTTAATGTTAAGCTTTAGGATCTCTTGGGTAATGATTTATTTGGCCTAGTGTATCACCTTGGGGTGCCTCAGTCCTGTTTGTGCAGAAGAAGAACAGATCCTTGCAAATGGTATTAATTATATTTAGCTGAATAAGGAGATGGTGAAGAACAATTACCCCATGTCACATATTGATGATGTATTTGGTCAGTTTCAAGGTGTTGTAGTGTTTCCAAAGATTGATTTGAGATTCAGTTACCATCATCTAAGGATTAGGCTAGCCGATATCCCTAAGATTGCATTTAGGACTCGTTATGGTCATTATGAGTTCCTTGTGATGTCTTGTGGGTTGACTAATATCTCTTTTGCCTTTGTCGACTTGATGACACGTGTGTTCAAGCCTTATCTTGATTAATTCTTCATAGTCTTTATTGAAGATATTCTGATATACTCGCGGAGTCTGGGAGAGCATGAGAAACATTTGTGGATTGTGCTCCAAACTTTAAGAGATATACGACTTTATACCAAGTTCTCAACGTGAGAGTTTTTTCTTGAGTCTATGGCATTGGTGGGACACGTAGTGTCCAAAGATTGTATAATTGTGGATCTGGTGAAGATTGAGGCTATTCGTGTTAGGGCTAGACCCATTTATAGTTATGAGATTCGGAGCTTCGTCGGACTAGCAGGCAACTACATACACTTTATGGATGGCTTCTCTACCATCACAACACATTTGACCTAGTTGAGTCACATTAATGTTCCATTTGAGTGGTTTGAGGAGTGTAAGTTGAGCTTTTAGAAGCTCAAGGAGTTTCTTAATTCCACTCTTGTTTTGACTCTTCTGATTAAGGGTGAGTGATTCACGGTGTACTATGACACATTTGGTGTTGGTGTTAGGTTGTGTATTGATGCAGTGGGGTTGGATTATAGCTTATCCTCCAAGGCAACTTAAATTGCATGAGCGCCACTACCCCACTCATGACATAGAGTTGGCGGTGATAGTTTTTGCGCTCAAGATTTGTCATGACCCAGGGGTACCCCCTAGATGTAACAAGGCGTAAAAGACTCTAAGAGGCCTCATACTAGCCACTTAGCTTTCATAACATAATATAATAGAAATGAGCGGGAATTAAAAATATTTTCAACAACATCAAGTTTTCATATCAAAAGCGGAAGTATATTACACTTTGTCCCAAAACCATCTAATTCATGAATATCTTGGGACATGACTTATACAATAATGTTCAAAACATAAAATTAAAGAACATAAGAGAAATGGTGGCCAAATCCTCGAATGTTATGAGGACTCACTAATCTTCAAGTCTTGCTTCTACTAAGATCCTAGCCACGGGGATGAGAGTCGATATCATCGGACCCTACATTTGGATAAGTAATGTAGGCAAGAGTATTCGTTAATAAAAAAATGTACTATATATGATAGCTTGCATAAACATCAACATAAGCATAAGAGTTAGACATATAAGTCATAAAACATGATCAAAACAAGTGAAACTCATCTTAAAACATACTTATGATACATCCTTGAAGTAGTCTTGTTTCATCATACTATGTTTAACTTAACGTGAGAAGTCATCAATTCTTAGTTGTTCTTACAATCCATGAAAGAGCACATCATCATGCCAATCCAAGATAAGTCATTATCCATGGAAGAACACATCATAATGACAATCCAAGATATTCATGGAACGTATCATCTCACCAATCCAAGCTATCCATGGAAGGTATCATCTCACCAATCCAAGCTATCCATGAAATAGTATAGCCTTACCAAGTCAAGTTATCCATGAAATGGTCTTGTCTTACAAAGGCAAGCTATCCATGAAACGGTGTTGTCTTACTAAGTCAAGCTGTAACACCTCAGAAATATAGTAGTCTAAGCATGGGGTAAAGTGAAAGGTCATAAGCCAAGGAATTGAGTTTGCGCAACCTTCACATGGACCCAAACAGGGCGTGAAGGGCAACACGATCCGTAGTGTTACCCATGGTGGCTTCCAGTAGCTAACCAAGCCATCTCACCTCCCACGACCACCATGAATCCTCGTGGTGGGTCCCACAGGTCGTGGTGAGGGGCGTGAAGGCTAGGTAGTAAGCTAGTTGAGGCTGCCTTAAAGTAGACTTTTCTACGAGCCACTTGACGGCTCATGAAGGCCACCACTGGTTATGGGAAGGATTGTGGTTATGAATTAGTTGTTAAGGGTTAAGGGGTGGTTTCCAAGCCATTGGTCCAAGACCACGGAGGGCACCAGGGCTCGTGGTAGGCACCACGACTCGTGGAGCCTCACGTGGTGATGAGGCAGACCCTTGTAAGTTAGGGTTTTAAGGGTCTTTTCTGATTTTAATTAGATTAAAGCCATGTCGTTTTACCCAAGCCTAGGACCCCTATATAATTCCTTTTAACCCAAAACTCACCCACTCAAGTCATTAATTCCAAAACCCAAAAGAAATCCCAAAGTTCTTCCTCTCAAATATTTTTCTCTTTAGAACTTGAAGAAGAAGAATGGTTCAATCTAGGGTTTCAAGACAAGCCTCTGTTTTCACCATTGAAGATAAGCAATTGGACTTAAGGTATGATAGTTTTCATCCATGGATTCCATAAGCAATTGGACTTAAGGTATGATAGTTTTCATCTATGGATTCCTTCCATCCATGGAGTTCCCAAATTCTCCTATTTTCAAAGGTAGAAATCCCCAATTATGTTAGGGTATTCTTAAATTACCATGGGTTCTCTTGATTATTTATTTAAATGATTTAATTATGTTTTAATATGCATGAATTGATGATTTACCATGATTTTATGATGTTTCCCATTGTGATAATATGATGTGGGTTGTTGATTATGAAAGAGGAGTTTTATGAACTAAAGCATGAAGTGATAGAATCACATGAATTTCTGATGAAATCCATATCTAATCCTTGATTTCTAGATGTGGTGATTGAAAGTGGGATTTGAACCTTGAAAGGGTAAAATATGAGTTTATCCATCTTATGAAACCTATGTAAATGTTTTAAGGATGCATTGAGAGTAAAGTATCAATTATGATGTTGTTGTTATGTTGTTGAAAGGATATTCTCATAAACACATGCAAACGTGACTGTGAAAGGTTTTCTCACAAAAATAAGGATTCTAAGGTTGAAAGGTTTTCTCACCTAAATGAATCAAAGACAAGGAGTTATCCTAATGAAACTTAGCTTGGATTGTAAAGATGACATGCCCTTCCATGGATAATAAGAACAAGTAAGAAATGAATATTCCATGGGAATCATGATTAGCACCGAGAGGATATTGATATGGGAGCTCTCCCGTTAGTAGAGGCCGGGTTTCTAGAAGCAATCTCTTTATCCCTTAACTACATTCCCCCATAGGATGATTGCCTTAAATAGACATTAGCTAGTGGATACCTAGAAGTTTATGGTCCTTACCTTGACAAGTAGGACAACCCTTTTTGGTGCGGTAGACACCGGGGGATCATGTTATAGCTTACATGGTCTCTATGTCGGTTAAGGCTCATTTCCACATTAATAATGAACTATGGTTACTCAAGGAGTATCTCATATGTGTTCCAAGGCTTTAAAGATGATTAGCTTGCATTGACCATGTTTTATGAAGTATGTTTTCTAACCTTCTTATATCATGTTATATCTTAGTCAATTGCATGTCATGAAATGTCCCGTTTTAGCATGATTTGAATGTTTTATGCATGGCTATCATACTTTGCACATTGTTTTGTACTAATGCATACTCTTGCATACATTTTTCCCAAATGTAAGGTCCAATATTCAAGGTTCCGAGTTTCATGGCTAGAGGTTGGCTTGGTTGATTTCCCGAGCTCTAGTGAGTCAGCATGCATTTCAGGACGGAGTTATATTGTTTTCAGTGTCTATATTACTTTTTAGTTTTGGACATGATGTATGGGCTTGGCCCAATTTCATTCTATTGTATTAGACTGCTAAAAAGACAATGTGTCTAGACTTCCGTTTTTCTTTTATAAAATGTTTGGACTTGAAATTTTGTTTTACTTCTTATGTTCTATTTCTTATGTTATGAATGCTAAGTGGCTTGTATGGGGCCTCTCAGGGTCTCATACGCCATGTTACATCTAGGGTGTACCCCTGGGTTGTGACACAAGCTATCCATGAAGAGGTATCGTCTTACCAATTCAAGCTACCATGAAATGGTCTTGTCTTACCAAGTCACGCTATCCATGAAGAGGCATCATCTTACCAATTCAAGATACCATGAAATGGTCTTGTTAAAATAACTCATAAATTCTTTGATTCAATATAGGTGAGCAAGTCTTTCAATCTAGAATTATTCTATGTGAGAAAACCTTTCACATTCATATATTCTTAGTTGAAATCATGTGGGAATAATCTCTTCCACAACAATCCTATCTAAACCAACAATTCATACATAAGCTTTACTCTCAATGCCATTGTAATCATAATTCATCATACATGCTTCAATCTCAAGACAACTCTATTCATACATCATCATATAGGCTTTTATCTCATGCAATTCTAATGTTTCTCATCAATTCTATAAGAATCATCTAAATTCAAGATTCTCCTTTCATGGCATAAACCCCTTTATATCAATTTCAACTTTCTAGACATGGCTTAGGCATTGGAACATGTAGATTCATCCTAAAAATATGTAACCCTATCAATTCATGCATAAACAATTATAACACAATCATTTGGATCAACATTCATCAAGACCCACAACATTAGAAGAAACCCTAACTCAAATTGGGGAATTCTCAAGGCTCCATGGATGAAAGGATTCCATGGATGAAAATCCATCACACCTTAATAATAAAGCCCACAAATGCTTGAGGATTGGAGACTTGACATTGATCCTAGCTTGAACTCTTTCTTTTTCTTCAAGTTCTAGAGAGAGAAATATTTGAGAGGAAGAACTTGGATTTCTTTTGGGTTTTGGAAATAATGATTTGAATGGGTGAGTTTAGGGGTTAAAATCACTTATATAAGGGTCCTAGGATTGAGTAAAATGACATAGTATCAATTCACTTAAATCTAGAAAAGACCCATTTGCCTCTAACTTATAGTGGTCTGCCTCACCCTCACGTGGGCACCACGGTCGTCAAGGGTCACACGGTCCGTAGTGGTGCTCGTGGTCCTTTGACCAGTGGCTTGTTTTGCCACCCCTCTTCCCCAAAAACCTAACTATAGATCAATCCCTCTCTCACGGCCCGTAGTGGCCTTCAAGAGCCGTCTAAGTGGCTCGTGGGAGGGTCTCCATTTTGGGCAGTCTTGGAGGGCTTGCTGTCTCACCTCCGCGAGTGTAACTAGGACCCGTGGTCCCCCACCACGAGCCATCTTGGTGATCGTGGGAGGTGATCTTCCCTTTGTCACTCACAGCCTAGGTCCATGGCACCACCACGAACTGTGGTGCCCTTCACGAGTCGTGTGAACTTTTGTGGAGGGTGCCATGGCCCAAAATTTCTAGTTCTTGACTTGACATTTAGACCTTAGTGTTGACACCCAATTTTGACTCTCCACATTTATTTAACTAAATTTTTAATAATAATAATAATAAAAAATATATATATATGTTTCGAAATTTTGTAGGAATACAAAAACTTTTAAAATATAGTTTTTTTTTAATCTTATTTGATAAATTTATTTCATAAATATTATTTCTTATAAAAATTAAATATATTATATAAATATTACTACTTACTTTCTCATTTTTTTAAAATTTTGCGTCAAATAAATATTGTTCTTAAGGGTTAACTCGATTTTTCTAATTAAATATAATTTCTTTTATTGCAATAAATATTTTTCATACATTTTTCAAATTTAGGAAGCTTAATTAATGAATGAGTTACTAATTTACACCAATTTTATTTTTAGAGTGACTAATTCTATCAAATAATCTAATCTTGCAAAAAATAATTATTTCTAATTTCACAAAACTATGGTTAGTTAATAAAGAAAATGGTTACATTTTTAAATGGGTTAATTTAAGAAAAACTTGTTAATCCATGTCTCCATAAATCGGCCAATCGGTATGTGTCACGCAGGAAGCACTGGATTGTGCTTCTTGAGCTTCAATTATCAGCCATCTATTTTTGATCTGATGGTTTTAATTTATGTAGTCTTTAGCATTATTTATTTGTTATATAATTTATTTAGTCTTTAGCATTATTATATATATATATATATATATATGATTCTCTTGATTTATGTTTACCGTCCGATCGACTCGAATTAAATTAACAACTTTCCCCTAAGACCAAAACACCAGTTGTACTTCTCCTTTCCTAGAAAGCTTCTAGTTCCTAGAAACCTGACCACCTCTCCCATCAATCTTTCTCCTTCTCTGCCATGCTGCTGCTCGCGAACTGTCGGAAAATGGCAAAATCCAGTGGATTTTGGCCTTCTCCTCCTATTCCTCATTGATGCCCCCTCCCTTCTATCAACTTTATATCTTCTCCAACACCTTTTTCAGAATCGAAATAGACCTCTATACCACCTATACATCTCTTTAGCCAACGTTTGTTTAAAAGAAGATTCAAATTTGTGGTCGAAATTGGTCCAATGACCCAAAAATTTGAAAAAGGTGATGTTGATTTTGATCTTTAGTTGCAGATCTTTGTCTTCAACGATTTAGTTTAATTTCAAATCCACCTGAAAAAGGCGATTCTTGGAAAAAACTTTATTCTCCTTCATCATTATTCAATCAGATTTGGCTCCCCAAGAATTCAAAATTTGAATTCTTAAGGCAAATGGAGGTTACGATTTGGCTATAAAAGGAGCCATTTGGTTCCATTTGAGATCATCCGAAAGTCCTTGAAGAAACGAAGAAAAAATCATAAAAAATCGTTCCAAGAACAGAGAGAAAATCCAATAACAATCCAGAAATCAAACAACATTTAAACAACACCAACAAGGATCCAAAAATCATCAAGGGAAAAAATTGTAAGACCATCTTTTTGTCTTCTGTTTTTTATTTGAGTTTGAAGTTGGATATCTTAACTTCGAAGCTCTAGTTTGCTGATCAACACAAGGTAAATTTTTTTATCCCTTTGTTGTCATCTAGTTTGGTCCTGTGAAGAAATGTTGAGTGTGCCCTATTTCTAGTATTCATCTCTTATTTCTTCGAGACTTTAAAATTACGAATAATATGTTCCCATCTTGATTCGGGAAGGTCTATTAAAAGGGACAAACTAGTTAGTCAATTAGGTAGAAGTCCTTCAAGTCATAAAAATTGGGTAGAAGTGACAAATAATATTAATTAGGTTAAAAGATGTTTCTCAATAGTCCCAAACTTTTAACTTTTACACTTTAGTCTAACAACTATCGTAGTTGTGGGGACGACTTCTTTAGTCGTCCTACAACTTCAGTAGTTGTCCAAACAACTTCAGTAGTTGTCCAAACAACTTCAGTAGTTGTCCGGACAACTTCAGTAGTTATCCAGACAATTATGAAATATGTTTTTAGTTTTCTCCTTTTATTAATATTAAAAATAAAAAAGTTGAGAAAAAATAAAGGGGCCACTTGTCCTTTTTTTAAATTGGAAATCTATAAGGCACTTTTAGCTCATTTTTCCTATGTAATAATCATGGGAATAAATTTGTAGTTTTCTTAAAAATAAGATTTGTCATATTAGGAATGACGGAAAGAATATCTAGAATATTATTAAAATATAGTAAAAGATGATTCAACTTTTTTTTTTTTCAAATAATTAGCTGCTGCCATGAGATTTGTAATTGAAGATTTGCTCTAATACTTTCTAGGTTGTTAATGAATGAGGTATACTAGATTTATTTAAATGGTACTGCTAGTCCTTGGGTCCTTTTTTGTTGAGTATAGTGTTATTGTTTTTCATTAAACTGCAATGGTGAATTATGTGTCATGGTGTACCTCCCATAGGCATATATTGGGTAGAAATAACATTTAAGGGGTCGTTTGGTAGAGTGTATTAGGAATAATAATGCATGTATTAGCCTTCTGTATTACTAGTACCTTGTTTGGTACTTTTTTCCAACCTATGCATTAGTTATACACTCTATTGTGTATTAAAGTGTGTATTGCTAATACCAAGGATTTCTAGGTATTAGCAATGCAATTGTTATAATGCATGCATTAAAATGATTAAAGACCCAATTGCCCCTCAAAACCTTTTTTACATCCTTTCTACCATAGTAGTGAAGGATATCTTTGTAAATTATTTTTTTATGCAATGATTTACTTTTTTTTTATGCATCAAACCAAATAATGCATAAAAATAATTTATGTATAACTAATACACTTCATTTAGCATTATTCTTATACACTCTACCAAACGACCCCTTAGTTTTAGTTTCATGTATAAGGTAAAACACAATCATTGTTTTGCGGTTGTTAGTTCTTGGAGAAGTCTTGAGAAGATTATCTGCAATTTAGCAGTTTTTACAACGAATTGTGTTGTAAATTTTGAAATAGTACATAACCTGATCTATGTTGTCATTGATACAAAACTTCCGGCTACTGCTAGTGCTACAACCAACTAACGAAAATAATAAAAATTGTAAATCACTTTCATGTAAGGAAAATCTCCTAGCCTACATAATCAAGTGTTAAGATCATTAAGGGTGTGTTTGGTATGAAGGAAAATGTTTTCCTAGAAAACAAGTTAATTTTTTACTTATTTTCTCATGTTTGGTTGGTGAGTAGAAAATATTTTCCGGAAAAGATTTTTAGTGTTTGATTTATGAATGATTTTTTTTTTTTTGAGAAATATCTTTTATTTTTACTAGGGTAGAAAATAATTTTTGAAGTTGAAAATATTTTTTAAAAACAAACTTAAT
>NC_064282.1:42172902-42216500 GCF_019186545.1 Solanum stenotomum
AGGTTGGGGGGCTGGTTTGAGGGTAGGGACAAAATAAATTGATTGTTTCAACAAAAAAGTAATTGTAGTTTGAAGTTGGAAGAGAGTTTTGGAAAATGTTTTCCTTAAGTTTTGAAGGGAAGTCATTTTCCTTAAATTGGAGGAAAATGAGTTGATTTGGAAAATATTTTCCAAAACATTTAACCCAACCAAACATGAGAAAATTGGAAAACATTTTCCTTCATACCAAACACACCCTAAATCTCATACTAGAATTACTACTTATTTTTTGCCAAGTACCTTTGCTTTTGATCACTTAAAGCTCATTGTTTCTACTAATGCATATATTTTTATCTGATCTTCTCATATCACTATTAGTTGCTCCATTAGTTCGTAATCTCTTTTCCTCTTTTTATGGTTCATGTACAACCAAAGGGCTAGAGTTTCTACTTTAGAACTCGTTATTGGCCTAAAATATTAGGCCAACAACAGTTGGGATCATCGCAATGCTGGGAGTCTAATAAATAGGAGTCCAACGTTCTTTAGCCTTGTCTTTTTTTACGATTTTGATTATATAATTTTGATATGTTGGGTAACCTTTATTTATGTTTACATAACTCTTAAGTTTTTGATATATTGAATTGCTTATCTTTTATTTTTGAAGATTATTTACGTGACCTAATGTTATTTGTTAACAAGATTGAAGTTGTATTAAAATCCCTTGGGAAACACTTTTAGAACAAAAATGATAAAAATATATTTTTGGAAATGGGTTAATATTTTAAGTTTTATTTATAACATTCTTTTAGGCCTTTAAGTTGAAGAGAAAGGCTTATAGTTTAGAATTTCCAATTGAAGTTTTGAAAGGCTAAAACAATATTGAAGTTTTAAAAGGCTAAAACAATATTCATTAAGGCATACTCATCGCTTAGGATTCCCAAATAAATCTGAAACTAGTTTAGAAGTTAAAATAACCACCTTTAGAGATATATAAGGCTAAAATAATTAACTTGTGGAATTATATTTTTTTTAAAAGATAAGTATGGAAGTAGGCTTATAAATTTTATTAACAAAAAATAAATATAATAATAGAATAAGTCTCAATAGTTAGAGGCCTATTTATAAAGAAATTATATTTAATATTATCACTATCTCTATTTTTTAAAATCAAATATTGCTAAAAATATTTTAATCTCTTAACATACTATTTCTTTCAATATTTTAGATATGCCAACACGTTCAAAAATACAAGGTACATACATATATATGTCATGCACATAAATATATAAATTCTATATTTTATAGTTAGTTTTCTCTACACATAACCTATTATTTTGTTATACTATATATTATTTTTCTCATATCCACTATCCTTTTTGCAAATATTATTTATTTTTATAATATATAATCTATCATCAGCTTATCCTTACATGTAAATAAAATAATAAATTTCATAAGTTTTAAACAACATACATATATATACTATACTTTGTAATAAATAATTTTAGATCACAAACTTTATGTAATATTTTAACATTTAGTATCATTTATTATTTATTTTTATTTTTGAAAACTCCATTTATGTATTTATATTCAAATTACACATCACATATTACTACATATTTACACCCGACTACTATAAAATGACAGATTTTCATAAATTCAACATCTTTATATTTTTAGGATAAGTTTTATGATACATCAATATTTTCCAACATATAAAAAAGGGAAACTTACATAAATATACAACATTAAAAAAATATTTACCATTTATAGCAATAACATTTTTTTCTCATTTGATCACTTTTAATACATTTATACTACAAATTTAATACATATTACAAAGAAAAATTTATTATTCACCTATAATACAAGTTTTTTTGATGGATAATACATTTATCACATATTTTAAGACACTTTTAATACAATGTGTCAATTTCTTACCAAACAAGCATAATATATTAAAAAAACAATTATAATACATATATATTGCATACATAATTCACTTTTAATACATATTGCAGATTTAATATAGTATTGCTAAAAATGGTAATAAATAAAAAGTATCACTAAAATCAATAATTATTTATTAAAAGGTACTCATCCAAGTAATTTTTCCTATAAAAATTGTCGTACATTTTAAATGCATTTATTTATTTTACTATATGATAAACATACTACTATTAATTTTATATAATAGACATATATATGTCGTACCTTATTTTACTCTTTTTCTTAAAATAATTTACTTATCATTGATTTCAAACACAAAAATAAATAAATACATAAGCGTTCCTAATTATTTTTCCTAAATTGAGTTTAAGGACTATCTTCGGATAGACTCTGAGAGATGCTTAAAACCTTCCCCTCGAGTAACCAAACCCTTACTCAGAATTTCACTGGTTTCACAAATTAAAATAGAGTTTACATTTACATATTTAAAAAATGGATTTTCCTAATATTTCCTTAAAATTAGGTGGCGACTCAAAAAATAAAACAATTTTAAAAAAAATTCAGAGTGACAGTCATATTATGTTTTGAACTATTTCGCCTGGTTCAAAATAGGGTGCGACACTTAGACCACTAGATTTCGAGGTGTTACATTATCTCCCCCTTGAGAACATTCGTCCTCAAATGGGACTTTAGACACCTTTTAACGGAAAAGACTCAAGACTGGCAGCCCATCATGCATGCAACTCATCTAAATTCACACAACCAAGGAGGAGACATCAACTCCAAGCTAAACACACTCAATACATGATAAGGAAGTTAGGAACTAGACCTAGGAACCCAATATGCATGAAATTTCAAAACTACTGATGTCCAAGGAGGAACTACCATCTCCAAGCTAAAAGCATGCTCAACACGGTTAAGTTAAACACATTTTGTTTAAGTTCTTTTATTTTATAATTGTTTTTTCTTCCAAATTATACGGTTTGGGATTACGCAAGGTGAGCTTACGTGGTTTGGGACGAATCAAGTCTTCACAAATTGATCATGTGGATTTGCCTTGCATCAGCACCACTCCGTCTGACTTGTCATCCCTATTTGGAAGCCCTCCTCAGAACCACAAAATGCAAGTAAGATGCATTAGTTCGTTATGGATCTGAATGGGCATTACATAAGCTTATGCAATAATCTAAACATCATTCTCCCAAATTCTTTCACCAATCATTTTGTAAAAAATTCAAGATAATGGTTGTAATGATGAAACTGCCCCATGATGTGGTTATTAATAAACTTTTGATGCTTCCAGTCAAATCTCTAATGAGACTCAAATGTCTTTCAAAATCTTGTTACACTCTCGTGAAATCCTCTACTTTTGTCAATCTTCATCTTAACCGTCCCGCAACATGCAAAGATGGCTTAATTCTTTTTAAACGCTCAATCAAACAAGATAACGACCTACATAAAACTATCTTGTCTTTTATTTCAGGTGATGATGACAATCATCTCAGCCCCATTAATCCAGATCTAGATGTGCCTTGTATGACCTCTAATTATAGTAATGACTTTGATCAATTTATTGGTCCTTGCCAAGGTATAATTGCTTTGATGGATAACCTTACAACTGTATTATTTAATCCATCCACTAGAAATTATAGGCCGCTTCTACCCAGTCCTTTGAATTTACCACCGCCTTTCAGTCATTCTATTGAATGCGTAGGGTTTGGCTTTGACACTATAGCAAATGATTACAAAGTTATTAGAATTCTGGACGTTTACCTGGTAGATCACGGGTACCCTCAAGATTTTGAGAAAAAAGTTGAGGTTTATGATTTGGATATTGATTCTTGGAGAGAATTGGATCATGCCGATCAAAATTTCCCCAGTACATATTGGTCGCCTAGTTCTCAGATATTTTAAAAGGGGTCCTGTCATTGGTTTGGAATCCCGATAGAAGACCCACTGGTAATTCTTTCTTTTGACTTGAGTACTGAGACGTTTTGCACAGCAAAAATGCCCGACAGTCGTTATTTTATGGATGGACCGTCTTATGGCCTAGCTGTCTTGAATGATACTTTTACATTAATTTGTTATCCAGATATAGAAAGAGCTAAGGATACAAATGAATTTACATACATATGGCTTAGGAAGGATTGCAGTGGATGTGATTCCTGGATTAAGAAATATACAATTAAAGGTCTTCCTATTCAATCTCCATTGGCAATTGGGAGAAAATGTTTATTGCTCTTTCAATGCAGTAATGGATTTTTGATGTCTTGCAATCTTCTTTCAAATGAAGTCAATGAGTTTGTTACACGGTTCTCCTATAAGTCTTAGAGTTATAATTTACAAGGAAAGCTTAACTCCAATTCCAAGAGGATACGGGAGTAGCACACAAGTTCAATAATTTTAGAAAAGGTTTGACTCGTCAACTTGTCATCATTCAGAACTGAAATATTATATTTTTTTTTATATAAACTGTTCAAAAGAGGACACGGCACCTTATACAAGAAGAGTAGAGTCTTAGAGAACGTAGCTATGCTATGAGCCACTAGGTTTCACTTTTCAAGTATATTATACAATAATTTTACCTTGTTTATTACAGTCATCAGCTATCAATCTATACTCATAGCTTATATCTCAACTCCAAGCTAAGGGCATGTTCATCAATTTATCTTATGAAGTCTATAGGCAACTTATACTCAATGCACTACAACATGAGGAAACTAAATCATGTAAACTCATTTTCTTTCAAAACACAAGTTTCACATGAACATGCATAACATAAGGAAATAATGGGAATATCTAAAACACACATGATATCACAACAAAAACAAACCATGAGGAACTCTTTACCTAAAGCCAAGGGAGGAGTAGAAGGAAAAAAAGAAGAGGATATCGGGACTTCATATCGGCTTCGGCCTCCCAAGTAGCACCCTCTACTAAATGATTCCTCCATAACACTTTCACGGAAGCAACTTCTTTGTTCCTCAACCTCGTAACTTGCCGGTCCAAAATCTCATCCGGGACTTCCTTATAAGAAAGACTTTCATCAACTCCCAAACCTTCTAAGGGAACTATGGATGTCGGATCAACAACACACTTCTTTAACATAGAGACGGGGAAAACTGGATGCACCGATACCAACTCATTTGGCAAACCAAGCTCATAAGCAACCTTACCAACACGTCTCAAAATTTGATATGGGCCTACAAAACGGGGACTTAGCTTCCCTTTCTTGCCAAACCTCATTACACCCTTCATGGGTGAGATTTTCAAGTAAACCAAATCATGAACATCAAATTCAAGATCTCTTCTTCTATATGGGGTTGTTCTCAACCTCTCTCTTATAAGTCGAACTTTTTCCATAGCCTCATGCACTAACTCGGGTCCTATCAAGGTGACTTCACCCACCTCAAACCAACCTATGGGAGATCTACACCTCCTACCATATGGAGCCACAAATAGTGGCATACCAATATTAGAGTGATAGCTATTATATAAGCAAACTCAATCAATGGGAAATGATCATCATAATTTAGCTTGAAATCGATGACACACGCTCTCAACATATCTTCCAAAGTTTGGATAGTACGCTCCGCTTGCCCATCGATTTGTGGATGAAAAGTCGTGCTAAGCTTAACTTTAGTGCCAAAACCCTTTTGGAAAGACTTCCAAAACCGAGAAGTAAAGTGTGTACCTCTATCGAAGATAATGGACAAGGGTACTCCATTCAACCTTACCATTTCAGTCAAATACGACTTAAGAGAAATTATCCGCGGAGTAATGAACCTTGACGGGAATGAAATGGTTTGATTTCGTCATTCAATATACTATAACCCAAATTGAGTCATGTTGTCATCGAGTACGTGGCAACCCTACTATGAAGTCCATATTCAAATCTTCCCACTTCCAAGTAGGTATACTAATATCTTGGGATAAACCTCCCGGTCTCTGATGCTCAACTTTCACTTGTTGGAAATTAGGACACTTGACCACAAATCCGGTAATATCCTTCTTCATCCCATTCCACCAATAGATCTCCCGCAAATCATGGTACATCTTGGTGGCTCCCGGGTTAATAAAATACCGAGAACTATGGGCTTTTGACAAGATTTGTTCCCTCATGTCATAAATATTAGGAACACACAAACAACCTTGATATCTAAGGACACCATCTCCCCCTTGGGAGAAAGCTTCTATGGACTTTTTAAGCACCACTTCTTTCAATTCTACCAAAATTGGATCAAGACCTTGTGTGGCCTTTACATTCACCACAAAAGATGATTATGATCCATTGTGAACCATAACACCACCCTTGGTAGAGTCTACTAACTGAACACCCAACCAGGCCAATCTATGAACATCTCGAACCAAATCTTTTCTATCATCATTAACATGAGCAACGCTACCCATAGATAACCAACTAAGAGCATTCGCTACAACATTTACCTTACTGGGGAGATAGAGAACACTCATATCATAATCTTTTAATAACTCAAGGCACCTAATTTGGCAAAGATTCAAATCCTTTTGATTAAACACATATTGCAAACTCTTATGGTCGGTGAAAACATCAACATGAACCCCATACAA
Source organism: Solanum stenotomum (assembly GCF_019186545.1). Classification (NCBI taxonomy): domain Eukaryota; kingdom Viridiplantae; phylum Streptophyta; class Magnoliopsida; order Solanales; family Solanaceae; genus Solanum; species Solanum stenotomum. Next base: position 42,179,425 of record NC_064282.1, read on the forward strand.
ATAATGCTTCCAAATCTTTAAGGCAAAAATGACCGCCGCTAATTCAAGATAGTGGATAGGATAGTTCTTCTCATGAACCTTAAGTTGCCTTAGAGCATAGAAAATGACTTTACAATTTTGCATAAGCACACATCCCATCCCAATTTTAGAGGTATCACAATACACCACAAAACCATCTGTACCTTTCGATAAAGTCAACACTGAAGTGGAAGTAAGTCTATCTTTCAATTCTATAAAACCCTTCTCATAAGCTTCGGACCATATGAACTTAGCTTTCTTATGAGTCAATGTCGTCAATGGAAAGACAATCGTAGAAAACCCCTTAACAAACCTTTTATAGTAAGGTGATACAGGTCTTGGCCAACTTTTGACCGCATCCGTCTTAATAGAATCCACCTCAATACCCTTACTTTAAACAATATGACCTAAGAAAGCCACGAACCTTAGCCAAAACTCACATTTGCTAAACTTTGTAAAGAGTTGTTGTTTGATAAGTCCACGATTTGGACTCATTTAGGGCTTTATTTTAGTAGATTTAGTGTCCTCAAATGCATATTTTGTGCCAATAACTGATGTAAATCCTTGATTTTCAGGGATTTGGATTGAGGAACAAAGCATGGACACTAATGAGCAAAAAGGAACAATGCAGCTGAAAGAACGAAGAAAAGAAGGCTTGAGGATCGCCTAAACCATTGGGTGAGTCATCGAATGGCCATGGTCTCGCCTAATGTTTCAGTGTGCCAAGCCTTGAAGGAGAAAATCAAGTCGGCGATAGGCGAGTCACAGAACGATTTCGCGATGTAGTGCTATATTGCCCCAAAGTTACAGAACTTGAAGATGATGAAGGCTAAAGCAAAAAGGTGATGGAATTGACAAAAGGGCAGATCGCCGAGTGGATCGGCGATTTCGACTTATTGCGTCGAATGGTCCTTTGCAGCACATTTGTGGCGACTATAAATACATTTTTAATTTTTAGAGTTGTATCAAGTATTAGGGTTTTCATTATATAATTTCAGTTATTAGAATTTGGAGTGGAGAACTGAGTATTTAGATAATATTTCCTTAGCTTTGAAGATTTGAAGATTTACATTTCTGAGAAATTGGAAGTGGGTGTTGAAGATTCTTCATCTTAGACCTTTGTAAAGACAAAATTATCTTACCCTGTTGATGGAAACATAATTTGATAATGATTTTTATCTTTTTATGATGTCTAGCTAAAACCCCAATTCTTGGCGTGTGATTATGGGTTGATATAGCTGATGGGTATTGCTAATTGATAGTTTAAATGTTGTTTAAAAGTGCTTTCATTCAGTAAATGTGGCTTAATCTAAAGGGTTGTAATTGCAAATGCAACTCTACTTTCGTGTTTCTGGCTTGCGAGAGAGAGAGAGGTTTTAAAACCAAGATTACTGATTTGATGGTATGTGGGTATTAGGTTTTCATGGGTTTAGCTCGAGAGAGTGAATCCTAAACCCTTTTCCACACATTCAGTTCGGGAGAGTAATGGACTAAAGCGAAGGCTATTCTTAATTGTTGCTTATTAGTGTTCGAGAGAAACCAATTTGATTCGGGGTAAATTGTTTGAGAAACTTTATCCCCACTAAAGTCTAGCTTATTCACTGATTTAGAACTATTTACTATTAATTGCAATTACCCATTTGTCTGCCTTAGCCCATCATCTAATCACATCCCAAGAACCCGTCTCTATATTTGTTATTTTCATGTTATTTGATGTTATAGTTGATAATTACAATCAAAACCCCCCTGATATTTGACACTTGTGTCACCCCAAACTTTATCCACGCTTTTATTCGTAAATGTTTTTACCTATGATTGACTTGAGCATATTCGACTTGGCTATTGATTCTCAAATACGTACCACTCCCTATGGGATTCAACCCCAACTCACTTAGTTGGGTTATATTACTGACTCACGATAGTTGGCACTTAATATTGGAGGAAGTGTCCTAATACGTGAAATCAAAATGGCGCTGCTACCGGGGAGTGGTGTTACTTGATAATTTTTTGTCTAGTTGAGTTTTGTTCTTGTTAATTATAGTTGAACTTACTTAATTTTTAGTTTTGGTTTGTGTGTTGCTGTTTTGAGTAGAGAATTAGAGCATATTTGGTAGCACAGTAACCCAATGGATCACCCTTCTTTGAGATTGATGTTGTTTAGGGATAACATCCTAAATTTCAAGCAATTAGAGGGTGAATCCATTTATGAGTTATGGCAAAGGTTTAAGTCCCTATTGCAGCAATTCCCAACTTATGGAATTCCAGATAAGATGCTTCTGGAATGTTTCTACCAGGGCCTGAGCCCCGAAAATAGAATAATGGCTGCTCAACACTCTTCGGGCTGTTTGATGTGACATTCTTATGAGACCGCACTCCAACTCCTTGATTGTGTGGCCAAAACCAACAAGGAGAAGATGGAGAAAGAAAAGTACTAAGACCTGGCCACTTTGTTGGGTTAGCTGGATATCTTGGTCCAAAGGGTCAAGGACTTGGAGGTACTGTCCAAAAAAATGATAGGTAAATTCTCCCTTCACGAGCGTCAAAATATGAAGAAGCAAAAGGGCGGACAAATAGAAGAGGTACTCTTACTCATTCTTTACAAAGTCAAAGAACACGACAGAGTCTTGAGTGAGGTAAGAGAGAATGTCTTGATGCTATATCAGATGACAGTCGCTCATGCAATGTTTATCTAGTTTCTAGAGTCCCAAATGGACCAGACGTTGTCTTCTCTCTATCTAGAGCAAAAAGAGGGGTGGCCTTATGAAAATGAGGCAAACTCTACCAATGGAAGTTAAGTGGGAAGTTGCATCGTTCCACGACGTTAACTAAGGCGCTCCTTGGGAGGCAACCCAAGTGTTTATTGCTTTATTTTTGCTTTAAGAAATAATGGTGTGTTGATTATGAAGGTCAAAGTGTGGAACGTGTTTGAAAAGTGTAGGTTGGCGAGCTAAAGGTCTAGTTGGTGCATCACCGAGAGGTCGGTGAACTCAACCTAGACCGCTGTTAGATTCACGATAATTTTAAATTAGAGTCTGTAAAACTTGGCGAGCCTAGGAGCAATATGGCAAATCGCCGACCAGGTCAGCAATAATGATCTAGTATGTCGTTTGGACCCCCACATTAATAGGAAATCCTGTAAAACTCGGCGAGGTAAGTGCCCACTCAGCGTGTCGCCGAGTGGGTCGGCAAGCAGGACTATTGTCACCGAATGGGCGAGAACTGGACGGTTTTTGAAGGCCAAAGGTTTAAACTTTCAAATTCTTTCACTTTCCCTCACTTTTAAACTTGCCAAACTCACACCCGCACTTTAGTTTTCTATAATTTTTGCATTTTAGAGTGTGTTAGTCGTTCATTGTGTGTTCGAAGATCATTACTTTGCCTCCTAGCATTTCAAATTGTTTTAATTGGAATCTAAGGTTGGTTTTTCGAACCCCGAGTTTAATTTTATCAAATTTCTACTCATTTGCATCAATCTTATCTTAGTGTTGTGTTGTGGGCCTCTTTGATCCTAATTGTTGTTGTGTATGTCTGTTTTAATTAGAATATTTCACCCGTAATACCATAAATGTTGAATTTCCGTGATTTTGTGCCTTAAAATTGATTAAATCTTGTGGGGTTGTGCTGCATGTTGTTGAGTCTAGTCAGGTGAAGTATTAGTAGCCCGTATTTGTGCCAAATGACGTAATTTTCCCAATGATAGAGCGGGTGACGTCATTCTTTAGGGCAAAAGTAGTCAAATGGCCAAAATTGGTAAAACTAAGAGAAGTCTGAGTATCCCGGGGTAATGGGTGTATTGGGTCTTGCTTTATTTTAATTAGTGCATGTTTTGATTTTGTTTTTGGGGCTTGTAGGGTTGAATTTGAGAAGTTGGGTTGAAAGTAGGCACGTTGGGTCGTTTGACAAGTTGGGTCGAGCTCGCCAAACCACTTGGCAGTTCGCCGAAGTTCCCCATCTCACCGTTAATTTCATGCTAAATGAGTAGTTGGGCTCTGTAGCTTTCAGAGAGAAGCTTGAGGTCGCCGAAAGCACTCGGCGACTCAACGAAAGTCCTTCTTGATCGCCCTTTGTCTGCACCCCTAAGCCTTAATGGCATAGTAACTTTCGACGAGCTAATCCTCATTCGCCAAATGCTGTCGGCTATTCGCCGAAAGGCCTTCCCATCACAGACATGCCAAATTTTTCTTAGAATTTTGAGCCAATCCTTTCGACGAGCCCGATCTAGCTCACCAAAGTGATTCGACGACTCGCTGACTGGTTCAGCGAGTCTGTTTGCGACTTTTTTTTTCTGTGCTTTTGATTGAATTATTTATAACTTTTCTTGATGTTTTGCAGATATGGATAGACCGAAAGTTGCTGGGAGAAACATTCTACCCCGAAAGAAGGCTAAGGGGATCACAATTAATAAGGATGCAGTTGTATCCAAGGCCAAAGCTACCAAACTTCCCACAACTGGTGGGAAAGGCAAAGGAAAAGGCAAGGCATCTGCGTCACCTGAGGTCAACTCTGACAGTTACGGTATCTACACCCCATACCTCACTATTTCTGACAGTGAGGGTGAGCACTAGGAGGATCAGGCTGCTATTTCGGAGCCTAAAGATGATGAACTAATGGCAGCACAGATGGATGAGCTGAGGTAAAAAAAAGCTGAATGATCCGTCTATGATTAGGACTCCTCAGTCCACCACTTCCCCTCCTCCAGTTCTAGCACACGTAGTTGTCCTAGCACCACTAGCACAGGGTCCTCCTCCCAAGTCTATGAACAGATTAAAGGCTGAGGGGCTGAGGACAATTATTGAGGAGAAGCGTTTGTCCACTGATGGGGTTATTGACAGGAATCTAGAGATTATGAGCTGTCTGAAGTCTCATAATTTCCAGATCTTCACCAAGTCCTTGGCCCGTGTATTCCAAATTGGGTCCGGGAGTTCTACGCTGCTTATGGGGCCTTGATACCACAGAGAAAGAAGCAGGCAACAACATTCAAATCGGTTGACTATGTAGTTGTTCGGGGAAAGAAGGTCAAGTGTGACAGTGAGGCTATTAATGTTGTCCTGGGTTGTCCCGATGACATTGATGACGAGTGCCATCATCTGATTAGGACAAAGACTTTGGACTATATGAAGAAATGCTTGTCCCCGCTCATATCAGACGGTACTCCCAAGTGGCTAGAGATTGAAGCACCGATTGAAAATAAGGATCTTAACATTGTTGCAATGTTCTGGTTTGGCTTTATCATCAACACTATCATGCCATCCCAGAACGAGTCGATCATCTGCCTAGCCAAGGAGGCCTATCTGGGTTGCATCATAGATGAGACAAGGATAATCTGGGGATCACTATGGCACAGGAGATGGTCATGAGGGCCAAGTAGCACTAGACTTCACTTTCCTTCCCGGTGTTGATCACCGAGCTGTGCAAACGGGCTCAGATGCCTAGAGATGCAAAGAAGGATATGGAAGTGATTCCCATATTCTCTACTGATAATCGAAGGATTGAGGAAAAATATTTAAAGGATCAGGCGGAGAAGAAGAAGGCAGCCTCGGTGGACTCTTCCCCGGTTGTGGACACAAACTCACTACCTACAGAGGCATCTTTGCCTACTCCGGCCCTTGGGCCTTCAGGTACCTCTACTGTTGTCCCTTCTAGAACTCCTAGTTCCTCTACTACTATATTGCCTCCTAGAGTTGCTGTTGTTGCTGTCTCCTGGACCTCGCTCACTCAGGCCGCATTACTCCGAATGGGGCAGCTTACCCATTCTGTTGATCTTCGTGCTTCCAGACTCGAGGCTTCCATTCCGAGCACGATTCAGACTACCCTAGCTGATGTTGTGGCACCATTGAGCTCTACCATCGATGCCCTTATGGATATAAGATATCGGTGTGTGAGCGTGGCAAAGGGGCCATCAAGGAGGTGACGACTTTAAAAGTAGTTATTGCTGCGTTGAGAAGTGATGTGGATCAGCTGACATCCATCGGCATATCCATGATTTTGAGACGGTGGAGATTCCAAATGTACCAGATATGCCTCCGGCTACCACCAGAGATGATGTTAGAGTTGAGGAGGCAGCTGATCCCGAGTCTGAGGCAGAGACATATAAGGAGATGTTGGGGGTTGCTGAGGAGGTTTCGTATGTGGGCCTTGCAGAGATTGAGGAGGCCATAATCGATGCAACTGTGCAGACTGCTTTGGCAGATACGCCTTTGGCTGACCCTAGTAGAGATGATGTTGTGGATGTGACTCCGGGTACTGAGGCCCGAGATCAGACTAATACACAAGGGACTAATGCCTCGACAGATGGAGCAAATGTTTAGATAGGATCCTTCTTTAGCTCCCTCTCTGTCTTACTTTATTTTATTCTTGGCTAGTATTTTGTTTGCATTTGAGGACATATGTTTTTATTTGTGTTGGTGTGAGGCCCTCCTTTTGTGACCTTTTGTGAATATTGTTTTGCTTATATATTGGGGTTTTGAGCTATAATTGTGTGTTACACTGTTTTTTTGGATGATTGAGCATGTGGCTCCTTGTTTTTAATTGTAAATGATTTTTGGACCCTTCTAAAAAAAATAGTGCCACCTCTTGTTTGTGTTTGAATGTGGTTGTTCTCTTGCAAATTTGAGTATCTGTCTTGATCAATACCGATGACTTGAATAGTTCTCATAATCGAACAACAATGAATGTGCGGCTACGATGAGGCCAAATGAAGTTGCATAGACAATATGTGAACTTTTTGCATCTCGTTGTAACTAGCCAAGTATCAAATCGAGTCTCTTGTGATGAACATTGTACACTAGCGAAAGTGTGGAGTCTTTTTTAACATTGGTGTCCATGCCTTGTGTGTTGAGCTTACTGTGAACCATGTGTGATGACACCTAGAATTTGCCCCCATTGGTTCGGTTGACTAAGTGATGCAATCTCTTGATATGATCTTAGGCAATTTTGAAGAGTGTGAAACAATTTGACATTATACCTCTTTTTGTGGCTTACCTTGTGAGTGTGTGAACTCTGCTTTAACACCCATTGAGCCTTAGCCTTTTCTTGGAAGAAACTTGATGAAATTGTGACCTTTCTTGATCCATCACCCATAATCCTTATGATTTGTGGTTTTCTTGAATAGCCAACTTAGGCCAAAAGCCTAAGTTGGAGGTGTGGTGAAAAGAGAAGGTAAATCAAGAAGTGCAAGAAATTACCTTTTGACTGATGGTTTGAGAAAAATGGAACCCCTCCATATAATAAAAAAGAAGAGAGAAAAAAAGAAGAAAACAATGAAAAAGAAAAAGAATGAAAAAGTTGTGGATTAAAGTTGTGAAAATGCAAGAAGAAATGGGGTTTCCAACAGTCCATGAAAAGTGAATAATGGGATGACTTGTGAGCACGAATGAAAACGATGAAGAAAAGGAAAGAAAGTGTTGTTCACACCACATTTCATGAGGATTACAATCGTTGAGCCTAAATGACCATACCTTTCCACTCAACCCCATTACAAGCCTTGAAATGACCTTTTTGATCTTGAGTGAGCTGAAACAAGTGTCGATTGGAAAATAAGGGCAAACCTATGGGTGAAGTCATGCATTGTGCTCATCTTTGTGAGTGTGAGTGTTGCATTTGATTCCAGAGCTTTAAATTACTAAACCATTGTGTGTGAATATGGAATCATTATTTGTGTGAGGGCATTTGAATACCTTTGTTGAGCTTGAACTTGCATTTGAAGCAAGTATTGTGAGTTTGAGATTCTTTGGTAATGGTGAGTCACAACTTGAATCTTCTAGTTCACAATTGATCCTTACATGAGTAAGTTGAGTCTTTTTGTGTGCATTCCTGATTGAGTCTTATGTAGCACTGTTTGAGACATCCTTTTTAAACTGCTGAACTTGAGTTTTACTTGAGGACAAGCAAAAGTTTAAGTTGGGGGTGTTGATTAGTCCACGATTTGGACTCATTTAGGGCTTTATTTTAATAGATTTAGTGTCCTCAAATGCATATTTTGTGCCAATAACTGATGTAAATCATTGATTTTTAGGTATTTGGATTGAGGAATAAAGCATGGACACTAATGAGCAAAAAGGAACAAGGCAGTTGAAAGAACGAAGAATAAAAGGCCTAAATATCACCTAAACCATTAGAAGAGTCGCTGAATGGCCATGGTCTCGCCTAATGTTCCAGTGTGCCAATCCCTGAAGGAGAAAATCAAGTCGGTGATAGAAAGAAGAAGTTGGTGAGTCGCCGAACGGTTCCGCGATACAGTGCTATATCGCCCAAAGTTACAGAACTTGAAGATACTGAAGGCCAAAGCAGAAAGGCGATGGAATTGACCAAAGGGAGGATCGCCGAGTGGATGGCGATCCCGATTTATTGTGCTGAATGGTCCTTTGCAACACATTTTTGGCGACTATAAATAAAATTTTAAATTCTTAGAGTAGTCGAATATCAGAGTTTTCATTATAGAATTTGAGTTATTAGAATTTGGAGTGGAGAACTAAGTATTGAGATAATATTTCCTTAGCTTTGAAGATTTCCATTTCTGAGAGATTGGAAGTGGGTGTTGAAGATTCTTCATCTTAGACCTTTGTAAATACGAAATTAATCTTACCAGTTGATGGAAACACAATTTGGTAATAATTTTTATCTTTTTATGATGTCTAGCTAAAACCCCAATTCTTGGCGTGTGATTATGTGAGTATGGGTTGATTTAGCTGCTGGGTATTGCTAATTGATAGTTTAAATGTTGTTTAAAAATGATTTCATTCAGTAATTGTGGCTTAATCTAAAGGGTTGTAGTTGCAAATGCAACTCTACCTTTATGTTTTTGGCTAGCTCGAGAGAGGCTTTAAAGCCAAGATTACTGATTTGATGGTCTGTGGGTATTGGGTTGTCATGGAATGGACTAAAGCGAAGGTTATTCTTAATTGCTGCTTATTGGTGTTCGAGAGAAACCAATTTGATTCGGGGTAAATTGTTCGAGAGAAAGTTTATCCCCACTGAAGTCTAGCTTATTCTGTGATTTACAACTATTTACTATTAATTACAATTACCCATTTGTCTACCTTAGCGCATAATCCAATCACATCCCAAGAACTCGTCTCTATATTTGTTATTTTCGTGTTATTTGTTGTTGTAGTTGATAATTACAATCAAAACCCCCCATGGTATTTGACACTTGTGTCACCCCAAACTTGAGCCATTCTTTTATTCGTAAATGTTTTTACCTATGATTGACTTGAACATATTCGTAATTGGCTATTAAGGACGTAGACTACCTTAAGTCTACTGACTTCACTTGACTAATAGAGAGGGAAGATGATAAGGATGCTGTTGAGACCACCGGAGATGTGCAAAAGGATGGCGCATCACATGCAGAGTCGGATGCAGAGACCGATGAGGAGTTGATATCAATGGATGCTGAGGAGAAACGGGAGAGCAGAGATGAAGGCATATTCAGAGACTTGCCAGATCTTATAGAGACGGTTGTGCAGCTGGTGACCCAGACATTGCCGGCTGAGACGTCCACAGTAGCTCCTAGCGGATCTGGCACTGCTATTCAGTCTGAGATTACTCTGGGTACTGATGCCCATATACAAACTATTCCATCGGCAACTGAGACCCCGACAGAGAGAGACTACATAGACGTGACCTTTCTTCACCCCCTCTCTATCTTTCTTTACTTTGCCTTTTGGATTCTATATTATTTTCATTTGAGGACAAACAATCTTATTTGTGGTGGAGTGAGGCCCACTTTGGTTTGCTTGTTTCGGATACTTGTGTTTTGGTGTACATTTGGGTTGTCTATTTTTATTTATGTTTTTAAAAAATGCTTTGTGATTGTTTGAGCTTGTGGCTTCGTTTATTTTCATTTGCAAAATGATTTTGACCCTTCCAAAAAATTTTGAATTTTTTCGCACATTTTTGCCACCCCTTCTGAGTTGATATGGCTGTTCTTTTGCAAAAATTTTGAGTCCCGGTGTCGATCAATACCGAGAACTTGAATTGTGCTCTCAATCAAACGAACATGAATGTACGGCTACGATGAGGCCAAATGAAGTTGCATAGATAATATGTAAATTCTTTGCATCTCGTTGTGATTAGCCATTTATCGAATTGATTCACTTGTAATGACCGTTGCACGCTAGCGAAAGTGTGTGGCCTTGTTTGACTTAAGTGTCGATGCCTTGTGTAATTAACTTTCCTTGAACCTTGCATGAATAAACCTAGAATTTTCTGTGTTATTCTGATTGATTTAGAAAGGTGTGCTCTTGAAATGATCTTAGGCAACTTTAAAGAGTGTGAGCCAAATTTGACATATACCTCTTTTATGGTCTACCCGTGAGCATGTGCAACTCTTTTGAACACCCTTTAAGCCATACCTTTCTTTGAAAGAATCTTGATGAACCCTAGACCTTACTTGACCCACTACCTATAATCCTCTTGATTTGTGGTTTAGCGAATAGCCAACTTAGGCCAAAAGTCTAAGTTGGGGGTGTGGTAAAAAGGAAAAGGGGAAGTCAAGAAGTGCAAGAAACGTCTCCCTTAACCACTGGTGTTGCAGAACAATGGAAACCCTTCGAAAAAAATAAAAAAATTATGGAATAAAGTACCAAGGAAATCGGGTTTCCAAGCAATCCATGGAGGTGAATGAAAAGATGACTTAGAAGCACTAGAAAAAGAATTGATAAAGGAAAAGAAGGGAATGCCTTGAGAATACCACATCTCATGAGGAAAAAGTCACTGAGCCTAAATGACCATACCTTTACACTCATCCCATTACAAGCCTTAGAAAGACCTTTTTGATCTTGAGTAATCCGAATCGAAAGTCGATTGGATAATAAGGGCAAACCTATGGGTAAAAAGATGCATTACGTTCCTCTTTTTTGAGTGTGAGCGTTCCATCTGGTTCCTGATCTTGAATTGATTAACCTTTGTGTGTGAATATGGAATCATTCTTGATGTGAGGGTACTTAGATACTTCCTGTTGAGCTTGATTGCATAAGTAGCAAGTATTGCGAGCATGAGAATCTTTGGTAATGGTGTGTCACAACTTGAATCTTTGAGTACACAATTGATCCTTGCATAGGTAAATTTGAGTCTGATTGTGTGCATTCATGATTTAGTCTTGTGTAGCACTATTTGAGACACCTTGTTGAATGCCTGAACTTGAGTTTGCTTGAGGATAAGCAAAAGTTTAAGTTGGGGGTGTTGATGAGTCCACAAATTGGACTCATTTAGGGCTTTATTTTGATAGGAATAGTGTCCTCAAATGCTTATTTTGTCTCAATATCTAATGAAAACTCGTAAGTTTCAGGTATTTGAAGTTTTAGTGAAAGCATGGACACTTAGGCGCAAAAAGGAACAAAAAGGCTGAAAAGAACGAAGAAGTTGAAGCCTGCGCCTTGCCAAGCACGCTTGGTGATTCGCCGAAGGGACGCACTCCGCCCTTTGTTCCAGTACGCGAAGCCTTAAATGAGCAGGATCAAAAAGGCGATGAAAGGAGCAATTGACGTTTCACCGAATAATTCCACGAAGCAGTACTAGGTCACTCAATGACACAGAGCATGACGAGGCTGAAGGCTAGTGCAAGATGGCGACGAACTACACCAAAGGGCAAATCACCGAGTTAATCGGTGATTCCGACTAACCTCGTCGAAAGTTCCGCCAGTACTATTTTCTAAAGTCTATTAATACTAAACTTGTTATTAATTTCCAGAATAGAATAGTACTTTTTGGGATATTTTCTCTCAAGTTTGGAGAGGGTTTTTGGGAAACTTGAGAAAGAGGGATTTCATCTTCCCCAAGTTGGAAGTGGGTCTTCTCTATTCTTCTTCCTTTGCTTAAATCAAGTTTTAATTCCTTATACCCATTTGATTTTAGTATCATTTTAGGTGTATTTTGTTATTTCTTGATGTGTGGCTAAAAACCCCATTCTTGGGGTGTGATTTAGCAAATATATGTTGATATTATTGTTGGGTCTTGCTTGCTGATAGGATAGATGTATTTTAATGGTAATTTCACCTAGTGGTTGTGGTTTAATTTAATGGGTTTTTAGTTGCAAATAGAAAACCACCTATGTGTTTTCGGCTTGCAGGAGAGGGAGGTCGCGAAACCAAGATCGCTACACTGATGGCCTAAGGAGTGGGTCGACATGAGGTTCAGCCTGAGAGGGTGAGCCCTAGTCCCATATCCTAACACTCAGCTCGATAGAGTGAGTATGGTAAGGCGTAGGCTGGCCTTTATGCGGCAAATGGGTGTTCGAGAGGAACGCATTTGAAACGGGGTAAGTTGCCCGACATGGAACTTATTTCCATCTAAAGCTTAGCCTAGTCACTATTATCTTGCAAATTTCCTATTGAAAACATGTACCCAACGATTTATCTCAACTTGTATTGCGGTCACACCCCAAGAACTTGTTCCAATACTTGATCTTCTTATTATATTTGTTGTTTTTTTTACTACTTATGACAAAAAACCCCATTTGATATTTGACACCTTTGTGTCACCCTTTTTAATTTACAATGTATTTAATCGTTAATGTCTTTAGCTACGACTAGTTTGAACTAAATTTTATTTTTCTACTAATTCTCAAAACTACTCCCTTGGGACACGACCCCAACCCTTGGTTGGGTTACTATATTATCGACGATCGTAGACACTCTTATTGTAGGTTAGTGTCGTTGGTCACGATAATCATCACCTACCTCTCATAGAGTTCGCCTATAATAATAGCTTTCATTCTAGTGTTCAGATGGCACCTTATGAGGCATTATATGTGCGTAGATGTAGATATCCAGTCAGTTGGTTTGAAGTAGGTGAAGCAACCTTGATTGGGCCAGATTCCGTTCATGAAGCTATGGAAAAAGTTCAGCTCATCAGAGATAGACTTAAGACAGCTCAGAGTTGTCAGAAGTCCTATGTAGATGTTCGGAGAAGGGACTTAGAGTTTGAAATCGATGATTGGGTTTTTTCTGAAGGTGTCACCTATGAAGGGGGTGATGAGATTTGGCAAGAATGGAAGCTTAGTCTGAGTTATGTAGGTCCTTACAGAATCTTACTTAAAAGGGTTTGTAATGTGGCTTATGAGTTAGAGTGGCAGCAGAACTAGCAGCGGTTCATCCAGTCCTTCACATATCCTTGTTGGAGAAGTGTGTGGGTTATCCGACATCGATAGTTCCATTAGAGAGTGTGGTTGTGAATGATAGTCTTACTTATGAAGGGGTTCCAGTTGAAATTCTTGACCATCCGATTTGTAGGTTTATAAATAAAGAAGTCGCTTTAGTGAAGGTTTTGTGGAGGAGTCAGTCTGTAGAGGGAGCTACTTGGGAAGCAGAAGCAGCCATGATGGCCAAATATCCTCACCTCTTTCCTTCTGATTCCATTTCAGCTTCAAGTAATAGTTCCTCTCGAATCTCTTAGTTTACTCTTGCATAAATTCAGTCTCAGTATATTGTTCCTTCAGTTGTTCTTGCATTTCAGCACTTTTGCATGTTCTTTGAACTCAATTAAGTTACATATCAATTTCTAATACTTAGTGATAGGGATTGCAGCAACTTCTTTCCATACTCAACTTGTTTATACTTTATTCGAGGACGAATGTTCCCTAGGGGGAGATATTGTAACATCTTGGATTTTGTGAAGATAGAAAAAAATGCAGCTTTCCAGGCCGGGTGCCAGAACCACAGAAGCAACCGACGGTCCGTGGTCTGACACATGGTCCGTAGGTGGGGGTGCGTCGTTAGGCACCAAATTTTGATGGTATATGATCCTACCCATGGTCGACCAGGATGGTTTGTGGTTGGACCGACAGACCATAGGTGAGGGTCAGCAGCCAATTGGAGGGAAATGACTGTTGGGTCAACTTCAAACGGTCATATCTTTTAGCACATAATGAGTTAAGTGGCCCATGACCCATCAAATTAAAGATAATTGAATTCTCTTTCCAACTTCATTGAGTTTGTCAAAATCCCAACTCAGAGTAAAAATTTATGCTTGTTTTAGGGAATCCCTATCGGGCATACTCCGAACCACGACCACGGACGATGGTTGGTAGTCCAAACGATGGTCCGTAGGTCCCTCAATGGATGGACTTCGTCAGCTTTTAAGTTAGGGTCATTTAGGTCTTTTACCTATGCGTTGGGGCCCTTAAACTGCATCGTTTAATGCATAAACTACTTCATTTTACTCAGTCTATGCCTAATAACTTAGTCAAACTTAGCCAGAACCTTTACTCACCAAAAATCATCCAAACTTATAGCAAAAATGAGAAGAAAGAGACGCCAGTTTCCCAAGAACACGCAACATGGTTTCTTCAAGTTTCAGCTCGAAATCAAAGGATGTCTCCGTAGATTTCATCACCAGGTATGTGGAATTTCAATAGTGGGTTCCTTTCATCCACTAGGTCCCTATAATTTAGTCTGATCCTTGATTCTCCATATCTTGTTTTGACTAGGGTTTCTAAAACCTTGGATTTTTGTTGTGATTTATAGCTGTTGTAGTATCCTAAATCGAATTAGCTTGTTTCTTGAAATGTTTGCTTAGTTCCTTGCATGAAACTCAGAACCCTAGTTGTATGACTTCTTTTAGTTCATGAATTATACTTTCTAGGTCAGTTAAAAAGATAATCATGCTCCAGATTTCTAATGTTACATTATCATTACATAAAAGTTGCATTCTCAGATTGCATCTCAGTATTTTGAGCTATACAATATTTCAGTTATAATTGTGTCATATACATAATCAATTTGGAGTAGACTTAGCACCGAGTTGGACTAGGATTCAACGTACACTTATAGTCCCAAAACTACGTGCCTTCGTAGGAATATAAGTCCCCTCTTTTGGGCATCAGATTTAATGATCATGCCTTTATACCCCTAGCAAGGTATATTGGGTCCTCTTAATGGGGTATATACATTAGACTCCATTTTTAGTTCACGTGGTTTATATTGGTTAATAGTAGCATCCACAGTCAGACTCTTAGTTTATTTTACCATGTTTTCAATATATACTTTAGCATCCACTTCAGTTTGTTATTTTCACGATTTGTACTTGGTCATTGCATTCAACTTAGCTTTCCAGTATGTTTCAGTATTTACATTCTTGTTCAGTTATGCCTGTTTAGCTTATATACATTTGTTCAACTTAGTATCTATATTCTGCATGATCAGTGCATTCCAAGTACTGACACAGAGTTTGCGCTACATCCTTTCATGATGTATGTTGAGGTACTCAACATCCAGATCACACTTAGATCGATTCTCAGTCCGCATTCAACAGCTTCAGTGGTGAGTCCTCATAATTTGAGGACAATAGACACGCTTTTCATTTTGTCTTTTTATTTAGTTTTCAGTTTTCTTAGAGTTAGCTGGGTTCATGTCCCAACAACTCAACTCAATTAGAGGCTTTTCAGACATGGTAGTAGAATCAGGTTGACTTGTTAAGTTTATCTTCTAGTTGTTATTAAACTATTAGTATGATTCAATACATTTAGAATAGTTGGTTATTCCACATTTTCAATTACCCATTGTTTTAGCTTCCACATAGTATATCTTTTATTTAGTTATTCTTAGTATGCTTGATATATGCTAGACACTGTGTTATTTTTGGGTCACTAGTGATACTAGGTTCCATGTTACGTCAAAGAGGTAGCCTCGAGGTGTGACAGTGACCACCTTCGACGGTCCAGTAGGATGGGCCGTGGGTCACACCACGGTCCGTCGACTGGGTCCATAGGTGGAAGGTCAGTGGCAACTGACAGTTAATATTTAGGGGCAGTTGGGTGATTTCCTAATTAATTAACTCCTATACTACGTCTTTCTACCCTTCACTAAGACCCCTATATAAGTATTTTGAACCCCCAAATTAACCCATTCACTTCATTCTCCAAATTCACAAAACAAAACCAAATCTCCTCTCAAATAATTCTCTCTCTAGAACTTGAAGAAGAAGAAGAAGGATTCACCTAGGGTTTCAGGCTGAGGTCTCAATTTCTCCATTGAAGGATAGTATTTGGAATCAAGGTAGGATAGTTTTCATTCATGGATTCCTCCCGTCCATGGAGTTCGTAAATTCCTCTATTTCAAAAGGTAGAATTCCCCAATTGAGTTAGGGTTTTCTTCAATTGTCATGGGTTCTTTTCATTATTGATTTAAATGATTGAATTATAATCTTCTATGCATGAATTGATAAAATATTATGGTTTTATGATGTTTTCCCCTATGAACCCATGTAATCCCCATGTTTTCAAGTTATGAATCATATGATGTGGGATTTTATCTTAAAGGAAGAGTTTTTTTTTGAAATTAAGCATGTATTACTAGTTTTATATGAATTTATTGTAAAATCAATAGCTAACCTATGTTTTCTAAGCATTGATGATTGAAAGTGGGTTTTGAACCTCAAGAGGTAAACTATGGACTTATGCATTTTCTTATGAAATCTATGCAAATATTTTAAGGGTGCTTTGAGAGTAAAGTACCAATGATGATGATCATGATGTGTTATTGAAAGGATTTTTATCATGTACACAAAAGAGCAAGATGTGAAAGGTTTTCTCACATATAAAGTATTTTTAGGTCCAAAGGCTTTCTAACATTATTGAATCAAAGATTAAGAGTTATCCTAATGAACTTAATTTGGATTGGCAAGATGACATGCCTTTCCATGGATAATGAAAATAAATGAGAAAATATTTTTCCATGGGATTTATGCTTAGAACCGAGAGGATATTGACATTGAGATGGAAGCTATCCCATTAGTAGAGGCTGGGTTTCTAGAAGCAATCTCATGATATGGAAGCTCTCCCGTTAGTAGAGGCCGAGTTTCTAGTAGCAGTCTCCTTATCCCTTAGCTATGTGCCCCCATAGGTTGATTAGCTAGTGGATCCACTTAAGCTAGAGTTTATGGTCCTTACCTTGGCAAGTAGGACAACCCTTTTCGGTGTGGGAGACACCAGGGGATCATGCTATAGCTCACATGGTCTCTATGTCGGTTAAGGCTAATCCCCCACATTAATAATGAACTAAGGTTACTTCAAGAAAGGTTTTAAAGATGATGTTAGCTTGGATTGACCATGGTTTTATGACTATGTTTTCTAACTCTCTTATATCATGTTTTAGCTTGGTGAATTGCATGTCATGAAATGAAATGTCCCTATTAGCATGTTTTGAATGTTTTATGCAAGGCTCTCATACTTGTTATATTGTTTTATACCATAGCATACTCTTGCCTACATTTTTCCCAAATGTAGGGTCCAATATTCAGGGTCCTCAATTTCGTGGCTAGAGTTTGACTTGGTTGATTTCCGAGCTTGGTGAGTCATCGTGCTTTGAGGACGGATTTCATTGTTTTAGTTTCTTTCATGTATTTCTCTTTTGAACTTGATGTATGGGCTAGGCCTAATTTCATTCTATTGTATTAGATGTCTATGATGAAACAAATGTTTTAAACTTTCGCTTTTCATTTATGAAATGTTTTGGACTTGGACTATTGTGTTACTCTAATTGTTCTATTTCTTATGTTATGAGAGCTAAATGGCTTGTATGGAGTCCTTCAGGGTTCTATACGCCATGTTACATCTAGGGGGTATCCCTGGGTCGTGACAATATTAAGTAAAGAGTAGAGTGTTGCCGATAGACATTATATCATATAGTCGTAGCCAACTCAACATGACAGGGTTACAAGTCAATTAATGATAACACACCGACCATAATAAGCTTAGGAAAAAAAGGATCATGCCATAAGAGAAATAATGGACTTAACATACCTTCCAACAAAAGCCCAAAAAGTGTCTCTATGAAGCTTGCCCAACAAACGTAATGCAACAATGTGGAAATCAGTGAGGCTGCAAGAACGAGACATGACCAATCAATAAGACACTATTTCCACACTAGTGACTAGCCAAGTCAAACCCACAAATTGAGGCAAATAACAACAATCAACAACTAGCTTCATCAAAGGAATTCCAGCAATATCTCAACGGAGCGACACGCTCCCAAAGCAACATAACTAGGTGTATTTCATGTCGTTAAATCCAACAACCATAACATGTGACTCTAATAAGAATCAAACCAACCCCCTAATTACCTCCAACACTTTATCAGCATCACTAAACCATAATAATAGTCAATTAAGCAAGACAAAAGGGCTGCCTACAACCAGAATATCAAAAACACTACTACAAAGCTCAAAAATCTATAAAAATGATACTAGGATATGGAATTACAAAGGAGGGTAGTGAAAATAAGATTAAATGAACCAAAACGTATGAAATAATACTATGAAAATTTTGCCTGTTTGCAGCAACAACAAATGAAGCCTAAATCGGCAAGAAAGTTATACCATAACGATGAGCTCGTAACGTAGAGCAGCTTTCGTTAAACATCTTGGTTGAGAATCCAAGCATCCAAGGAGTATTGGAAGAAGGTCTCATCATTTTTTCTAGGTTTGCTTCAGTTTTAGGGGGAAAATGATGAAGTAAAAGACCAACAACTTAGAGTTAGGGGGGCCGCTTAGAGTTGCCTGCTTGTGCAGTCTCACGGAAATGTGCATAAATATCTACTCTAATGTCCTATGGACAAATGGTTTAATGTGTTGGAAACTAGACTTTTATTAATTCGATTTGATATGTCATGGGAATTCTAACTCTTTATATTCTAGGAGAAAATTGTAGAAACATTTGATCAAAATTTCAGAGAAATTCCTTAACAAAATTTACAATAACCTTCGCCGACTTTTATTTAGCAACTCTCTTGACTTTAACACTTCACATTAAAACTTTTTACAATTAAAAAATAAATAATAAAATATCCTTTCTTATGTGTTGAGAAGTCTTAGTCGTATTCTAAAAGTACAAGTTAATCCCATCGTTCAAATAAGAGGGGTGTCACATATACATGATTTGTTTGATCAACTCCAATAAGCGAGTTACTTCTCTAAGATTCATCTTCAGTCGACCTATCTCAAATTTAGGGTGAATGAAGACAATATTTCAAATACGGCTTTGCAAACTTTGTATGGTCATTAAGAATTTTTTGTAATGTTGTTTGGTTTGATTAATGCCCCGTTGGTGTTCATGGATTTGATGAATAACATCTTTAAGCAATATCTTGACATGTTTGTCATTGTGTTTATTGATGATATTTTCATTTACTCTCGGAGTGAGAATGACCATGTTGAGAATGACAATTTTGTAGCAAATTCTCAAGGATCATGAATTGTATGCTAAGTTTAGCAAGTGTGAATTTTTGTTGACGTCTGTACCTTTTCTTGGCCATATTGTCTCCGCTAGAGGTATTCAAGTTGATCCTAAGAATACCAAGGAGGTTAAGAATTGGCCTAGACCTTTGTCCGCTTAAGATATAAAGAGTTTTTAGGTTGGCCGGTTACTATAGAAAGTTTGTGGAAGGATTTTCATTTATTTCTTCGCCTTTGACGACATTGACTGAAAAGAAGGTGAAATTTATGTGGGCTCTAGCTTGCGAGAAGAGTTTCCAAGAGTTCAAGAATAGACTCACTTCAGCCCCTATTTTGACATTACTGGAAGGATTAGATGGTTTTGTGATTTATTGTGATGTTTCACGGATTGGTCTCAGTTGTATTTTGATGGAACATGGGAAAGTTAGCGCTTACGGTTCTGCGATGCCCCGTAACTTAAAATACATTCGTTACTCATAAAAACCAATGTTTAGGAGTGATACTCAGGGAATATATCATTGAAAATGGTTAAGCATACCATGTAACCCTTATAGTAAGTCATTTGAAGGGTTAAACAAAAAGTTTAGGCCAAAGAGATCATTAAAGAAAAGATTCATTGTGGAGGAATACTACAAATGATCTCATTTATCAACCGACTTTGAAAGAGAATATCTCCTAATATATAAAGATTTGGAGGACCTACAACCTATTAAATAAAAGGTATTAGAGTATGGTTTCAAGAAAAACAAACCTCTTGTTAATATGACTTTGGAGTAAAAAGTTATGTACATTCTATGACATATGCACTTTGGAGAAAGTCGCCCACACTTATTGGTTTTATAATAGAAGTTTGGGATTTCTTTTCCCATATACTCTAAAACATGTGAGGACTGGTTTTAAGCTATTTCTTCATGTTTTTCATATCTCTAATCCTCCCAAGCTTAAGGAAACAAGGTGTTGTTCTTGAAGAATAGAAAGGGCAGGGACTGCCTTTCTTGGATATATGGATAAAGTTGTCAGCAATCCTAATAGACTCTTTCTGCTAGAATAGAAGTATAACTGGGTGAACTTGAGCGTGTACTCCTGCACACTTATAGCTTTCTATTTCAGATTCAAGAACTCTCACACCTTAGCTTCCCTAAGGTCTCGAGGAAAGAAACGCCGCAAGAAATCATTCTCAAACACAACACAACTCAAATAGAATTGAACTCTATCACACGAACATGAGTAAGAAGAAAGTGACATGTTCCTAAATGTCATAACTTCCTTATTATATATGTGGCGTGTTACCGATAAGAAGGACTGTACTAGAAATAGTTTCATAGACACCCTAGGACTGTACTAGACATAGTTTCATAGACACCCTAGGACTCTTGAACTTTGTGCTCTGATACCAAGTTTGTCAACCCCAAGCCTGCACCCTAGACGTGGCCGACACTCAAGAACCATTGCTAATACTTAAGAGAACACTTGGTCTGGCTGACTACTTAGCAGAAGGGTAACTCAAGTAGAATTAACCTTTACAAAAGAATTAAACCTTTTAATCTCAAAGTACTCAACTATCTCAAAATACTTTGAAAATAATATTAGTTGAAATATAATTTAACAAAGGAATACTAAAAATATACTCAAAGCTAATTATCAATGATGCCGCTATTTTTCTAGATTGATGTCGTGACAAGACCCAAGACACCTCAAAACATTTAACTAAAAGATAGAAGTGGAGTCTACCAGAATGCAAGGAGGCTAACCAAAGCTAACTCGAAGTGCAATTGATCTAACAAAATGCCTATTTGATGACCCTAAAAACCTGTATCTGCATCATAAAAAGATGTAGGTCGAATAACATCAACACATTGAATGTACGAGTATGTAATATAACCTAAGAGAAATAATTGAATGAAAGGATTGCAATAGATATCAATATATAATAAATTGAACGTAAAGAAATAAAGGAGTGAAAACATTTAAACTTTACAAATGCTTACTCATCTTTGAGCTCAACATATTAAGATATGGTAAGAATATACTTTCAACTATAATTGGGTAAACTGGGTACATGGAGTGTATATAAAGAAACATGGAAATATTTGGAACCACTTACAACCTACTAACTGACCTCTCAGTGTATATAAAGCAATAAGTAAGGTGAATCACTCCTTGATCAATCCTCTATGGCTTCTCCGCCTTCGGCCTCATCACCAGCCTGTATAGGGTGACCTCCTCCGTGTCAGAATTAGAGTCAACATCAGAACCAGTACGCATTCTGTCCTCGTCTGTTGGCACATCATTATCCACAAGCTCATGGAACTCAGAACTGATGCCTAGCAACGCATTGGCATGCACATTCGATAGGTACCTTCTTTCAACCTGCCCCAATTATTCTTCAGTTGACTCCAGACATTTATTCTGGTGGCGCAACATCTCCAACCCATACATACTGGCCATAATCAACTCATCGCGACGATGTCGCTCCAAAGTGGTGAGTGGTGGGCTGAACTCATTGTTAGGCCCCTTTGACTTCGTCACATCCACTGGCACTAGAGAAGAAGTGTCGTGTAATCCAAACTCTCCCCTGGTAAACCCACAGAATGACAAAACTAATAAATGATATCTCTAAAAGCATAATTGTGCTCTTTAAGAACCCAGACCTTCCTCATGGCAGATTTGAACACAACACCGATGTTCAACTCAGTGTTGGTCATCAAGGTGTAAAACAAATACCCTTTATCACGTGTGATGTCTGTGTAGTTCAGTCTGGGTATCAAGCAATTCATAACTATTTTCAACCTGACCCGAGCTTCTCTGCTTATCTGCACATAATGAAGAGATTGGTGGAACCTCTTAGCGCTGTGCTTGGTCCACTTAACCATCGACTGAGGTACACAAAGTGTGTGTCGGATGGCTTGATAGGGTGGTAGAATGTTAAACCCCCTTAGTACCAACAGGTCAGTATCAGCTGCAGTGCCCACTATGTCATTTAGAAATGCGGGAGTGAGAGTCACATCAATTCCATTCACCTTCACAAAGTGAGATCTGAACTCTGTCGCTGAGTTAGCATAGAACTCTCTGACCACGTGCAAGTTGCACTCAGTGGACTCATCAAAGATGAACTCCATATGAAGTTCTTGAATGCACCTTATGATTCGGGGAAACTCTTTTGCAACACTATCCCTTTTGATGCACACATAAGAGAAATAGCATGCCTAACTGTGTTTATTCCACCAAACTTTGCCCTCTTTGGCTATTGCTCGAAATCCAAATCTCTGAGTTTTCCCCTATGGTACTGCTGGTGCGGGAGGTACATTCCCCCTACTCTGAACTCACTTCCTTTGGTTTGAAGTTGCCACCTCTTTACCGGGTCACTAAGTACTTGACATGATTACCTTTCATTTTGAAGACGAAAGGAATTGGGAGATGGATGGGCAACTACCTCCGCGTTACAGATTTGAAGTTGAAAAATCGTAAGGGAACAAGGGGAGGGGAAATCATGCGTAATGAGGAAATTCTTTTTGGGAGAATAATGATTAATTTGGGTGTAGAATTAGGATTAAAACAGGGGTCGGGTCGGATTTTCTTAAAAAAATGGGTGAAACCCCACTTTTTTAAATGAAAATCGAAATATCCTTACTTGGTCCATGACGCGGCTCCATTACGAAGTCTTTTGTTTTGCAAAAAAAAATAATTCCCAGCAAAATAAAATTTTGGATGACTCTCCGCGACGCGACTCCAATACAGAGCTTCCTTATTTTGACGAAAAATTAATTCTCATTGAATCCAAAAATCCTGGCCTACTCCGCGACGCGTGCACGTTACGGAGTGTTCTGCCTCGCCCTGGAATATTAATTCCTAGCGAGGCGAAATTCTACCCTTTCTCCGTGACGCACTATGGGTACAAATTCTTGTTCCCTAGACAATATAAGAGCAATACCCATTAATATGAACTCGATGTGTTGCCTCCCATCCAGCTCCTTAGTTTTGGTCGTGGCACGACTCATTATTTTTTGTATTTTCTTTCTATATCAATTTTTTGTCTAATTCCTACGAATTGAAATTACATAAACAAGAAAAAAAATCTTATCTTCTACATGTGGACATGGGTTGCCTCCCCTGTAGCGCCTTATTTAATGTCACAACACGACCCAGCCACGAGTCACTGATTATTCAAATTAAGAGTTTCTTTCTCATGATCTATGTCATTCCCAAAGTAATGCTTCACTCTCTACCCATTTACAATAAATGTGGAGCTCTTGTCCTTATTTCTTAGCTCCACAGCTCCATGTTGAGTCATCTCACCACCTCAAATGACCCACTCCACTTAGCCAAAAGTTTTCCAAGGAACAACTCCAGTCTTGAATTGAATAGTAAAACCAAATGGCTAGGCTCAAAGGTTCTTGATCCAATATGCTTGTCATGACACTTTTTGGTCTTCTCTTTATACAACTTGGCATTTACATACGCATGGAGCCTGAATTCCTCTTGTTCATGCAATTGTGTTATTTGTTTCTTACCTGCTAATTCAGGATCTAGATTCAACTTCTTTATAGCCCAGTATGCTTGATGCTCCAATTCTGCTGGAAGGTGATATGCTTTCCCAAATGCCATTCAATAGGGAGAAGTACCTATTGGTGTCTTGTAAGCAGTCCTGTATGCCCACAAAACATCATCTAACTTGTCAGCTCAATCTTTCCGTTGTGTGATTAACGTATCAAGGCATTTCATCCAATACTAAATACCAATGATCGTTCGTCAGTATAATAACCCAACTACGCGAGTTGGGTTCGATCCCAGAAGCAATCAAATATTAGAATAAAGCTTGGGGAATCGATCAACCAATTATTGAATCTTAACAAAATGGATAAACATTATTGCTCATAATGGGATAATTTGTTGTGGGTAGGTCAAACCATACATAAAGTAACTTTCTCTTGAACAATTACCTTTTCTATGTTAAATTCTCTCGAACTTCAATACCAATCGAAATAGGCCCAACTCTTTACCCTCATCAAATTCACTCTCTCGAGCTGGATACAAAGGAAGGGTCACTTGTTTCACTCTCTCGAGCTGAAACAAAGGAAACCCACTACTAAGGACGCTATGTTTGCCACCTTGGTTCCACACCTCTCTCTCAAGCAAGTGCACAACACTGAAATTGATAAACGAAGTACTGCAATTCAACCTCGAAACACAACAACAACTTAGACCCACTTCAAATTAACACCATTCATCGCAACTAACAAACACTTACTAGGTAAATTCAACAATTGGCTTCATGATCAAAACTCCAAGTAAAGGGTTTTAGCCACTCATCTAAAAAATAAGAAGATTAAATCGATTATCACTCCCAAAATTGGGTACAAAATGAGAATTATAGATGAAAATTAATTGATAATCTCCTTTCTTACAAAATCTCTCACAAAATCATGCTAAAAACACTCACTCAACCCTTTGGTAGTATTTTCTCTCTAAGTGATTCCTTCCTCCATTTCTAAATGTCTCTCTAGCCAAAATTAATTTAAACAAGTCTGAAGTGTCATTGCTAAGGACTACACAGCGAAGTAAGTCGGGTATCGCTGACAGATCGGTGAATCACCGATTGCTCTTCATCTCGCCTTTATTTTTTGCTTTTTCCTTAGTTTGCCTACTATAACTTTAGGCGATCTAGGTCGGGATCGCCGAATGACTCAGCGATTCACCCTTTATTCTTTTATCTCACCTATCAACACTTGCTTGAATCTTCTTTCGTACTTTTAGCGACCTGGTTGTCCTTCGCCGAATATAGCTGTACTCGCCGAATTGGGCCCCATTTTAGGTCCAACATTTTTTAACTTTAGGCGGTATCTTAGGGATTTGGCGATTCACCGAATGATGTTGGCGGTTCGCCAAATGATATCATCGATCATCAGGTCTTTATTTCTTCATTCCTTTAGCTTTCTTTGTTCATTTTTTCCTAATAGTGTCCATGCTTTGTCTCTAACTCCAAATACCTGAAACTCAAGGGTTTCTATCAGTTATTAAGACAAAATATGCATTTGAGGACACTAAATCTATGAAAATAAAAGCCCTAAAAGTGTCCAAATTGTGGACTCATCAACACCCCCAACTTAAACTTTTGCTTGTCCTCAAGTAAAGCTCAAGTTTAGCAGTTCAAAAAGGATGTCTCGAACAGTGCTACACAAGATTCAGTCGTGAATGCACACAAAAAGTCTCAACTTACTCATGCAAGGATCAATTGTCCACTAAAAGTTTCAAATTGTGACTCACCATTATCAAAGAATCTTAAGCTCATTATTCTTGCTTCAAATGCAAGTTCAAGCTCAACAAAGGTATTCAAATACCCTCACAAAATGAATTATTCCATATTCACTTAATGGTTCAACCAATTAGAGGTCCAGAATTAAGATCAACACTCACACTCACAAAGATAAACACAATGCATGATTTCACCCATGGATTTTCCCTTATTTTCAAATCGACTTTTGCTTCAGCTCATTCAAGATCAAAAAGGTCTTTTTAAGGCTTGTAACGGGGCCGAGTGTAATGGTATGGTCATTTAGGCTTATAGGCTGAAAATCCTCATGAAATGTGATGTGAATAACACCTTCTTTCCTTCTCTTTGTCATTTTCGTTCAAGCTCAAAAGTCACCTTTTATTCATCTTCCATGAGTTATTGGAAACCCTATTTTCTTTGTATTTTCACAACTTTTTCTTTCTTTTTCTTTATCAATCTTTTCTCATTATTTTTTGTATGGAGGGGTTCCATTTTTCTCAAAACATGGGCATAAGGGACTCCTTTGCATTTACTTGATTTGCCTTATCTTTTCACCACACCCCCAACTTATGCTTTTTGCCTAAGTGGACTATTAAAAAAAAACACAGATCATGGGGATTATGGGTAATGGATCAAGAAAAGTTATGTTTTGTATCAAGTTTATTCCAAGTAAAGGTTATGGCTTAAAGGTTGTTCAAAAGAGGTTCTCACACTCACAAGGTAGGCCACAAAAGAGGTATATGTCAAATTGGTTCACAATATTTAAAGTTACCTAAGATCATTTCAAGATTTCACATCATTTAGTCAACCAAACCAACGGGGCAAATTCTAAGTGTCATCACACATGGTTCACGGTAAGCTCATCACACAAGGCATTGACACCAAAGTCAAAAAAGACTCCACACTTTCGCTAGTGTGCAATGTTCATTACAGGAGACTCCATTCGATACTTGACTAGTCACAACGAGATGCAAAAAGATCACATATTCTTTATGCAACTTCAATTGGTCTCGTCATAGCCGCACATTCATTTTTGTTCAAGCAGAGCACTATTCAAGTCATTAGTATTGATCAAACCGATACTCAAATTTGCACAAGAACAACCACATTCCACACAAACAAGGGGTGTTGTCAAAACGAGGAGGAGGTTCGCTGAGGACACTGAGCAATCGGCATACCCCCACCAAAAACAATCAACATTGTCCCCAATGTGGGTAGAGAGCGGGTATTTATTGCAAATAAACTAAATATGAACAATAAATAAAAATTGACAAGAAATGAAAACAATCTAGTGTGTAAACAAGTAGAGCAGGGTCACGATGAATCTTCACTAAATGCCAAGTTGGCGATGGACTGAACTGATCACCGAGTGGTTCGGTGATGCGCCTAATGTTCTTCAGATCGCCCTTAGTTCTAGTAGATTGCACTCCCAGAAAAGGTAGATTGGCGAAGATGTAGTGGATCACCGAAAAACTCGGTGACCCGTATAATGAACTTAAAGCATCACCGGTCGATCCTTGAGGAGCGTTGTTTGCTTTGATTAGAAAGGGTGAGGAAAATCGAGTCGCCTAAACACACCGGCGATACACCAACCGATGAAGGTATCCTACCGAATGTTCCAAAGTCTCAGTCTTATTTTTTTAGATTCATAAGGCAAACCAAGTTGTGCTCGCCGAAATAGTTTGGCTACTCGCCCAGAAGACTTTTGTCTCACTCATGATCCCTACTCCTGCAAAATCTACACACATTATTCAAAACACTAACACTTCGGTTGCCTCCCAAGAAGTGCCTTATTTAATGTCGTGGCGTGACGTGGAAATGCTCTCAAGTATCTTCCAGGTACAACACCGCAATCAAAGAAATCTTTTGGCATTCTCCAAAGTATAGTTTTAAGCGTTGCCCATTCACCTTAAATGCAGGTCGCTCTTGACCATCAACTTCTATGGCACCATTGGTTAATACTCTTGTCCCTCTAAATGGTCTTGACCATTTGGACTTGACCTTTCCTGGAAAGAGTCTCAGTCGGGAATTGTATAGTAACACCCAGTCTTCCATCTAAACTTACTCTTAAGGATTTTAGCATCATACCATTTCTTTAACTTTTCCTTGTAAAGGGCTGAACTTTCATAAGCTCTGAATTTGAATTCATCTAATTCGTTTAACTACTCCACTCTCCCCCTTGAGGTCTTTGTCCAGTCCATATTTAAAGCTTTCAATGTCCACAACGGTTTGTGTTCCAACTCAACGGGTAGATGGTAAGATTTATCAAAAACTAGTTGATATGGAGACATCCCAATAGGTGTTTTGTAAGCGGTCTGATATCCCCATAGTGCATCATCGAGCTTTCGAGACCAATCAGTTCTATTGGCGTTCACTGTCTTGGCCAATATGCTTTTGATATCCCGGTTTGACATTTCGACCTCGTCACTTGTTTAGGGATGATATGGGGTTGCTACTTTGTGTTTCACCCCATACATGCTTAATGAAGTGGAGAACCACTTGTTGCAAAAGTGGGATCCCCCATCACTAATAATCTCGCTAGGAGTGCCAAATCTCGCAAAGATGTAGCACTTCAGAAATTGGACGACACTTTTTCCTTCATTGTTTGGAAGTGCAATAGCCTCCACCCATTTGGAAGCATAATCTACAGCCACCAAGATATATTTATTTCCAAATGAACTCACAAATGGCCCATGAAATCTATTCCCCAAACATCAATAGTTCCACTTCTAAAATAGGAGTAAGGGGTAACTCGTGGCTTTAAGACACTTCACCTTTCTTCTGACATTGTGCGCATTTCTTTACAAATTCATGCCCATCCTTGTAGAGGGATGATCAGTAATATCAACTTTGGAGAACTTTAGCAGCTGTGCGCACACCGCTATGGTGGACTCCAACTGGAGACGTATGACAAGCATGGAGAATTCCTACCGTTTCTTCTTCCGAAACACACCTTCTAATGATATGATCTGCACACTCTTGATACAAGTATGGTTCATCCCAAAAATACTTTTTAACATCAAACATGAACCTCTTTTGTTGGTAGAAGTTTAGCTCATCTGGCATTAGTCCACACACAAATTTGCGAAATCTGCATACCAGGGAGTTTGTTCGAGGGATATTGCAAACACTTCTTCATCGGGGAAGGACTCGTCTATGTCAACCTAAGGCTCGTCATTCTCCTTTCCTTCCAACCTCGATAAATGGTCAAACACCTCATTTTCTCAACCTCTTCTATGTTTGACCTCAAAGTGAAATTCTTGTAATAGTAGCACCCACCTTATCAACCTTGGTTTTGCATACTTCTTTTCCATCAAGTACCAGAGTGCAACATGATCAATGTAAACAACCACTTTAGTGCCTCACAAGTATGCCCAAAATTTCTCAAATGCATAGACTACTGCAAGCAACTCTTGTTCAGTGACAGTATAGTTACATTGAACACTATTTAGAGTCTTGCTTGCATAATAAATTGGGTGAAAAAGTTTGTTTTTTTTGCCCCAATACTATCCCCAATGCCGTGCCATTAGCATCACACATTACTTTAAAAGATTTGGACCAATCAGGACTGATAATGATCGGGGTGGATACCAATTTTTGTTTCAAGCATCGAAACGCCGCCATACAAGCATCATGAAAATAGAACTTCACTTCCTTCTCCAAGAGTTTGCACAGGGGGTGTGCAATATTTGAGAAGTCCTTGATGAACTTCCGGTAGAAACCGGCATGTCCCAAGAAGCTGCGAACACCCTTCACTGATATTGGAGAAGGTAGCTTCTCAATCACCTCAATTTTTGCCTTATTGACTTCCAATACCTTTTGTGAAACCTTGTGCCCGATAACTATGCCTTCCTTCACCATGAAGTGTCATTTCTCTTAATTCTGAACCAGGTTTGTTTCCACACATCTTTGGAGTACTTGCCCCAAGTGTGCCAAGCATTCTTCAAATGTATCCCCTATGAATGAAATGTTGTCCATCAATACCTCCATAGTGTCTTCTACCATGTCCGCAAAAATAGATACCATGCAACGCTAAAATGTTGATGGGGCATTACATAACCCGAATGGCATTCTTTTAAATCAAACGTTCCACAAGGGCAGGTGAAAGTGGTTTTCTCTTGGTCTTCTGGCGCGATAGAGATTTGGTTGTAACCGGAGTACCCATCTAGAAAGCAGTAGATGCCCCTCTCTGATAGGCTGTCGAGGATTTGATCCATAAAAGGCATTGGAAAGTGATCCTTTTCATTCCATAAATTGAGCTTTCAATAAACCATGAATACTCTCCACCCGGTCACCGGTCTAGTCGGCACAAGCTCCCCCTTTGCATTTGGGAGTATGGTGATACCTTCCTTTTTTCGGTTCACATTGTACCGGGCTTACCCATTTGCTATCCGAAATAGGGTAAATCACACCTATATCCACCCACTTGATGATCTTGTTTTTTACCACTTCTTGCACTGGCGGGTTCAATCTCCGCTGATGCTCAACACTAGGCTTACACTCATTATCAAGCTCAATTTTTGTGAGTACAAATACCAAGAGAAACGCCCACTATATCATTGATGGTCTATCCTATAGCTTTTATATGTTTCACAACACTTCAAGGAGCAATTTCACCTACCATTCAAGTAAGTCAACTGCATTGATCACTGGTAAAGTGTTATTTGCCCCCAAGAAAGAATATCAGAGATGAGAGGGAAGAGCTTTCAATTCCAGATTAGGTGGTTCTTCTGTTGATGGCTTTGCGGGAGGACGCTCTCTATTTTTTAGGTCAATGTCCAACTTGATTGGAGTCTTTGAATACCCTCCTAATCCCGACAAGGCAGCTACTACTTCCTCATAGCCCTGAACTTCGGATTCATCATAATTAGCAAGTACAACTTCAAGGGGTTCATTCATGCATATCAAAATGGCTCACACTACCTACCGCCTCATTAATAACATCATCAGTAAACACTACATGAATATCACTTGGGTGTTTCATGGATTTACAAATATTAAAGGTTACTTCATCTTCGTTCACCCAAAACTTCAATTTTCCACTTTTAATATCTACCGATGCTCTCCCGATTGCCAAGAATGGACTTCCTAAAATAATGGGAATTTCGGCATCTATTTCACAATCTAAAATCACAAAATCAGCTCAAAAAACGAACCGATCGACCTTTACCAAGATGTCATAAAGTATCCCTGCAGGATGTTTGATTGAACGGTTTGCCATCATGAGTCTCATTGTGGTTGCTTTTGGTTCACCCAATCCAAGTTGTTTGTGTATCGCATCGGGCAGTAAGTTGATGCTTTATCCCAAATCGCATAACGCTTTAGCGAATTGGAGCATGCCTATGGTACAAGGAATAGTTAATTCCACGGGATCTTCTCTATTTTTGATTAGCTCCTTAGTCATAATTGCACTACAACTATGGGAAACTTCAATTGTCTCAAAATTCAAACTCCTCTTCTTTGTGGCCAACTCTTTCATGAACTTGCCGTATCCTGACATTTTTAATAATGCTTCCACAAGGGGGAGGTTGATTGATTGTTTCTTGAACATTGACAAGAACTTCTTGAACTTCTCATTTTCATTTTTCTTATTTAATTGTTGATGAAACGGTGGAGGTATTTTGGGTAAGGGTTGCATGAATTTTGTAATTTGAACGCGCTGGTCCACTTCCTTTTGTTGTTCTTTGGCAAGGTTTTGATATATAAGCAACTCTTGTTCCTCCATGCATTCACCTTCTTCATGCTTTTGAGCATCTTCATTTCCCATCACATTACCAATTGCCACCTTTCCGCTATGAGTAACTATAGCCAACCCTTTATCGTCACATTCCGTTGTTATCTTTGGGTTCAATTGACCTGATAATAAACTCAGTTGTCCTTCAAGTATCTTGATGGTGTCGGCATGAGAGTTTACTTTATTGTTCAATGATGAAAAGTCATCTTTCATCCCTTTCAACAAATCATCCAAACCTTCAACTTTGTCAAGTATGCGTGACAACAAGTCATTCACCCGAAAGCTTCTTGCACTCTTTTGATTTTGGGCTATCACTTGAGTAAGTATGGTTATCCTCATATTCATCTTTCTTTCTCCAATAATGTAACGACCCGAGAGCACCCCGTAGCCGTTACATGCATATTCGACCTCTCAGAGGTCTTATACAAGCCTTAGCATTCATTCATCACATAGATCATAAAAATCACTAAGAATTTAAATGTTTTATTCAATAAAAACATAAGACTTCAAGAGTCATCAACATTTGAAAACATCCATACGCAAGCGGAAATACTAAGTCTCTTTAGCCAATCTTAGACAAGAACTTAAAACGTACTACGGGACACGACCCTTTACAAATGAAATGAGACTTAAATGTCTATTACAATGACTAACAAGCTTCTTAACATAGTCCTCGAATCTTGAGGACATACCAAAGACTTGGAAGAGTGAAGCAATCCAAGCAACTCCAAAGCACAATCTCCTCCAAGTTACCACAGCCTACACTTGTACTAAAATAGAAGAAAAGGGTTAGTACACCACACGTACTAAGTATGAGAATATGCAAAACATGCTAAAAAGGACATTTGTTTGGAAGTTATGCTTTCATGCCATTCCGATAAAATATCATGAACTTCAATATAATAGGCACTTTACAAGTCACAACCAACAATACAAAGTCATATGCTTCACAATACATCATAAACATACATAACCCATTTACCTTTAGCTTGTTGCCTTGGACCTCCACCTTAAGTAACCCTTAAGCAATACCTTTGTGCAATGTATGGGCAACGTCCCATACCATCACCCACACTAAGGCACCACCTTAATGTCACACAAAGTGCACTTACCATGCATACCTCAACCCTCAACAATTAATCACCTAAGACATATAAGTACATAAGCCAACAAGTCACTTCCTAAAACTAAAACACTCATCAAATGTCATCCCAAGACTCACCTAAGTAAGACATGGTGAGGCAGCCCATACTACCTCTGCATACCCCACCCAAGTGATCCTTCAGGCTACACAAGACAAGCTCCATTCACATCTCAACATAAATCGTTCATTCAATTTAACGCATTTAGACAACTTCATTCATTAATGACATAAGATCATCACATACATTCAATTCAACATAATCACTTAAATTCAATTCATTATGACACACTTTCACATTAGCATGCTCAAAGACCAACGTTTTCATTAATTAGCCCAATAAGACTCATTCATTCATTATCATTACTAAGACACACCAAGATCTCCCTTAAATGTCTACTTGTGCAATGTCTAGATGATGTCCCATTCCACCACCTATCCTAAGTAGTACACCCTTAAGAGACCCTAGTTCATTCATTCATTAATGTGGGGAAAGAGTCTTAACCGACATAGAACATGGAGCTTGACATGGAATCCCGGTAGTACCCTTACCGGATGAGGGATCCCCACTTGCCTAAGGTAGGGTCATTCTTTTAGCCTTTACGTAGTAGAGACCACTAGCTAATCCTAAGTTGGCACATAGTTAAGGGATAGAAGGATTGATTCTAAGTACCCACATCTCAACTAACGAAGGGGCACCCATCTTAAGGGTTGCTACTAAATACTAACATCTCAACTAATGAAGGAGTATCCACCCATCTTCATATCCTCTCGGTGCTAGACATTACTCCCCCACGGAGTTTGGACATTCATTTCATTCATTCATTTAGGGATAAGGATTGCTACTAAGTACTCTCATCTCAACTCACGAAGGAGTACTCATCCTAACCCAACATTCATTCATTTAGGGATAAGGATTGCTACTAAATATTCTCCTCTAAACTCACGAAGGAATACCCATCCTAACCCTCATTCATTCATTTAGGGATAAGGATTGCTACTAAGTATTCTCATCTCAACTCATGAAGGAATACTCATCCTAACCCTCATTTATTCATTAAGGAAGCTCTTGGATTCAAAGATGAGAAAACCTTTCATCTAGGAACCCCATTCATTTAAGAGAGTACTTTATGAGACTATCCATAAAATAGACCCAACTTTCATTCATTAGCATTAACTCCCATTCTTTTCATTCATTTTTACATTCTTTCATTCATTCTTAACTAGGTGTGAGAGTAGGTAAACATAGTCTATCCTAACCTCACCTTCATTATAAGTCATTCAAAGAAGACAACAATCAAGCATAAAACATAAAGTCTCTTACACAAGGTGACCTTTCATGCTCTTAGACCATACACAAATTCACATCATATCCCATTACCTTCACATAATCCACATTACTCAAAACAATAATCATCCAACTTTGCCTACAAGGCCATGGTCACAACATGCTTATAAAGTAAACACCTCCCCATTTTCTAAGGGATCAAACCTCACAATTCTAACATCTACAACATACATATATAGAATACTAGAATTAATAATGTATTCACAACTTCATCATCATCATAAACCTTAGGTCACAATTGACCATTCAAGGCCAACATCCAATATAACACAATTGACCATCAATTCCTCATAATTCAATATAGAACAATACATAAACCAATAGCCCATAACAATCTACACATTAATATCACATTATTAGCTCATAATCAATAGACCCACTTCAGACCCAAAATTAGGATTTCAAGATATGCAAGTGTGCATGGAGTTTTTGATCTTAAAACCATTAATATTAACATAAATCATCAATTGAAATACTTTCATGCAAGAACCCAAGCTTAGAATTGAAATTCGAGTTTTTATGGTTTTTGAAAAACGTTGAAATCACTTTGATTTGGCTCTTTGATTGAAAGGGGAATCAAAGATAAAATCCCCATACCTTTGTGATGAATTTCCTTGGGAATTGAAGGAGAAATCAGTAGGAATCCATCCCCTAGCTTGAAGCTTCATCAATGGCTTCCAGGGAGTTCTAGAGAGAGAATTATTTGAGAGGGAAGGTTCAATTGATAATGAGGTCTAATTCTAGGGTCTTGGGGTTTTAACAAACTTAAAATACCCTAAAATAGGTAGAATAACCGTTTATAATAATTCCCCAATGTACCCAAAGTACCCCTCACTTAGTTGGCCCTTTTCAAACAAGTCAAACTTGAGTTTTATTTTCACAGATTTCGTCGGGGCACAGTTTCGCGATGCGGAGGTGTTCCCATAAGTTTCATAAATTAAATTTCGAGATTGTAGAGTCTGCGACGCGGACAAAACATTTGGCCAATGGTGGAGCTAGTCCGCGATGCGGACATGTTCCCTCCATGCACATTTTCAAGCTGCGTTGGCAGCTTGTTTGGCCAAGGGTTGGGGTCCTCCTCGGGGACCCTTAGGGTGGTCCCGGGGAGTCGTACCCGAACGATTTAACCCTAAAAACATTTATCCAGACACTAGGGTCACCTCCACTTATTTTAGACTCTAAACAACACATAAAAACATGAACAACATACTAGAACACACAACACGTAAAAGACTAGTTTTCGAACGTCTTGGTCGTCCCTTGATGTTTGACTTCAAACTCAACTAAACTGACTAAAAAGGCTATTCTTCATTATTTTAACAAGTTATTAATGCATAAAATCGATGTGAGGCTCTACTTTATCGTACTTCATTTTTGAGGGGTGTTACAATATCCCCCACTTAGGAACATTCATCCTTGAATGACACTTAAAACACTTCCGAGGACTCAATGACCCAACTAGAAGCTCACAACAAGCATGTAATATCATTACTACAGCACACATCAAGGAGGAAATATGAACTCCACATAAAAGCATTACAACAAGACTTTCATGCAATTCAAAGAAGCAGGAATAACATCTACCACTCAATAAGCACAAAACTTTACCACTTCTCATTTCTTTGGAGGAACTTCCTTCTCCATAGCATATCATTCTCATTACAACATTTATAGGCTCACCATACTATTTCTCTCAAAAGCATAATCATGCAACATCGAGATCACATCAAGGCATGGTCAACTAGGCATCTCAAGGGGCAATTTAAACAATTCTTTATAAATGCATATCAATCTAGAGAGAGAATTATTTGAGAGGGAAGGTTCAATTCATAATGAGGTCTAATTCTAGGTCTTGGGGTTTTAACCAACTTAAAATACCCTAAAATAGGTAGGATAACCGTTTACATTAATTCCCCAAGGTACCCAAACTACCCCTCACATAGTTGGACTTTTTTAAACAAGTCAAACTTGAGTTTTATTTTCACATATTTTGTCGGGGCACAAGTTCGCAACGTGGAGGTGTTCCCACAAGTTTCATAATTAAATTTTGGGACAGTAGAGTTCGCGACACGTCCGCGACGTGGACCAAATATTTGGCCAATGGTGGAGCTAGTCCACGACGTGGACATGCTCCCTCTATGCACATTTTCAAGCTGACTTGGCAGCTTGTTTGGCCAAGGATTGGGGTCCTCATCGGGGACCCTTAGGTTGGTCCCGACGAGTTGTACCCGAACAATTTGACCCTAAAAACATTTATTAAGACACTTGGGTCACCTCCACTTATTTTAGACTCCAAACAAAACATAAAAACATGAACAACATACTAGAACACACAACCACATAAAAGACTAGTTTTCGAACGTCTTGGCCGTCCATTGACGTTTGACTTCAAACTCAACTAAACTGACTAAAAAGGCTATTCTACATTATTTTAACAAGTTTTTAATGCTTAAAACCCATGTGAGGCTCTACTCTATCCTAGTTCATTTTTGAGGTGTGTTACAATATCCCCCACTTAGGAACATTCATCCTTGAATGACACTTAAAACACTTCCGAGGACTCAATGACACAACTAGCAGCTCACAAGAAGCATGTAATATCATTACTACATCACACATCAAGGAGGAAACATCAACCCCACATAAAAGCATTACAACAATTCTTTCATGCAATTCAAGGAAGTAGGAATAACCTCTACCACTCAATAGTTGAATAAAACCCTTGTCTAGTTAATCCTTTAGTTGCTCTATCAACTCCTTTAACTCCGCCGGAGCCATTCTATAAGGCAGAATGGAGATAGGTTGCGTATCCAGAATAAGGTTAATACCAAAATCTATTTCCCGCTCGGGAGGAATACCGAGTAAATCATCGAGAAAAACTTTCGGGAACTCATTAACTACCGAAACCAAATCTAGCGAAGGGGTTTCAAAATCCATATCCCTCACCATAACAAGATGGTACATACACCCTTTGGAGATCATGTTCCTAGCTTTAAGACAAAAGACAAATTGACCTCTAGGCATAGAATTTGCCCCTTTTCCACTCTAAGATAGGCTTATCCAGAAATTGGAATTTACCCACCTGAGTT
Organism: Solanum stenotomum; assembly: GCF_019186545.1. NCBI lineage: Eukaryota > Viridiplantae > Streptophyta > Magnoliopsida > Solanales > Solanaceae > Solanum > Solanum stenotomum. The sequence continues at coordinate 42,216,196 of NC_064282.1, forward strand.
TAGCAATCAATAGAGGCATAACATGCATGCAACAAATCCATACCCAAAATCACATCAAAGTCTAACATGTCTAACTCTATCAAATCCACCAAACTAACTCTATGGGACAAGGAAATAGGGCATCTTCTATAAACCCTCTTAGCCACCACAGAATCACCAACTTGGGTAGAAACCAATAAAGGCTCTAATAACACTTTGGAGAGTATATCAAATTTCATAGCCACATAAGGTGTCACAAAGGACAAAGTAGCACAGGGATCTAGGATGGCATTTACATCAATAAGAAACACTTTTAACATACCAGT
>NC_064282.1:42216600-42240515 GCF_019186545.1 Solanum stenotomum
AGGTGTAATTTGAGCGTATCAAATTTTGAGTCCCTGGCAAACTCACTTAAAGTGAGGGTTGTTTTGGGAATTTCCTTTTTGAGCCCTATCAAATTGAGGTCGTTTGGTATTATTTTTATATAACTATATAAGTCTTTTTAAGTCAAAATACACCCATTCACTCCCTTAATTCCCAATACCCAAATCAAAATCACAAAGTTCACCTTCTACACAAAATTTCGCTCTCTAGAACCCAAGGAATAACAAGAGTAGAATTGGAGATAGGGCTTGAAGAATCAAGGATTTTTCACTCAAATTTGTAGGGCTTGTTCATCAAGGTATGGTATTTCTAAACAAGCGATTTCCCAAAAAAGTTAGGTTTTGACTTCAATCCTATGGGTTCTTTCCAAAAACACTTTAAATGGTTGATTTATGTTGGATTATGATTGAATTGATGATTTATTACTGATTTATGATGAATTCCCCCAAGAACCAATGAAACCCCATATTTCCCAATAATGAACTTGAATCAAGACTAAATATGTAATTGTGGGAAGTAATGCTTAGCATCGAGTGGATATTGAATATGAGATGGAACCATCTACCACAGTTGAGTCCGTGTTCCCAAAACATGTATGTTATGAGATGGAGACCTTTTACCACATTTGAGTCTAGGTTTCTAGCAACAATCTCCGTATCCCATATACTATGTGCCTCCATAGGTCTTTAACTAGTGGATCCACCTAAAAGCTAATACATGTTAGTTCTACCTTGGGCTAGTAGGACACTTCTTTTCAGTGTAGGGCATGACCCCAGATTCCATGTTAAGCTCACGTGGTCTATGTCGGTTAAAGCTTATTCCCACCCTAAAAAGAATATGAACACGAACATGAACATGAACTATGAGTGATGGTTACTCAATAAGCTTTACTTAGTTTGGGTAGGATTATGGGATCTTATTCATGTATTGCACAATATGCTTTGAGGGTACAAATGGTATGGATCTCTTATGATGTGAGTATTTAGGTAATGAACATGCTTATGACTTATGCTCTTCCATTATCTTATTAATGATTTTTTTACTTACAGATTGTATGCATTCAACTAAAATGTCCCTTTTAGCATATTTTTAAGGATATTTTGCATGACTACCATACTTAGTGCATATTTGTACTAACTCAGATTTCTTCTACATTTTTCACAAAGTGTAGGGTCCGATTCTTAAGGCGATCTTCAGTTGGTTCAAGCTTGGATTCAACTATTCTCCTTGCGTGTGGTGAGTCCTCATGATTCGAGGATGGGACACTTCATTTTGAATTTCTTTAGTACTTTATATTTTTGGATTATGTTGTTGGGGCTTTGACCTTATTTTGACTCATGAATTGTAATAGATGGATAATTGAGACAAGTTAGACTTCCGCTTTTATAAAGATTTCTTTTGGACATAAATGTGTTTTTACTCTTATTGGTCTAATACTTATGTCATGATATGCTATGGGCTTGAATGAGACCCCTTCGGGGTCAAGTACGCCATGTTATGTCTAGGGGGGTTCCCTTGGGTCGTGACAAACTTGTAATCAGATTAAGGTTTAGAATGGGTTTAGGATGATGTCTCATTAGCCACTTCTAGTAGAGTCTTGTTCATGAGTGTGAAGCGCACCACATTTATGAATGATAGGTTATAAGATGTTTAGGAAATGTCATTTCTTTCATTATTCTTAAGTCATGCCTTAGAGTTTAACTCTATAAAAGTCCCTCTCCTAATCCTTCTCTTTTATCTTTAGGAAATGAATACACGAAGGGCTAATGCTGGAAGGGTGGAAAAAGAGAATGTGAATGAAAGATTTCCTCAAGGTAATCAAGCTCCTCAAGTTAATAAAGCTCCGATTGACCCTTCGGCTATGTCAAATGAGGAGGTTAGGTCGGCTTTCCAAATGTTGGCCCAAGTTATGACGACTCAAGATCAAGCTTTGACTACTCAAGTTCAAGCAGTGATGGCTCAGGCTAATTGAGATTTTGGGACTCATTTGAACCCTAATGTGAATTCCAAGGCTTTTAGATTGAGGGATTTTTCAAGAATGAACCCTCCCGTGTTTCTTGGTTCCAAAGTGGGAGAGGATCCTCACAAATTTGTGGTAGAGGTTTATAAGATAATGGATGCCATGGGGTGACTTCAGTAGAGAAAGCGGAGTTAGCCGCTTAATAATTGAAGAGTGTGGCTCAAGTTTGGTATACTCAATGGAAGAACAATAGGCCGGCAAGAGTGGGTTGAATACAGTGGGAAGTGTTCAGATCAACGTTCCTTGATAGGATCTTTCCCCGAGAGATGAGGGAAGCCAAGGTGGAAAAATTCATTAACCTTTGCCAAGAAGGTATGAGTGTTCAAGAATATACTCTAAAGTTTACTTAATTGTCCAAGTATGCTCCGGCTATGGTGGCGGATCCAACGGATATGATGAGTAGGTATTTGACGGGTGTGTCCAAAGTGGTAAGAAAAGAATGCGGTATGACAATGATCCTTCATGATATAGATATCTCATGTTTTATGGTGTATACCCAACAAATGGAGGATGAGAAACTCCAAGGCAACAATATGGAGGTAAAGAGAGCTAGAACCGGTGATGGGAATATCTCCAATGCTAAGTCCGATGGACAAGGTCGACAAAGGTTCAATCAAAAGTTTTCCAACCAAAGCTCCTCTAGTGCTTCCCCAATGGTCAACAAGGATAGGGTGCCTAACCCTAAATCACAAGGAGGTAATAGTGGTGGGTCTTCTATAACTAAGCCTACTTGTGTTAAATGCCGTAAGAGACATGATAGTAAGTGCCTAGTTGGTACCAATGGGTGTTATGGTTGTCCACAAGATGAGAGATTGCCCAATCCTCAAGGTTAAGGGAAGGGAAGATAAAAATGCTCCTCCAAGCAGTTCCAACTCCAATGCCTAAAAGCAAAACCACTTTTATGCTCTTTCATCTCGAGATGACCAAGAGAGCTCCCCAAAAGTGGTGACCGGTATGTTAAAAGTCTTTTCTAATTATGTATATGCCTTATTATACCCCGATGCTACTTTGACCTTTGTGACACCTTTTGTGGCCACGAAGTTTGAAATACTCCCTGAAGTGTTAGTAGAACCATTTTTGGTCTCTACCCCGGTTGGTGACTCGGTGGTGGCTAGGAAAGTTTATAGAAGTTGTCCTATCTCCTTATCCCATAAAGTTACCTTGGATGATTTGGTAGACTTTGATGTGATTTTGGTTATGCATTGGTTGCATCCATGTTATGCCTCTATAGATTGTAGGACTCGGGTAGTCAAATTCCAATTTCCAAATGAGCCTACTTTAGAGTGGAAGGGAGGGAATTCTATCCCTAGAGGTCAATTTGATTCTTGTCTTAAAGGTAGGAAAATGATCTCCAAAGAATGTATTTACCATCTTGTTTGGGTGATGGATGTTGAGTCTGAAACCCCTTTTCTAGAGTCGGTTACCATGGTGAATGAGTTTCGAAAAGTCTTTCCCGAAGACATGCCCGGTATTCCTCCTGAGCGGGAAATAGATTTTGGCATTAACCTTTTGCCGGATACGCAACCTATCTCAATTCCTCCTTATAGAATGGCTTCGGCTGAGTTGAAAGAGTTAAAAGAACAATTGAAGGATTTGTTCGATAAGGGCTTTATCCAATCGAGTATCTCTCCATGGGGCGCTCCAGTGTTTTTTGTTAGAAAGAAGGATGGGTCTCTTAAAATGTGCATCAATTATCGTCAATTGAACAAAGTGACAATTAAGAATAAATATCCCCTTTTGAGAATTGATGATTTGTTTGATCAACTTTAAGGGGCTAGCTATTTCTCCAAAATTGACCTTCGTTCGGGCAATCACCAATTAAGCGCAAGAGGGGTTGACATTCCAAAGACGGCCTTTAGGACCCGGTATGGTCACTATGAATTCCTTGTAATTTCATTTGACCTAATTAATGCCCCAATGACATTTATGGACCTAATGAATAGGGTGTTTAGACACTACCTTGATATGTTTGTGATTGTGTTTATCGATAATATTTTGATCTATTCAAGGAGTGAGAATGAACATATGGACCATTTGAGGATTGTATTGCAAGTCCTTAAAGACCACTAACTATTTGCGAAGTTTAGGAAGTGTGAGTTTTGGTTAAGGTCCATAGCCTTCCTTGGTCATATTGTGTCGAGCAAGGGTATTGAGGTAGATCCTAAGAAGATGGATGCGGTCAACAGTAGGCCTAGACCTCTAACTCCTTTCGATATTAGAAGCTTTTTAGGTTTGGCCTGTTACCATAGGAGATTTGTTGAGGGGTTTTCCTCTATTGCTTTCCCGTTGATGGCTTTGACTCAAAATAAGGCTAACTTTGAGTGGTCGGAGGCTTGTGAGAAAAGCTTCCAAGAGTTGAAGGATAGACTTACTTCCGCTCTGGTGTTGACCTTACTGGAGGGTACATATGGTTTTGTTATTTATTATGACGCCTCTAGAGTAGGGTTGGGATGTGTCCTCATGCAAAACGGTAAAGTGTTTGCCTATGCTTCAAGGCAACTCAAAGTACATGAGAAGAATTATCTAAGCCATGATCTTTAATTAGCGGCGGTAGTATTTGCTTTGAAAATATGGAGACATTACTTGTATGGGTTCCATGTTGATGTTTTCACCAATCACAAAAGTCTTCAATATGTGTTTAGCCAAAAAGGCATGAATTTCTGACAAAGAAGATGGTTATAACTTTTGAAGGATTATGACATGATTGTCCTTTACCACCCGACAAAGCTAACGTGGTAGTGGATGCACTTAGTATATTGTCCATGGGTAGTGTGGCTCATATAGAAGATGAAAAGAAAGAGTTAGTCTATGATGTGCATAGGTTGGCTCGGCTAGGTATCCAACTAGTGGATTCCACCAAGGGTGGTTTCATGGTTCATAATGGCTCCGAATCGTCCTTTGTGGTTGATGTGAAGTCTAAACAAGACCTTAATTCTATATTAGTTGAATTGAAAGAATCAATACTTAAGAAGTCCGTTGAGGCTTTTTCCCAAGGGGGAGATGGGGTGCTTAAGTACCAACGTTGATTATGTGTTACAGATGTTGATGGGTTGAGGGAGAAAATCTTATAAGAGGATCATATTTCTTGGTATTCAATTTATCTGGGAGCCACCAAGATGTATCGTGATCTACAGGAAGTCTATTGCTGGAATGGTATGAAGAGAGATATTGCAGGATTTGTAGCCAAATGTCCTAATTGCCAACAAGTTAAGGTTGAGCACCAAAGGCCAGGAAGCTTGTCACAAAATATCCCCATTCCTACTTGGAAGTGGGAAGATGTGAAGATTGATTTTGTTGTGGGTTAGCCGTGTATCCGAAGGCAACATGATTCTGTTTGGGTCATTATTGATCGAATGACAAAATATGCCCACGTTATTCCCGTTAAGGTTTATAACTTGGCGGAAGACTATGCCAAGTTATATATAAGGGAGATAGTGAATTTGCATGGAGTTCCTCTATCTATCATTTTGGATCGGGGTACTCAATTTACATCTCAATTTTGGAAGTCTTCCAAAAAGGGCTTTGCACTAAGGTGAAGCTTAGTACCGCTTTCCACCCTCAAACGGATGGTCAATCAGGACGCACTATTCAAATGTTTTAGGAAATGTTGAGGGTGTATGTTATAGATTTCAAAGGTAATTGGGATGACAACTTGCCCTTGATAGAATTTGCCTACAATAATAGTTACCATTCAAGTATCGGTATGGCTCCTTTTGAAGCCTTCTATGGTAGGAGATGTAGGTCTCCAGTTGGTTGGTTTTAGGTAGGTGGTATTGCTCTTATTGGTCCCGAATCGGTTTATGAAGCTATTGAGAAAGTTTGACTCATTAGAGAGAGGTTGGGAACGACTCAAAGTAGGAAAAAGCCTTATGCTGATGTAAGGAGAAGGGACCTAAAATTTGAAGTTGGTGATTGGGTCTATTTGAAAATCTCACCTATGAAGGGTGTGATGAGGTTTGGCAAGAAAGGCAAACTTAGTCCCCGTTATGTAGGGCCATATCAGATTTTGTAGCGTATTGGGAAAGTTCCCTATTAGTTGGAATTGCAGAATGAGTTGGCCCCATTTCACCCGGTATTTCACGTTTCTATGCTTAAAAAGTGTATTAGGAATCCGATGTCCATTAATCCCCTTGAAAGTTTGGGATTTGATGAAAGCCTTTCCTATGATTAGGTTCCGGTAGAGATCCTTGACCGGCAAGTCAAGAGATTGAGAAAGAAGGAAATAGCTTCCGTTAAGGTTTTATGGAGAAATCATTTAGTTGAGGTTGCTACTTGGGAGGCCGAGGCCGATATGAAGTCCCGATATCCTCATCTCTTTCCTTCTACTCCTATTCAAGCTTGAGGTAATTAGTTCCTCTTGAGTTTTAGTGTTTTGAAAGTCATGTGTGTTGTATGAGCTTTTCTATGATTTCCTTATGTTGTGCATGTTTCTTATGAAATTTATATTTAATGAAAAAATGAATTTTCATGATTTATGTTCCTCATGTTGTTGTGTATTTAGTATGAGTTGCCTATTTGACTTCATGAGATGTGTTGATGGACATGCTTTAGTATGCTTTTGAGAGTAATTGTATAGTGGCTCCATGAAGTTGTTTTGAGCATTGTTTTAGTTGGAGAAGGTAGTTCCTCCTATGAATATGAGAAATAATGAGTTTCATGCATATTGGGTTGTTAGATGTAGTTCCTACTTCCTTGTATTGCATTGATTATGTTTTGAGATGGAGTTGATGTTTCCTCCTTTGAATTGTGCATTATTTCTGATGTTTCATGCATGATGGGCTGCTAGTCTTGAGTCTTTATTTCCGTAAGGTGTCTATACCGTCATTCGATGACGAATGTTCCCAAATGGGAGATAATGTAACACTCCATAAATTTGCAGGCTAAAACTTGAACTAAAACGTGAGGGTTAACGTCAAGGGAAAAGGACAAGGGCCAAGAGGAGCCAAGGCTTCTAATTTTGGCCAAGGCACTACCCACAAAGACCACGAGGGTCTTCACAACCCATAGTTTCCACCTCGAGTAGTGGTGCCACTTGTGGAGGTGGAGGTAGAAGCCTCCTTAGGCTTCCTCAAAAAGTGACCCTCCACCGAGCCACTTTACGACTTATGAAGCCTTAGACGGCTCGTGGGAGTGGTCTTGGACCTTCCTTAGTGGGATGGCAATTGATGGTGGCTTAGCCTAGCCACTACCTCAACGTCCATGAGAGGGACCATGGCTCGTGGTCTTGAACATGGCTCGTAGTGCCCTTCATGGAGTAGCCTTGGGCGTGTGACCTAAGGAACAAGCTGCCTAGCTACTGCCTCAAGACCATGGATGGGACCACGGCTCGTGGAGTTCCATGTGGTCCCTGGAAACTCACTTAAAGTGAGGGTTATTTTGGGAATTTCCTTTTTGAGCCCTATCAAAGTGAGGACATTTTGTATTATTTTTATACAACTATATAAGTATTTTAAAGTCAAAATACACCCATTCACTCCCTTAATTCCCAATACCCAAATCAAAATCACAAAGTTCATCTTCTACACAAAATTTCTCTCTCTAGATTTCAAGGAAGAAGAAGAGTAGAATTGGAGCTAGTCTTTGAAGAATCAAGGCTTTTTCACTCAAATTCGTAGGGCTTCTTCATCAAGGTATGGTAGTCCTTGATCCATGGATAGTTTTCATCCATGGAGCCCTTTCAAACTCAATTTCTAAACTAGTGATTTCCCCAAAAGTTAGGGTTTGACTTCAATCTTATGGGTTCTTTCCAAAAACGCTTTTAATGGTTGCTTTATGATGGATTATTATTGAATTGATGATTTATTGCTGAATTATTATTGATTATTGATGAATTCCCCCAAGAACCCATGAAACCCCATATTTCGCAATTTATTCCTTTGTGATGTGGGTGAATTGATGGAGGAAAATACTATGAGATTATGCTTGTAGTAATTTAGTTAATTGAATCATATTATTGTCCATATCAAATGTAGTAAGTGTATATGTGTGATAGAATGTGATCCTTGACCCAAGAGGAGTGAACTATGAGAATTATACATGATTGTGGGTTCATTGTATATGCTTTATGAACATGATTATATTCTAGTTGTTGTGTTGATTGAAAGGTCATTCCCATAGAAACATAATGAACATGATGTGAAAGGTTTTCTCACAATGTAATGATTCTAAGGTTTAAAGTCTATTCTCTCCTATTAAATCTAAAGTTATCTCATGAACCATGATGGATTGAGTGTCAAGGCATTATTCCATAATAATGAATTTGAATCAAGACTAAATATGTAATTATAGTAAGTAATGCTTAGCACCAAATGGATATTGAATATGAGATGGAACATTCTACCACAGTTAAGTCCGGGTTCCCAAAACATGAATCTCATGAGATGGAGACCTTTTACCACAATTGAGTGGGGGTTTCTATTTACAATCTCTGTATCCCATAAACTATGTGCCCTTATAGGTCGTTAGCTAGTGGATCCACCTAAAAGCTAATACATGTTAGTTCTACCTTAGGCAAGTAGGACACCTCTTTTTGTTGTGGGGAATGATACCGAATTCTTTGTTAACCTCAGAAGGTCTATGTCAGTTAAGGCTTAATCCCACCATGACAAGAATATGAACAAGAACATGAACTATGAATGATAGTTACTCAGTAAGCTTTACTTAGTTTGGGTAGGATTATGGAATCTTATTCATGCATTGCACAAGTATGCGTTGAAAGTACAAATGGTATGGATCTCTTATGCTGTAAGTATTTAGGTAATGAACACGCTTATGACTTATGCTCTTCTATTATCTTCTAAATGATGTTTTAACTTACATATTGCATGCATTCAACTAAAATGTCCTTTTTAGCATGTTTTCAAAGATTTTATGCATGACTATCATACTTGGTGCAATTTTTTACTAACCCATATTTTTTATACATTTTTCACATAGTGTAGGGTCCAGTTCTTAAGGCGATCTTCATTTGGTTCAACTTGGATTCGACTATTCTCCTTTCTTGTGGTGATTCCTCATGATTCGAGGATGGGACACTTCATTTTAAGTTTGTTTAGTACATTCTATTTTTGGATTATGTTGTTGGGGCTGTGACCCTATTTGGACTCATGAATTGTAATAAATGGCTAATTGAGACAAGTTAGACTTCCACTTATATAAAGATTTATTTTGGACTTAAATGGGTTTCTTTTCTTATTGTTTTAATACCTGTGTCATGATATGCTAAGGGCTTGTATGAGACCCCTTCGGGGTCAAGTATGCCATGTTACGTCTAGGGGAGGGTACATTTGGGTCGTGACAAACTTAGTAATCAGAGCAAAGTTTAGAATGATTCTAGGATGATTTCTCATATGCCACGTCTAGTAGAATCTTGTTTATGAGTGTGAAGCGTGCCAGACTTATGGATGAGAGGCTATAAGAAGTTTAGGAAATGTCATTTCTTGCATTATTCTTAAGGTGGCCATAGAGTTTAACTCTATAAAAGTCCCTCTCCTAATCCTTCTGTTGTGTCTTCCGAAAATGAATACACTAAGGGATAATGCTAGAAGGGTGGAATAGGAGAATATGAATGAAAGAGTTCCTCAAGGTAATCAAGCTCCTCAAGTTAATCAAGCTCCGATTGGCCCTCCAACTATGTTAAATGAAGAGGTTAGGTTGGCTTTCCAAATGCTGGCCCAAGTTATGACGACTCAAGCTTAAGCTTTGACTACTCAAGATCAAGCGGTGACGGCTCAGGCCAACATAGATGTTGGGACTCATTTGAACCCTAATATGAATTCCACGGCTTCTATATTGAGGGATTTTTCAAGAATGAACCCTCCCGTGTTTCTTGTTTCTAAAAGTTGGTGAGGATCCTCAAGAATTTGTGGAAGAGGTTTATAAGATAATGGATGCCGTGGGGTGACTTCGGTAGACAAAACAAAGTTAGCCACTTACCAATTGAAGAGTGTGGCTCAAGTATGGTATACTCTATGTAATAATAATTGTTCGGTAGAAGTGGGTCCAATAGAGTGGGAAGTGTTCAAATCGGCGTTCCTTCATAGGTTCTTTCCCCGAGAGATGAGGGAAGCTAAGGTGGAAGAATTCATTAACCTTCATTGAGGAGGTATGAGTGTTTAAAAATATTCTCTAAAGTTTATTCAATTTTCAAAGTATGCTCCGCTTATGGTGGCAGATCCAAGGGATATGATGAGTAAGTATTTGACAGGTGTGTCCAAATGTGTAAGAAATGAATGCCGTAGAGTAATGCTCCTTTATGATATGGATATCTCACGTCTTATGGTGTATACCAAACAAATGGAGGATGAGAAACTCTAAGGCAACAATAGGGAGGTGAAGAAAGCTAGAATTGGTGATGGGAATTTCTCCAATGCTAAGTTTGATGGACAAGGGCGACAAAGGTTCAAACAAAAGTTTTCCAACCAATGCTCCTCTAGTTCTTCCCCAATGGTCAACTAGGATAGGGTGTCTAACCCTAAAACACAAGGAGGCAATAGTGGTGGGTCTTCTATGACTAAGACTACTTGTGTTAAATGCGGTAAGAGACGTGATGGTAAGTGCCTAGTTGGTACCGATGTGTGTTATGGTTGTAAGAAGGTTGTCTACAAGATGAGAGATTTCCCAATGCTCAAGGTTAAAAGAAGGGAAGATAAACAAGCTCCTCCAAGTGGTTCCAACTTCAATGCCTAAAAGCAAAACCGCTTTTATGCTCTTCGATCTCGAGATGACCAAGAGGGCTCCCCAGATGTGGTGACCGATATGTTAAGTCTTTTATATTAATGTATATGTCTTATTAGACCCCGATTGTACTTTATCTTTTTTGACACCTTTTGTGCACATGAAGTTTGAAATACTCCCCGAAGTGTTAGTAGAACCTTTTTGGGTCTCTACCACGGTTGGTGACTCGGTGTGGTTTGGAAAGTTTATAGAAGTTTTCCTATCTCCTTGTCCCATAAAGTTACCTTGGGGGATTTGGGGTAGAGATAGACATAGTAGACTTTGATGTTGTTTTGGTTATGGATTAGTTGCATGCATGTTATGCCTCTATATTGTAGGACTCGGGTGGTCAAATTCCAATTTCCAAATGAGCCTACTTTAGAGTGGAAGGGGGGAAATTCTATCTCTAGAGGTAAATTTGTTAGTTGTCTTAAAGTTAGGAAAATGATCTCCAAAGGGTGTATTTACCATCATGTTATGGTGATGGATGTTGAGTCCGAAACCCCTATTCTAGAGTTGGTTTCGTGGTGAATGAATTTCCAAATGTCTTTCTCGATGACTTGCCCGATAATCTGACGAGTCTACAAATTGGACTCATTTTGGGCTTTATTTTGATAGAAATAATGCCCTAAAATGCTTACTTTGTCTCAATATCTGATGAAAACTCTTAAGTTTCAAGTATTTGAAGTTTTAGTGGAAGCATGGACATTTAGGCGCAAAAAGGAACAAAAGGGCTGAAAAGAATGAATAAGCTGAAGCCTGAGCATCGCCAAGCACACTTGACGATTCGCCGAAGGGATGCACTCCGCCCTTTGTTCCAGTACACGAATCCCTGAAGCAGAAAGATAAAAAAGGCTATGGAAGGAGCAGTCGGCACTTCGCCGAATAGTTTCGTGAAGCAGTACTATACCTCCCAATGGTCCAGAACGTGAAGATGCTGAAGGCAAGCACTAGTCAGTGATGAATCAGAAAAAGGGTGAGTCACCGAGTCATTTGGCGACAACGACTAACCTCGTCGAGCGATCCGCTAGCACATATCTCTGAAGTCTATAAATACTAAACTTTTTATCAATTTTAGAGGAGTCGAATTATTATTTTAATTTCCAGAATAGAATAGTACTTTTTGAGATATTTTTCTCTCAAGTTTGGAGAGGGTTTTGTGGGAGACTTGAAGAAAGAAGGATTTCATCTTCCCCAAGTTGGAAGTGGGTCTTCTCCATTCTTATTCCTTTGCTTAAATCAAGGTTTAATTCCTTATACCCATTTGATTTTCGTATCATTTTAGGTGTATTTTGTTATTTCTTGATGTGTGGCTAAAAACCCCATTCGTGGGGTATGATTTAGCAAATATGTGTTGAAATTGTGTTTTGGTCTTGCTTGCTGATATGTTAGATGTATTTTAATAGTTATTTCACCTAGCGGTTGTGGTTTAATTTAATGGGTTTGTAGTTGCAAATACAAAACCACCCATGTGTTTTTGGCTTGCCCGAGAGGGAGGTCGCGAAACCAAGACCACTAGACTGATGGCCTAAGGAGTGGGTCGACATGAGGTTCAGCCCGAGAAGGTGAGCCCTAGTCCCATATCCGAACACTCAGCTTGAGAGAGTGAGTGGGTTAAGGCATAGGCCGACGTTCATGCGGCAAATGGGTATCCGAGAGGAACGCATTTGAAACGGGGTAGGTTTCCCGAGAGGGAACTTATTTCCATCTAAAGCTTAGCCTAGTCACTATTATCTTGCAAATTTCCTATCGAAAGCATGTACCCAACGATTTATCTCAACTTGTAATGCGGTCACACCCCAAGAACCTTTCCTTATACTTGATTTTCTTTTTATTTTTGCTGTTTTCACTACTTGTGACAAAACCCCCATTTGATATTTGACACTTTTATGTCAACCCCTTTAATTTATTATGTTTTTACTCGTTAATGTCTTTAGCTATGACTAGTTAGAGCTAAAATTTATTTTTCTATTAATTCTCAAAACCACTCCCTTGGGACACGACCCCAACCTTTAGTTGGGTTACTATATTATCGACGATCGTAGACACTCATACCGTAGGTTAGTGTCGTTGGTCACGATAAGCATCAAAATGGTGCCGTTGCCGGGGAGTGTTGTTACTTGAGAAATTGTAGCTAAGTAAAGTTTTCGTTCTGTTTTAGCCGTAGTTTTACTAGCCTTACTCTTGGTCTTGCTCTGTTAAGTTGTGCTTTGAAGTAAGGTGTAACTAGGTTGAATAAGCACCCACAAATCATTGGATTTTCCTCCACTAGAGGTAATGAGGATCCGAGATGGCATACTGACCTTCAAGCAGTTGGAGGGAGAACACATACATATATCGTTGGAAAGATTCAAATGGATAATAGCTCAAGGCCCAAATCATGGCATCCCTGACATGGTTCTTCTGGACTGCTTCTTCAGAAGCGTCTACCCCGGAAACAAGCAGTTACTTGATCAACTAATTCCAGGAGGGATTGCACATATTCCCTACATGATGGTGGCTCAGTTTCTAGACCACATGACTGAAGCTGAGCAAGAAATTGAGAACGATGTTATGCTGGCCACACTGAGGACACATATGGATGGATTGGCCAAGAGTGTGATGAAGATCGAATCTTAGTGCAAGAAAAAGGATAAATGTTCCCCTCTTTGTGAAAGAAAGAGTTATAGGGACAAGAAGGTGGAACACATTAAGGAAATGCTCTCAACCATTCTACTCAAGTTGAGTGAGCAAGATGGAGCGCTGTACGAATTGAAAGAAGACACTGAAGGCATAAAGCGCATAATTTGGTCTCACCCCAAAGCTGTCCAGGAGATAGAAAAGCTTATGGAGCAGGCATTACCTCATGTTCACGCACAAGAAAACTAGGGGTTACCTAATCATGATGTGGGTGACTCCAACAATGAAGCTTAAAGTCTTAACTTACGTCGTGTGACGATGTTAACTAAGGCGCTGTTTCGGAGGCAACCCAAAACCCCATATTATATTATATTTGCGTACTAGTAAAATAATAGTGTCTTAGTTTTACAGATTGAAGTGTGGTAGGTGCCAAAGAGGTGAAAAATGGCGAGCAACAGACCCAGTTGGCGAGTCGCCGACGATCAATGATATTTCATCATTTGACTCAAGGCATCCTCTGAGCCTGGAGTCGGTAAAACTCGGCGAGCTCAGGAAGGTTTCGGCGTTTGCCCACCTGATCGGCGATCCCGATGGTCACCGCCGTTTGAACATCCAAAGCTGTTGAGAAGTTCTGTAAAACTCGACGAAGTAAAAATTTGTTTGGCGAAGCATCGAATCTCCCATAAGCCAAAGCGATGTCACCGATTGGGAACAAACTGGATAAGCTGCAGGCCAACACACAAAAAGGTAGCTGATTAATCACTCGAGAGCGTGGTTTGAAGATAGGCGCATTGGAATGCTAAGAAAAGCTGTATAGAGGTTGATGAATCACTCGACAATGCACCAAACGCCCCCAGCATACGTTTAGCTTTACGCGACATCTGTTGAAGGACTCCAACTCGAAACAACTACCTAACCAGGATTATTCTCTAGCCCTATCTCTGTCTTTCTTTAATTTGACCTCTGGATTATTGTTATATATTTGAGGACAACTATTTTTGATTGTGGTGGGGGTGAGGCTCACCTTTATTTGCTTGCTATGGATGCTTGTGTTTTGTATACATTTGGGTTTTCTGTTTTCAATTATATTAAATATTGCTTTTCTATGGATGTTTGAGCTCATGGATCCCTTTAGTTTTTAATTGCAAGCAAATGATTTTTGACCCTTCCGAAAAATTTTAAATTTTTCGCACATTTTTGCCACCCCTCGTGAGTTGAATGTGGCTGTTCTTTTGCAAAAAATTAAGTCTCAGTTTTGATCAATATGATGACTTGAATAGTGCTCTCAATTGAACGAACATGAATGCGCGGCTACGACGAGACCAAATGAAGTTGTATAAACAATATGTGAACTCTTTGCATCTCGTTGTGATTAGCCCTTTATTGAATTGATTCTCTTGTAATGACCGTTGCACACTAGCGAAAGTGTGTAGTCTTGTTTGACTTAAGTGTCAATGCCTTGTGTGATTAGCTTGCTTTGATCCATGCATGAATAAACCTAGAATTTGCCCCGTTTGTCTGATTGATTAAGAAAGGTATNNTGCCTTGTGTGATTAGCTTGCTTTGATCCATGCATGAATAAACCTAGAATTTGCCCCGTTTGTCTGATTGATTAAGAAAGGTATCCTCTTGAGATGATCTTAGGCAACTTTAAAGAGTGTGAGCCAAATTTGACATATACCTCTTTTGTAGCCTACCCGTGAGCATGTGAAACTCTTTTGAACACCCCTTGAGCCTTACCTTTCTTTGGAAGAATCTTGATGAACCCTAGAGCTTACTTGACCCACTACCTATAATCCTCTTGATTTGTGGTTTAAGAAAATAGCCAACTTAGGCCAAAAGCCTAAGTTGGGGGTGTGGTGAAAAGGAAAAGGAGAAGTCAAGAAGTGCAAGAAAAGTCCCCCTTAACTCACGATATAGCATAAAAATGGAATCCCTTCAATTCAAAAAAAAAGTGGAATAAAGTACAAAGGGAATCGGGTTTCAAGCAATCCATGGAGGTGAATAAAAAGGTGACTTAGAAGCACTAGAAAAAGAATTGATAAATGAAAAGAAGGGAATGCCTTGAAAATTCCACATCTCACGAGGAAAAGTCACTGAGCCTAAATGACCATACCTTTGCACTCATCCCCATTACAAGCCTTAGAAAGACCTTTTTGATCTTGAGTAAGCCGAATCGAAAGTCGATTGGAAAATAAGGGCAAACCTATGGGTGAAAACATGCATTGTGTTCCTCTTTTTTGAGTGTGAGCGTTGCATCTGATTCCGGATCTTAAATTGATTAACCTGTATGTGTGGATATGGAATCATTCTTTATATGAGGGCATTTAGATACTTTTTGTTGAGCTTGAACTTGCACAAGTAGCAAGTATTGTGAGCATGAGAATCTTTGGTAATGGTGTGTCACAACTTGAATCTTTGAGTACACAATTGATCCTTGCATAAGTAAATTGAGTCTTGTTGTGTGCATTCATGATTGAGTCTTGTGTAGCACTATTTGAGACACCCTTTTTGAATGGCAGAACTTAAGTTTGCTTGAGGACAAGCAAAAGTTTAAGTTTGGGGTGTTGATGAGTCCACAAATTGGACTCATTTAGGGCTTTGTTTTGATAGAAATAGTTCCCTAAAATGCTAACTTTGTCTCAATATCTGATGAAAACTCTTAAGTTTCAAGTATTTCAAGTTTTACTGGAAGCATGGACACTTAGGCGCAAAAAGGAACAAAAAGGCTGAAAAGAACGAAGAAATTGAAGCTGGAGCATCTCCAAGCACACTTGGCGATTCGCCAAAGGGATGCACTACGCCCTTTGTTCCAGTACGCGAAGCCCTAAAGGAGAAGGATAAAAAAGGCGAAGAAAGGATCAGTCGGCGCTTCGCCAAATAGTTTCGCGAAGCAGTACTATACTGCCCAATGGTCCAGAACGTGAAGATGCTGAAGGCAAGCACAAAACGGTGATGAAATAGAAGATGGGCGAGTCGCCGAGTCATTCAGTGACCTTGACTAACCTCGCCGAGCGATCCGCCAGCACTAATCTCTGAGAGATAAGGGAATCTAAGTTGAAAGAATTCATTAACCTTCGTTAAGGAGGTGTGAGTGTTCAAGAATATTCTCTAAAGTTTATTCAATTGTCAAAGTATGCTTCGTCTATGGTGGCGGATCCAAGTGATATGATGAGTAGGTATTTGACGGGTGTGTCCAAAGTGGTAAGAAAAGGATGTTGTACAACAATGCTCCTTCATGATATGGATATCTCACGTCTTATGGTGAATGGCCAACAAATAAAGGATGAGAAACTCCAAGGAAACAATAGGGAGGTGAAAAGAGCTAGAACCGGTGATGGAAATTTCTCCGATGCTAAGTCCGATGGACAAGGTAAACAAAGGTTCAAACAAAAGTTTTCCAACCAAAGCTCCTCTAGTGCCTCCCCAATGGTTAACAAGGATAGGATGCCTAACCCTAAACCTCAAGGAGGCAATAGTGGTGAGTCTTCAATGACTAAGCCTACTTGTGTTAAATGCGGTAAGAGACATTATGGTAAGTGCCTAGTTGGTACCGATAGGTGTTATGGTTGTGGGAAGGTTGACCACAAAATGAGAGATTGCCCAATGCTGAAGGTTAAGGGAAGGGAAGATAAACAAGCTCCTCCAAGCGGTTCCAACTGCAATACCCAAAAGAAAAACCACTTTTATGCTCTTCGATCCCAAGATGACCAAGAGAGCTCCCCAAATGTGGTGATCAGTAAGTTAAAAGTCTTTCCTATTGATGTATAGGCCTTATTAGACCCAGGTGCTACTTTGTCCTTTGTGACACCCTTTGTGGCCATGAAGTTTGAAATACTCCCCGAAGTGTTAGTAGAACCTTTTTCAGTCTCTACCCCGGTTGGTGACTCGGTGGTGGCTAGGAAAGTTTATAGAAGTTGTCCTATCTCCTTGTCCCATAAAGTTACCTTGGTTGATTTGGTAGAGTTAGACATGTTAGACTTTGATGTGATTTTGGATATGTATTGGTTGCATGCATGTTATGCCTCTATTGATTGTAGGACTCGGGTGGTCAAATTCCAATTTCCAAATGAGCCCACTTTAGAGTGGAAGGAGGAAAATTCTATCCCTAGAGGTCAATTTGTTTCTTGTCTTAAAGCTAGGAAAATGATTCCCCAAGGGTGTATTTACCATCTTGTTAGGGTGATGGATGTTGAGTCTGAAACCCCTTCTCTAGAGTCGATTCCTGTGGTGAATGAGTTTCCAAAAGTCTTTCCCGAATAGTTTCCCGATATTCTTCCCGAGAGGGAAATAGATTTTGGCATTGACCTTTTTCCGGATACACAACCTATCTCCATTCCTCCTTATAGAATGGCTCCGGCCGAGTTGAAAAAGTTGAAAGAACAATTGAAGGATTTGTTAGATAAGGGCTTTATTCGACCGAGTATCTCTCCATAGGGTGCTCTGATGGATTTTGTTAGAAAGAATGATGGGTCTTTTAGAATGTGCATCAATTATCGTCAATTGAACAAAGTGACCATTAATATTAAATATCCCCTTCCAAGAATTGATGATTTGTTTAATCAACTTCAAGGGGCTAGCTATTTCTCCGAAATTGACCTTCGTTCGGGCTATCACCAATTAAGGGTGAGAGGGGTTGAAATTCCAAAGATGGCGTTTAGGACCCGGTATGGTCACTATGAATTTCTTGTAATGTCATTAGGCCTAACTAATTCCCCAGTGTCATTTATGGACCTAATGAATATGGTGTTTAGACACTACCTTGATATGTTTGTGATTATGTTTATCGATGATATTTTGATCTATTCAAGGAGTGAGAATGAACATATGGACCATTTGAGGATTGTATTGCAAGTTCTTAAAGACCACCAACTATTTACTAAGTTTAGCAAGTGTGAGTTTTGGTTAAGGTCCGTAGCCTTTGGTCATATTGTGTCGACCAAGGGTATTGAGGTAGATCCTAAGAATACAGATGCGGTCAAGAGTTGGACTAGACCTTTAACTCCTTATGATATTAGAAGCTTATTGGGTTTGGCCGATTACTATTGGAGTTTTGTTGAGGGGTTTTCCTCTATTGCTTCCCCATTGACGGTTTGACTCAAAAGAAGGCTAAATTTGAGTGGTCAGAGGCTTGTGAGAAAAGCTTTCTAGAGTTGAAGGATATACTTACTACCGCTCCGATGTTGACCTTATCAGAGGGTACACAAGAAGAATTATCCGACCCATGAACATGAATTAGCGGAGGTAGTATTTGCTTTGAAAATATGGAGACATTACTTGTATGTGGTCTATGTGGATGCTTTCACCGATCACAAAGATCTTCACAATGTGTTTAGCCAAAAAGACTTGAATCTCCAACAAAGAAGATGGTTAGAACTTTTGAAGGATTATGACATGAGTTTCCTTTACAACCCCGACAAAGCAAACGTGGTAGCACATGCACTCAGTATATTTTCCAAGGGTAGTGTGGCTCATATAGAAGATGAAAAGAAAGAGTTAGTCCGTGATGTGCATGTATTAGCTCGGCTAGGTGTCCAACTAGTGGATTCCACCAAAGGTGGTTTCATTGTTCATAATGGCTCCAAATCGTCCTTTGTGGTGGATGTGTAGTCTAAACAAAACCTTGATCCTATATTAGTTGAATTGAAAGAATCAATACTCAAGAAGTCTGTTGAGGATTTCTCCCATGGGGGAGATGAGGTGCTTAGGTACCAAGGTCGATTATGTGTTCTGGATGTTGATGGGTTGAGGGATAAAATCTTAGAAGAGGCTCATAGTTCTTGGTAGTCAATTCATCCGGGAGTCACCAAGATGTACCGTGATCTATGTGAGGTCTATTGGTGGAATGGTATGAAGAGAGATATTGCGGGATTGGTAGCCAAATGTCCTAATTGCCCACAAGTTAAGGTTCAACACCAAATGCCAGGAGGCTTGTCAAGAAATATCCCCATTTCTACTTGGAAGTGGGAATATGTGATCATGGATTTTATTGTGGGTTTGCCTCGTACCCGAAGGCAACATGATTCTATTTGTGTCATTATTGATCGAATGACAAAATCATCCCACTTTATTCTCGTTAAGGTTTCTCACTTCGTGGAAGAATATGCCAAGTTGTATATAAGGGAGATATTGACGTTGCATGGAGTTCCTCTATCTATCATTTCGGATCGGGGTACTCAATTTACATCTCACTTTTGGAAGTCCTTCCAAAAAGTGCTTGGCACTAAGGTGAAGCTTAGTATAGTAACGCTTTCCACTCTCAAATGGACGGTAGAGCGGAACACACTATTCAAACGTTAGAGGACATGTTGAGGGTGTGTGTTACAGATTTCAAAGGTAATTGGGATGACCACTTGCCCATGATAGAATTTGCCTACAACAATAGTCACCATTCAAGTATTGATATGGCTCCTTTTGAAGCCTTGTATTGTAGGATATGTAGGTCTCCAATTGGTTGGTTTGAGGTAGGTGATATTTCTTTTATTGGTCCTGAATAAATTTATGAAGCTATTGAGAAAGTTCGGCTCATTAGAGAGAGGTTGATAACAACTCAAAGTAGGAAAAAGTCTTATGCCGATGTGAGGAGTAGGGACCTAGAATTTGAAGTTGGTGATTGGGTCTATTTGAAAATCTCACCTATGAATGGTGTGATGAGGTTTGGCAAGAAAGGGAAACTTAGTCCCCGATATGTAGGCCCATATCAAATTTTGAAGCGTATTGGGAAAGTTGCCTATGAGTTGGAATTGCCGAATGAGTTAGTCCCGTTTCACCCGGTATTTCATGTTTCTATGCTTTAAAAGTGTATTGGGGATCCGGTGTCAATTTTCCCCTAGAATGTTTTGGAGTTGATGAAAGCCTTTCCTATGAAGAGGTTCCAATAGAGATCCTTGACCGGCAAGTCAAGAGATTGAGAACAAGGAAATAACTTACGTTAAGGTTTTATGGAGAAATCATTTAGTTGAGGGTGCTACTTCAGAGGCCGAGGCCGATATGAATTCTCGATATCCTCATCTCTTTCCTTCTACTCCTATTCAAGATTGAGGTAATTGGTCCCTCTTGAGTCTTAGTGGTTTGGAAGTCATGTGTGTTGTATGAGTTTTTCCATGATTTCCTTATGTTGTGCATGTTCCTTATGAAATTCATGTTTAATGAGAAAATGAGTTTTCATGATTTATGTTCCTCATGTTGCTGTGCATTTAGTATGAGTTGCCTATTTGACTTCATGAGATGTGTTGATGGACATGCTTAAGTATGCTTTTGAGAGTAATTGCATATTGGCTCTGTGATATTGTGTTGATCATTATTTTAGTTGGAGAAGGTAGTTCCTCCTATGAATATGAGAAATATTGAGTTTCATGCAGAGATGGAGTTGATGTTTCCTTCTTTGAATTGTGCATTATTTTTGATGTTTCATGCATGATGGGCTGCTAGTCTTGAGTCTTTATTTTCGTAAGGTGTCTAGATTATCATTCGAGGACGAATGTTCCCAAGGGGGAGATAATGTAACACTCCGGAAATTTGTTGGCTAAAACTATAACTAAAACGTGACGGTGAACGTTAAGGGAAAAAGGACAAGGGCAAAGGAAAGGGGCCAAGGCTGCTCATTTTGGCCAAGGTACTGCCCACCAAGACTACAAGGGTCTTCACAACCCATAGTGACACCACGAGTCGTGGTGCCACTCCTGGAGGTGGAGGCAGTAGCCTCTTAAGGCTGTCTCAAAAAGTGATCCTCCACACGAGCCACTTGACGGCTCGTGAAGCCTTAGACGGCTCGTGGGAATGGTCTTAGACCTTCCTTAGTGGGATAACCATTGAGGGTGGCTTAGCCTAGTCACTGCCTCAAAGTACACGAGAGGGACCACGACTCGTGGTCTTGACCATAACTCGTGGAGCCCATCGTGGAGTTGCCTTTGACATGAGAGCTAAAGGCACAAGCTGCCTAGCTACTGCCTCAAGACCACGTATGGGATCACGGCTCGTGGTCATGACCCCGGCTCATGGAGCCCCACTAGGTCCCTAGCAACTCACTTAAAGTGAGGGTTATTTTGGGAATTTCCTTTTTGAGCCCTATCAAACTAAGGTCATTTTGTATTATTTTTATACAACTATATAAGTCTTTTTAAGTCAAAATACACCCATTCACTCCCTTAATTCCCAATACCCAAATCAAAATCACAAAGTTTATCTTCTACACAAAATTTTTCTCTGTAGAACTCAAGAAAAAAGAAGAATAGAATTGAAGTTAGGGCTTAAAGAATCAAGGCTTTTTTCACTCAAATTCGTAGGGCTTCTTCATCAAGGTATAGTAGTCCTTGATGCATGGATAGTTTTCATCCATGGAGCCCTTCCAAGCTCAATTTCTAAACTAGTGATTTTCCCAAAAGGTAGGGTTTGACTTCAATCTTATGGGTTCTTTCCAAAAATGCTTTTAATGGTTGATTTTTGATGGATTATGATTGAATTGATGATTTATTTCTTATTTATTGATGATTTATGATTAATTCCCCCAAGAACCCATGAAACCCCATATTTCCCAATTTACACCTTTGTGATGTGGGTGAATTGACGAAGGAAGAATTATATGAGATTATGGTTGTAATAATTTAGTTAATTGAATCATGTTATTGTCCATATATAATTTAGTAGGTCTAGATGTGTGATGGAATGTGATCCTTGACCCAGGAGGGGTGAACCATGAGAATTATACATTATTGTAGGCTCATTGTATATGCTTTATGAACATGATTGTATTCTAATTGTTTTGTTGATTGAAAGGTCATTCTCATTAAAACATAATGAACATGATGTGAAAAGTTTTCGCACAATGTAATGATTCTAAGGTTGAAAGGCTATTCTCACCTATTGAATCTAAGAGCTATCTCATGAACTATGATGTATTGAGTGTCAAGTCATTCTTCCATAATAATGAACTTGAATCAAGACTAAATATGTAATTGTGGGAAGTAATGCTTAGCACCAAGTGGATATTGAATATGAGATGGAACCTTCTACCACAGTTGAGTTCAGGTTCCGAAAACATGTATCTCATGAGATGGAGACCTTTTACCACAGTTGAGTGCGAGTTTCTAGTAACAATCTCCGTATCCAATACACTATATGCCCCAAATGGTCTTTAGCTAGTGGATCTTCCTAAAAGCTAATACATGTTAGTTATACCTTAGGCAAGTAGGACACCTCTTTTTGGTGTGGGGCATGACACCGGATTCCATGTTAAGCTCACATGGTCTATGTCGGTTAAGGCTTATTCCCGCCATGACAAGAATATGAACAAGAACATGAACTATGAATGATGGTTACTCAATAAGCTTTACTTAGTTTGGGTAGGATTATGGGATCTTATTCATGCACAAGTATGCTTTTAGGGTACAAATGTTATGGATCTCTTATGATGTGAGTATTTAGGTAATAAACATGCTTATGACTTATGCTCTTCCATTATCTTCTAAATGATGTTTTAACTTACAAATTGCATGCATTCAACTAAAATGTCCTTTTTAGAATGTTTTGAAGGATTTCATGCATGATTATCATACTTAGTGCATTTTTGTACAAACCCATATTTCTTTTACATTTTTCACAAAGTGTAGGGTCAGGTTCTTAAGGTGATCTTCATTTGGTTCAAGCTTGGATTCGACTATTCTCCTTGCTTGTGGTGAGTCCTCATGATTCGAGGAAGTGACACTTCATTTTGAGTTTCTTTTGTACTTTCTATTTTCGGATTATGTTGTTGGGGCGGTGACCCTATTTTGCCTCATGAATTGTAATAGATGGCTAATTGAGACGAGTTAGACTTCCTCTTTTATTAAGATTTCTTTTGGACTTAAATGTGTTTTTACTCATATTGTTCTAATACTTATGTCATGATATGCTAAGGGCTTGTATGAGACCCGTTCGGGGTCAAGTATGTCATGTTACGTCTAGGGTGGGTACCTGTAACGACCCTAAAAATGAACTAGTTAAACTAGAGCCTCACATGTGAGTTTGGAGTTGAGAACTTGATGAAATGATGAGAAATGACCGTGACGTCCGGAAACTAGTCATTTGAACTAGTGAGTTGTAAGGGTCAACTTTAAATGGTCATATCTTTTAGCTCAAAATGAATTAGGTGGACCTTTACCTATCCAATTAAAGGTCTTTGAGTCCTCTTTCCAACGCCACCGAGTTTGCCCAATTCCGACCTTGGAGTAAAAAGTTATGCCCGAAATATTGAAGCACTGTCAGGCTGAAAAAAAAGGGCGAACTAAGACGGGAAGGGGTAGAATTTTTAAGTTAAGACTTTATGGGTCCTTAGTCCTTTTCCAAAATTGACCCTATGTTATTTTATTCTTTTCCTAGCAACTATAAGACCTTTTTATGACTTAATTCCTTTCATTTAAGTCACTCCTCTTAGAATTAAAAAGAAACCCATCTCCTTTCATATATTTCTCTCTAACTCAAGGAAGAAGAGGAGTTGGAGCTAGGATTGAAGATTTCGAGTGCTTCTTCTTCAATTTTCGTGGGTTTTCAACTTAGAGGTATGGG
>NC_064282.1:42242124-42449624 GCF_019186545.1 Solanum stenotomum
ATGCCTATTCCCATCATGTGGGATGTGCACTCTAGTTATTGGATAGGTTCTACAACGTGTAGGTAGTAGTATGGGATGCTATCTACACATGGCACGAGTAGGCTTTGAAGATACTAAAGTGAGTTCCCTAAGTCTAACGACTATTATGTGAAAGTCCCCTTATGTGCTTGAATGTCTCCAAAATGGTTTCTTAAAGAATGTTGGTCTATTGATGTTATGTTGTAAATGAAATGTCCATATCTAAGGTAATCTTGGGGAACACTTAAGTGTGCTTGAAGAGGTTGTATGGGCGGTCACTTCTTGTCTCACTCAAGTGTGTCTTAAGGTTATATTAGGTAGAGGTCCTATGGTAATGAAATGACATGTGTTTTCTTAAAGTTAAGCATGAGTTGTATATGGACATATGTTGAGTATATGTATGGTTGGCTATGGTCTTATATGTTAATGTTGACTTGTATTATGTCTCTTATACTTGTAAAGGAAAGGTTTTATCAAATGATATGAAAGCATTTACTTCCTTGAAAATGTCCTTTTTGGCATGTTTTTGCATGGTCTCCATACTTAGTACTTAATTGTGCTAACCCCTTTCTTTCCCTTTTTGGACTAAAGTGTAGGGATTTGGAGATGATGACATGTCATGGCTATTTGATAGGTTTTTAAGTGTTGAAGATGAAGACTTGGTGAGTCCTCATATATTCGAGGCGAATACCCCATATGTCCTTTCTTTTTATGTCTTCCTAGTATTTGCTTAAGTTTTGTATGGGCTAAATCCCAATGTTGTACTCTAAAGTATTAGATGGTTTTGAGACATCATGTATAAAGTCTAGAAAGTCTTCCACTTGCTATTGTTTTTTTTTATTTTTATGAAATGTCTTCTTTGTAAAGAAAGTTTTTAATTCATTATGGTTTTTAGTTCTATGCGATGAATGAATGCTAAGAGGCTTGTATTAGACCTCTTCGAGGTCGAGTACGCCGGTTACGACTAGGGGGTGCTCTCGGGTCGTGACAGTACCCTTTGGTCGTGACAACATGAAGGTATTCAAGACAACTTAATTTCACTTCCTAGTCAAGAACAAAAAAGTCATTTTGCAATCACCACCTTGTATTTTGTAGTCGCAAAAAGTGTCAACTAATTGTCACAAAATCAATCATTTTCACAATTTTTTTGGAGGGGTGCTCATTTCATACTCACAAGGCTTGACTAAATCCGTTAGTACCAAACAAGTCACAACCTCATAGCAAAGCATCACAAAGCCAACAAACTCAACAAAATGATGATTTTCCCTTAAGAATGATCTCATCCGACCTATCATTAGGAAAATTTAGGCCTTTTCATTGAGCTTTTGCATTGGTTCCCTAACTCACAACATACAAGTACTCAGACTTCCCCTGCTTTAAGGCATCAAGAGCGAAACACAATCAACACACTTTATTACTAAATAATATAAACTAACAAAAAATACTAATATAATAAAACCAAAGCATAATAAAAATAACCAATTCGTATAATAATCTAAAAACAAAAACAAACAAACAACAGTCCAGCATGCTAATCAAAACAAGATAAAACAACCCAAAGGGAAGCACCCCCAACTGAACATGATGTTGTGTCCTCACAACACAATTGTAATACTAAAAAAGAGAATACGAAGGGCTTTGTGGTATACCTCAATACTTTCCACCATTCTCGGTGGCCTCACTATCCTCATCTCCACCATCATCGCTTGATGTAGTAGGCTCATCTCCATCCTCGTCTGGCCTAGAAGTTGGGAGTGACTCATTTGCCTACAAAACCTTCCACAGACTTTTTACTCCTCTCCACATTCGAGTGAAGAACTTGTCTCGACTCTTCTCCCGTTTCTTCATTTTACCGTGTGAGATGCTTAACTCACCATGTGACTAGGCTAAGCTAGCATAGGCCTTCTCCAAGTTTTCAAGTTGAGATTTTTTTATTCCTTTGATCAATAAAGTAGACATCACACTCACTTTGAGGAACTTAAGATCTAGGCCCCATAGATGATTCACCCAGCCCTTGGCGTAGCTTTGCCACTAACTCTTTCGAAACCTGAAACTCACTTGACAAAGACTCAAAAAGGCCCACAGTTGGAGGTATAGGAGAATCATTCCCCAAGTGCATAAACTTACCTGAGTCAATCATCATTTTCTTTCTTTTCACTACCGACCCCTCACCATGCATCTTAAGTTGGAATATCAGATTTTTGGGCTCCATCCAAGTGTCACCCGGAAGTACCTCTACCTCAACCCATTTGCAAAGCTCCATGATCAGAGATGGAACAACAAGAGATAGACTGTCATGCATTTTGAACTTCCGAAACTCATTCACAATCAAATGACCGATATTCAGTAGGACATCATCAAGCACACACGACACTATCTGAGATCATAACACTAGAATGTTGCTAATATTTCCATTTGGGGAAATACGACGCCATACAATAGACATCCATGTCCTCACCTCCATGGTCAAGTCTAAGAAAAAAATGTTGGCCTTTTTGATGGCTCATGGAACAATCTTGTATGTCATATCTTTGAAGATGGCCAAGCACCCGACTCACAATATTTATCTTTAAAGGCCTCGATATCATGGTTGAGTAGCCCATATACCCGATTGATTTCTTCCAGCCCATAATCGACAACCTTGCCTGGATAGTGATCAACCTTGATGCCATGTCGGTCTCCATACGGTTGGCATAAAACTCCCGCACCCATTGCTCATTTGCCTTACATGGTTTAACTTCAAAGCATATCCATTCTAATGGCAACAACCTTTGATGAAAAGCCGAAAGTGTTTCCTCAACTTTTCAAGTAATATACCTCTCTCCCGAAGTAGCTTTTTCTTCACCAAATCAGCATAATATATCTATTGTGCCCAAAGAGAGACAAATCGATATTGGTCATAGTCGAGCACCACTTCCTCCTCAAAACCAAGTTTGTGTGCCATTCTTGACTTGGGAGAATCTGCAAATCACAATAGCATATTCGTGTTTGAATTATATGTTAAACAATGTTATTCCATTAGTAGAAGTTAAGGAAAACGATTGAAACTCAATTTGGAACCAAAACAAGCATTATGCAAAATTTACACTAGCAGGAAATTGCCCTAGATATCACAAAAGAGATGCTTAGTTCGCTTAAGCAAACATCGCCGAAGCGACTAGAAGGCTGCTTAAGTGAAAATTGCAAAAGTGAAGGGCTTCGCATAAACGAACATCACTTAAGCAATGGTTTGTTCACAAAAGCAAACAGTCGCCCCCTTTAACATGACCTACCAGCTTTGATTTTGATTTTTAGCATGTAATTTGAACTGCCATCTGTGTAAAATTAACAACAAATAAACTCAATCATTTCGGCACAAGAAGTTCGAAAATTATTTTAGAGTTCTTTGGGCATTTTATCAAACACATGCATTTAATGATTTAGACAAAGAATTTAGCCAACACAATCACAATTTTATTCCCCAAGTCAGAGAAATTACTACCCACTAACTACCCCCAACTTTTCACAAAGCAATAAAAAATAAAAATGATTATTACCATTGCAAGAGAATAAGTGTAAAGGAAATATACCGAATTCTTATTGCACAATGAAAACCAAGAGGTTGGAATCAGTTTTGAACAAGTGAAAAGGGAGAACTACAAGTTGGTCCTTTTATTTTGTGAGTTTTGTGAGTTTGGCTCCCTTAAAATGCCTTTTTGAAATACCTTACCTTTGCTTAAGCGACATTTGGTCACTTTTGCGACTATTGCTGAAAGGTTAGGGTCTTCTTAAGTGAGTGCTCCTTTGCTTAAGCGATGTTCGCTTTTGCGAGAGGGAGCCGCTTTCGCGAACTTCGCTTAAGCGAATTCTTGTTCACATTCTTGGCTCCTAAGTTCATTTTGTTAAGCTGCTTGTTGTCTGATTAGGCAGCTCAGGGTCAATTGGGTGAATCGCCCAGTCTCATTGGGCAAGCCTGGGCACCCAAAATGCCTCCAAAGTCATTTTTCAATGGGGTTTGACCCCGAACTTCATTTCCTTCAAGATTCACGA
The DNA here is from genome assembly GCF_019186545.1 of Solanum stenotomum. Lineage (NCBI taxonomy): Eukaryota > Viridiplantae > Streptophyta > Magnoliopsida > Solanales > Solanaceae > Solanum > Solanum stenotomum. Next base: position 42,246,172 of record NC_064282.1, read on the forward strand.
CTCCAAACCTGTTCAAATAAATTTCGAAACTCCAAAATCATAAGGATTAGTGAAAATTACAAAATCTAGAAAAAATAATTAAAAACTCAAAATTAAACCAAGCTAGATACCAATGAGGTGCCTCCCATCAAGCGCGCAATTTAAAAAGCAACGTTGCTTAAGTTGAAAAGAAAAGGGTGATCTTCTATATCCACCTTGACCTCTTTGCTTGGATCAGTTTCAAAACGTTCAACTTTGAATATGAATTGGCTCATCTTATCATACCAAGCCAGGTGCAAGTCGTGAGACTCTTCTTCTCTCTTTTCGACCATTGGATAATAAGGATTTTCCACCCTCATGGTTGATCTTATCCTAGACCTAAGGTTATTAAGACTCATCCCAAATGAGAACATGTCACATCACTGAGTTAGTGAAACTTCTTTAAGACTTTTAAATACATCGAATGATTAGTGTAGGACTTTCTCACCTCAAATGAGTTTGGCATGCACGACCCCACCATGAAATGGGTTGGTAGAGGGCAAATCCTCCCCAAAGATGTAATGATCGCAAAAATCAGTAGAAGAAAAACAAAAGCACATAAAGACAACTATTCACAACCTATATAGAAACAAGTAAACTAGAAATCCTAATTCAATTCAATACGCCTAATTGTTCCCTGGCAGCGACACCATTTTTGATAACACTCAAATCACCCTCTAAAGCTAATTAAAAGTGTGAGTGGTTGTCGTCAATAAAAATATCCAACTAAGAGTCATGGTCGAAACCCACAAAGAATAATGTAACAACAATTGAAAAGATAAAGGCTAACTAGATACTAGCTTGAACCTAGATATACAAGGTACACAAATATCAAATTGAAGAAAATTTTTATAACTACACTTCTAATGGGGAAAAGTTATAATCAAGCAAGGGATGTATAAGAATTGGGAAAACTTGAGATTTAATCAACACTCAATGATCCATTGCAATTCAATCCACAATCATTCATTCACTAATGGGTAGGCTAGATCATTGTCAATTACGCTAATTATCTTTCAATCTCAAGGCATTTTATTGTGATATCTCCTTTCTGTCTCAATCACACAATTACAAAATAACCCACTACCTTAACTTATACCTCTATTATAAGGAAGCCTTGCAGCCAACAATGAAACCCTAAACTTTTATCTTTTGATCTGATATTCAAGATTCAAAGTCAAAATGGGATTATCAATCTAATTCTCCACGCCTTTCAATCTCTTTCGAGCTTCTACCAGAGATTGAAAGCTAGGATTGAGTGTGCACTCTCAACACATAAAGTCAAACATAAAACTTCGACTGAACCTATTTAATGAAATCAAGCATGGAAAACAAAGAACTACAAAATCAATAGATCAATTAATCAATCACCCAAATAGTTTTGTCTATTTCTAGCACAAAAGCCTCAATTTCATACAAATCATCACACCCACATTTCTAGCAATTAAGAATAAGTAAATGAATAGAGATTAAAAGATATTACTAAAATAGAACACAATCTTCAACTCCACAATTGAAATGTGAAGCAACTTGCCTTCAATGTTTTAACCCCTAAATCAAGAACACTAAAAGATCTACTTTTTGAATGTGTTTTCTCTCTCTCTCTAACAATTCTTCCATCATTCCAAACTGCCCAACTCTAGCCCTATTTTTTGAATTTGGGTCCAAAGCTTGGGAATTTCCAATTTTTCTCCTATCTAAAAAGGCGAACTTCGCAAAAGCGCCAGGATGTTCACAAAAGTGAGCTCTACTCTTTTGTCCTAGTTCGCCAACGCGAACCTCGCGACCTCTCTTAAGCGGATAGTTGAATGGTTCACTTTTGAGACCAATGCCTCGCATGTGTGATACTTATGGCTTGTTTTTCTGCCACGTTTTGCTTTTTTTCAAGCTTCGATTCCGCTTTTGATCAGCATTTTCTTTATCAACATCAAAGCAATTAAAACATCACAATTCAATGGATAATTTGGCTCCTTCTCTACTTTGAGTGCCACACAATAATAAGAAAAGAGCTTGATGTGAGGAAAAAATACATATTTTTAATCATTATTTGCCTTAAATTTATTATTTATATTTGTCCTTTTTGAGCTTCAATTTGATGGATTGTGCTAAATAGTATATTTTATTTGCAGAAATAAATTGGTGGAAAAATGAAGAAGTTTGGAGTTATAATAAATTAAAGATGGAAGGTTGAAGAATGAAATCAAACAGACAACTTAATGAATTAAATTGAATAAAATAATATATTCATGCATATAGTGCAAGTGGTGGCTAAATTTGAGCAAAATCAAATTTGATGTTTGCTGCCACGTGTCACAAACTGGAGACCCTCTTATTATTTGAGGCGCACGGCTTCACACGGAAAAAAAGGGAAATCCCATTCCTTTTGGTTTTGGATTCCTAATTGGAGTTGGACTCCGTTATTTTATTTAGAATTTTCTATATCTATAAATAGTCCATAGAAATAATTATTTTGAGATGGGATCATTCATAGGAATACTTTTTAGGGTTATTTTCTTCTTTCTTATTTAGGTTAGACAACATTGTATACTTTTAGTTCTTGGTGTTTCTTTTGGAATTAACTTGCAACTTTAGTAATTTGATTTTTGGATTTCGTTTGATAAGATTTTCACTTCGAAATTCAGTTGGAGATTTCAGGTTTCATCAATTCTACTTGTAAGTGCATGAATTCTTTTTATCAAAATATGAATTGTGTTCTTTCAAGCATGAGAAGCTAAATCCATAGCTTGGGTTGTGGGAACCATGAGCAAATAACAACGTATGAATAATAATTAAGTAATTCTTGAATAGTGTTTATGCATGTATTGGTGATTCTTTCGCTTAGAAGTCTTTTTAACACCTGCAAACGTTAGAACTTTCCTTATTCCTACTTGCCGGACCAAGGAGATAATGAATGAGAAAAGAATTAACAACAGAGATTTAGTGGATGCTATCTAATAGTCTAATGTCAATTGGTGTGAGGGTGAAAACTAAGCCAACATTGACGTGATGTCTAATTTGAGGTAAAGGCAAGGGTTAGTAAAGTATACACTCGTAGCTGGACCAAAGTGCGTAGTGAAATTCCCTATTTGGAGGACCAATCACTTAGAGATACCTAACTTACCAACTTTGCATGTAAAACTCTAGGAAATGATTGCTATTATTAGGATTACAGCGTTAAGAGTTTGTGGGGAACACATACACCCTAGTTTCCCCTCATATTGATAACTTAAAGTTTGAATCCTGCTTACTTGTCACTTAATCTGTTACTTGCTTACAAAACCCCCCTTTTATGAACTTCTCTCGGAAATAATTTGACTAAACGGATATACGAGTGAGTTAAGTTTAAGTCTAAACCATATTATTCGTGAGATCAATCCCAACCTACAAGTTGGGTTCTTTATTTGACAACGATCACTTATACTTCTTTAGGGAGGTGCAATTTGAGCATTAAATGACTGGAAATTCACTAGTCATTACCTAGTGCACACAATAGTCTCATTGAAAATAAATCAATTTTTCTAATGAGAATACTTTATACATAGTGTCACACCAAATTCCGGATCAACATCAGCAACAACAAGTTGGTGTTACTACGACAAAGCCAATGAAAATCAAGAGAAAGGGGAAAATGTACAAAAATTGAAGCTAGTATGGAAAGAAGGACGATTATCACCTTTACCTCAAGATAAACGACAAAAAATAAGGAACAAATTAAAAATACAGAAGTTTAATAGTGTTGAGGGGAAACAAAACAACTTCTAAATGACGATTAAAAAATTATTTTGGAACATTATGTCATTCAAGATATATCTCTCATTCAAAAAAATATAGATGGTACATAAACATTAGAATTTTAGGGTTATTGCTCTTAGGGTTAGGAATTACTTATGCCAATGTAATTTAATTGGTCAGATCTAGATTTTTGTCCAAGATAATGTATGTCACGCACCCAGCCTACATCTTCGATGTGACCGACACTCAAAGTCATTGCTTATCTCCTAGAAAACCCTTGGCTTGACTAAGCACATGCATAGCAGAAACTTAAAACTGATAGTCATAAGAGAAAAGAAACTCAATAACTTAGTAACTCATTCTATATATGAAGCCTCTAATGACTAGAGATAGGTGTCGGGACAAATCCATGAATACCTTAAAACATACAACTAAAGTAATAAGAATGGATTCCTCCAAAGAAAAGGAGGTTTCACAAAAAAATTGGCAAACTGATGATCTCAATAAAGCACATGGATGATCCTGAATACCAGTATTTGCATTGTGAAATGTTGCAATGTCGAATGATGTCAATGCATGGAATGTACGGTATTTAATAAAGATGAATAAAAAAACTAACTGAGCTGAATGAGGGAGTGAAAATAACTTAATTGAAATAAAGAATAAACATGAAGTTAAATCATTAAATCTTTTCAATAAGATATGCTGTTATAACAAAACACTACAAATAATACACTTTACTTTCTTGTGTAGTTTCTCTAACTGACAACCACCACTATGAGCCTTTATATTGATACAACATATTTCCCACAGAATCTCCATATACCTTACCAGAGCATATGCACAACTCCACTTATAGATCTAGTAAAAGCCCTTAACGAAGCCGGTGAGAAGACGCCTAAATTAACTGTGCAATCCTATTTATGCTGACGATGCAGTTTATGGGGTTTGTGTTATCTTTAAATCTTTCCTAAATTGGTGCTCAATAATACTCTTAAAATATGTAATAATGATCATATAATATCTATAATAATACTCAAGTACTTCTTTAAGCATATACCGATCTTTTTCTTTAATTCAATGAAAAGGTTTTGAAACTATTTATGCCTCTCCAAAACTAGTAAGTTCTTTCTCAAAACAAATTAATGCACTTGGAACTATTAGTGCTCCCTTAAATCTTTCCTCAAATGACCATGCAAAAAATTAGACTTACTTTAATTGATAAATCAATGCTTGAAAATAGTTATGCAAAGGTTCTCAATAATTCTCACCAAAGTAGGATTCCATGTGATAAAATAGACATGAATAATAATTCAAACTCAATATACCTAAGTATTATGATGTGAATAAAATAAAATTATAACTTAGAATAAGGACTAAAAGCAAAGTTCAGAATTCATGGAGCTTAGGGTAAACCCCTATAAATTGTTCTTACTGATTGAATTTATATGTAGGGCATGAGGATGAACTTAGAACAATACTATGAATAGCCTTACATACTAGGAAGATCAAGTTTCCTTATGAGGCTTGAAGAAGATTATTGAAACCCTAATATTCTCCTCTGGAATCCGTTCTCTAAGTCTTGGGGATTGATTATGACAGTATTAGGGCCGAAGTAAACTAAAAAAAATCTAATTTAGGTGTAAAACCTTTGGGGTTTAGGCTTAGAAGGGTTAGGAGAGGAGTGAATTACCCCTCATTAAAAATGGATGGGGCCATCAACGAGGGCCATCTACGGCCCGTACTAACTTATATGGACCGTAATATGCACTTGTGTATTCTTGTACTGAAAGTCCAAGTTTGTGGCAAGGAACCATGAGTTACCAACAACGACTTGTGCTCCTTTCCACCACCCGTAGAACTCATCATACACTTGTGTCTAAACCAAAAGTCTTGACCCTTGGGCTATGAACTGATTTGACTTTTCAAGCACCCCTCATCCAATTCTAGGTGTCAATGATCGTAAATCAATATAAAATCCAACTTAATGAGTTGGGGTAGAATCCCACAGGGGACGGTACGTGTTTTAAATTCAATCAAGAAATGCAAACGTGGTCTAATCAGCCATAGGAATAGAAAATGTCGATTAAAGACATGAATCAAATTAAAGGGGTGAGACAAATGTCAGATGGGGTTTTTGGTTTTAATTATCAACTATAAACAGTCACAAATACTTTGAACTAACAATAGGGAGAAAAATTCTCGGAATGTGATCGATTATAGGCAAATATAGGCATATGGGTAATTGCAACTACTAGTAAATAACTAAATATCGGTGAGTAGGTTAGACTATAAGGGATATAACTTTCTCTCGAACAACTACCCCGAATTAGGTGATTTCATTCGAACATCCACAAGCATGACAATGAAGAACAACCCACACCTTAATTCATTCACTCTCTAGAGGTAAATGTGTGTGATTGGGTTTAGGATTCACTCTCTCGAGCTGAATGTGTGGAATTGGGTTTAGGATTCATTCTCTCGAGCTAAACCCAACTCAACCCAATGCCCATACATCATCAATAAAAAATCTTAGTTCTAAAACCTCTCTCTCTCGCAATCCAAGAACACAAAGATAGAATTTCATTTGCAACTACAACTCATGAATTAACCCACGATTAATGATTAAACTCACTACAAAATAGCATTTAAACTAGTGATTAACAATACCCATAAACTAATTCACCCATAATTACATGATCACACCTCAAGAATTGGGGTTTTAGCCAAACATTATAAAAAGATAAAAACAGTTACCGAATTGATTATCCATCAATTGGGTAAGAGTGACTTAGTCTTTACAATGCTTCAATTTGTTGAATCTTCGAAACCCACTTCCAATTCTCCAAATTGAATCTCTAAAATTCTTCAAAAACTATGAACAACTATAGAGAAAAATGTTCTAACCTAAAAAACCATCCTGTCCAAAATGTATCAAGATATTAAAAGATTTAAATATACTAAACTAAAAGTTTAAAATCTAATTTATAGTCACCAAAAATAAGCTATGCGTGGCCATTTGGTGAAGTAAATCGGGCTTGCCGAACCACTCGGCGAGCCGCTCTTTGATCTCTTTCCACACCTTTTTGTCTTGGAATTCAACATCCTTGAGTTCTGTAACTTTACTTCGTGGAAATGCTTGGCGATTCGCCAACTGCTCCTTTCGGTCGCCGATTTGGTTTCTTCCCTCAGGGTTGGCACACTGGAACTTTAGGCGGTCAAACTAGCAACTCGGTGATTCACCAAGTCCTCTTGGCGATCACTAGGCCTGCCTTTCTTCATTTCTTCAGTTTGTTTTGTCCTTTTTTTCAAGTTAGTGCCCTTGCTTTGTTCCTCAATCCATGTACCTAAAAATCAAGGTTTAAACATCAGTTTATGGTGCACATTAAGTATTTGAGGACACTAAATCTATATAAACAAAGCCCCAAATGAGTCCAAATCTTGAACTCATCATGAACCACAAACACCAAGTACGATTTGTGCTTCTATTGATGGTCGTACTAGCTAGTAATCAATCATTAACTAGAGACCTAACTTCCTAAAGGTCAACTAAGACAAACCTTCTGCGACTCGTAGTATCTTGTACGTTTAGTACAAGCTGCCCGTAGAACTCAAGGTGTAAGAATTTTGCCAAGTCTGCAACTTAATCTACGAGCCTCATCCATGACTTGTAGACCCATCCACGAGCCATCTTGTTGGCTCCTAAGACATTGATTAGTCTTAGATTTTGACTCATTTGAGACCTTTTTTGTTCAACAAATAGTATCCTCAATGCCTATTTGTGTTCTTATTTGATGATATTTGATGTTTTGTAGCTATGAAGTCTAAAAGACAAGGCATGGATGAATCTATGAAAAATGGACAAAAACATTGAGACGAGTGTAAACTCCTAGCTGAGGATCGTCTAGAACAATGGGAGGATCTCCCAATAGGTCTACACCTTGCCTCAAGTGATAGTGTTCACTTTTGAAAATATTCAAAGTAGGTCAGTGAAGCAAAGAGAAAATAGTGATTCAAAGAACTATTTGGATGAGCTAAAAATTTCATCGCTGAAGGTGATAGACTTCTAAGTTGAAATCAAGGATGAATAGGCGAACAAAGATGGTAATAGGTGATTCAGCGAATGTGAAAAACTGAGTCAATTGAGTTTGCCAACTGAGGTTTAAACAAATGAAGCTTGAAGCAATAAAAGGCGAGCTGAAGAGCATAGCGACGGTCCACCGATCGAGTAGGTGAGCCCAATTAATGTTACCAGTCACATCGCATATGAAATTTTGGAATAATGTTTGACGACATTATAAAGAGCCCAAAGGAGAGAGAAAATGGAGCATTCTCATATTGGAAAACAAACTTTTGAACATTTTTCTTGATTTCATATTTTCTTAGTTTTTGGGGTTTTGAATAATCTTGTAATTGAAAATTGAGTGTTCAATTTAAAGTGGGTGTTGATGATAATTACTGATTATCAAAACTTTGATGGCTGAAAAAATAATTGGTATAATTTCTTTCCCTTTATGATGTTTGGCTAAAAACCCAATTCTAGGGGTGTGATTATTAAGTTGGGAGTTAATTTACTTTAGTGGGTCTAGTATCTTGCTCTATTTTTTTGCTATTTATTCATGGATTCTGCAATTTAGCATGGGTCAATTTATGGGTTTAGGTTGCAAACTTAATCCTAGCCTTGATATTCCATTGATTCTCGAAGAAGATTAATTGAAGTGAGTAAATAGGTTAATACTTGTAAATTGAGTTTGATTGTTGTAGTATGATCAAAAGAGAACTTGTAGTTTCGATTCTAATTGCCAAATCTTCTTGAAAGAGAGATTTTCGTAAGGTATTGAGACCGAAGGGAGATTCTATGATATGAAGCATTGAGATCAAAAGAAGATTTGTGTCATTGATAATTACCCAGTCTATCCATATTTGTCTAGCATTATTGAGCAAACACTTGTACCTCTATTTGATATTGATACAATTTCCCACACCTCTAGATCATCCTTTACTTGTTTAAACCTTATTTTTAGTTGAATTGTGATAATTGATTCCAAATTTCTTTTCTTAAATTTGGTGGAATCATCCACTCATTTGTTTAAATTGCTACCATAAATTGGTTTGCATTTTTTATTTTCTCATTGAATTCTTACATTTAGATCACTCTCTGTGGTATTCAACTCTGACTCTATTGTTGGGTATTTATATTTCTAGAGATTACTTACTTTTTAATTGTTTTTGTGAGTAATTTGAGCATTATAAAAAATGACGCCATTGTCGGGGATTGGTAGCTAAGAATTCAGTTTATTAAGTTAATTTGTGAACTTATTTATTTGTAGTAGAATACATTTTTGTTTAGTGTTGTTGTTCCCTATTTGTAGGTGGGTGTATGAGTATAAATGTAAGTGATGATGCTAGTCACTATGTGTAAAATGATAACATTCGGGATATGGATGACATGCATGTTAATATAGTCGAGGGTACATGCACAATTCAGCTACCTCCAACAACTGAGAGAGCTATGTTTCATGTAACCAGAACTATGTTACACTACTTCAAATGTGAGGGATATTTGGAGGTCTTTCTCATGAAGACCCCATGAACATATTTTGAAATTTTGTGGATGTTTGTGGGCCCTTAACCTTCAAAAATATTTCCTAAGAATCCATTTATTTGAGGTTGTTTACCTTTTCCTTAATGAGAGAACCAATCAAGTGGTTGGTTGAGTTACCACAAAATTCAAGAACTTCGTGGGAGGAACTAACAAAGGTGTTCCTTGAAAGATTTTTCCCTTCTTTGAAGATGGTGTAACTTAGAGAGAGAGCATCCAAAATTTCAAGAGAGTGGAGGGTGAGAATCTCCATGAATCTTGGTTGTGATTATAAAAGTTATTCTTGCAATGCTCGACACATGGTGTTCTAGATAACTTTTTAATGAAATATTTCTATCATAGCCTTGCTACAATGAACAAGGGTTGACTAAAAAAATAACTCAAGGAGGGATAATGTGACAACAATTTGATTTAGCAACAATGTTGCTTTATTACATGACTAAGATAAATCGAACATGGCATACTAGGGAGGACCAAGTGTCTTCTATCCACTCGGGTATGAGAAAGAACCAAGAGTGTGATGACAACATGACCAAGATGATGACCCAAATTGATTTCTTATCTAAGCATGTCATGGGGGATGGATTCAAAAAGGTGAACGCAGTTGGTATGAGTAGTGGGAAGTGCCCGCATAATGCCAATTTTGAGGAATTACACAATGAAGAAATGAAATACTTGGAGAACCAAATAGGGGGTTATTATCCGAATTATCCCATAATGGGTGGAAACCAAGGTTTGACTAAAGATAGGGATATATAATGGCTGGAAAGATTAGTGAGACAGAGAAGGAAGTTGGTGGGATGACAAGAAAAGGTGCATACCACCTCATGATCGTCCCAAAACAAAAGAGCAAGCTGGACCTAAAGGGACTCAAGCTTATGATATGTTGAAGAGGATCTTTAACAAGGTTGAAGGTTCCAAAAAGGTGTTGAAAGACATAAAAAATAATTTCTCCACTTTGACTAAGACAGTTACTTCCCACTCCGTGTCAATTAAACAACTAGAAACTCAGATCTGTCAAATCTCCACTCTTTTAAATCTAACGAAAAAAGGGACTTTACCTAGTGATACCATCCCCAACCCCAAGAATGATGTTTGATGAGTGAGAACTATGTTGTGCCACATTGTTAAATAAGGCGCTTCTTGGGAGGAAACCCAAGTTATCTTTATTGCTTTCAATAACATGTATTTTAAGTGAAGGTCAAAAGAAAATAAAAATTGAAAATGATAAGGTGATGAAAATATGTACTGAGCGATCCGCCTAGTGGGTTTGGCGAGCTTCTCTATGCTCACCATTTGGGTCAAGAATTTTGAAAAATGGTACTCTAAACTTCGGTGTACAGGCACCTGATCGACCATCCGCCGAATGACATTTGGAGAACATCATTTGGTTCGTTGAGTTGAACTTTAGGTTGAGTATTTATACATGCATTATTGGTTAGCTTCAACTCTTTCGTTGATTCACTGAACTCCTTTGGTGATGTTAGTCATAGACTTCCAAGTACGCCTGACAGTGAAAGGACAATGGTCTTTTCTCTCTTACATATTCATCCTTTGATATATTTGAAATTTCTTAATTTCTACTTTCTCTACATTTAGTCCAAATACCATTTTGTTTTCTCCTTTCTTTGATTGGCTTTCATGGAGTATGTGCTTGTGTGATTGTTGACCCAACACTTCCTCCTTTTTGTTCAAAGAATCCTTGTCTATTGAGGTTAGTATTCGAGTTTCCAATTTTTTTTTTACTTGAAATATATGCCTATTGTTCTATTAATTGATATTTCTAGTTTTATGTTATAACATTTCAGAAATTTGTTAACTAAACTAGAGTCTAACATAAAACTAATAGGCTTAGCTAATGCTTGACGTTAGGGTTAGAGCCTTGAACGTACCTTCCCGTACCTTAAAAATTCCCATTTTAGGTTTAATATGTCAAAGCCTAAACCCTAAGGACCAACCATGGGTCCTTGAGGAAAAGACCTACAAGGCTGCCAGGCAGTGACCCACGGATGGAACCCACGCCTCGTGGGTCAAGCCACGCTCTGTGGAGGCAGTGTGCAGGCATCCGTATGTCAAGACTCCCAGTGTGGAGCTGCAGGAAACCACCTACGGACCTACAGGATGGCCAGTAGCCCCACCCACAGTCGTGAGTCATGGGTGTGGATGGGGCCTTCAATCTGTCCAAAGTCGGCCAAGGTAAGGGGTCTTTATGTAAATTCCTAATTAAGTTAGTTTAATGTAGGGTCATTTTATATTGTTTTAATAGACCTATATAGGAGTTTTTAATTCATTAGCTAACTAAAACACTTCATAAAATCTCAACTACCCAAATAGGAACCAAACCCTCTTAAAATCTTCTCTCTAGAACCCCAAAGAAGACGAAGAAGAAGATCACATTAGGGCTTGAAGAAGGAGGCTATTTCACTCGATTTTGTTGGATTTCTTCACCTAAGGTATGGTAGTCTTTGATTCATGGAATGCTTTCATCCATGGAGCTCTCAAACTCTCAATTTCAAAGTAGGAAATTCTCCAAAACCTAGGGTTTTCGCTCCAAGTCATGGATTCTTTCTAAAAATGTTTTTAATTATTTAATCATATTATATTATGATTAAATTTCTTTTTTATGATAAAATATCCCATGAATCCATGAAATCCCCATATCCCTAATTTAGGACTTTGTGGTGTGGGTGAATTGTAGTAAGGTCAATAGTATGAAATTATACTTGTGGTAATTTAGCTACTTGAATCATGTTATTATCCACGCTTAACGAAGTAACCCTAGATGTGATTGGGGGAATGTGATACTTGACTCAAGAAGGGTAAAACATGGGAATTATGCCAAATTGTGGGCTTCATGTTTATATACTTTATGAACATGATTATAATCTAATTATTGTGTTAATTGAAAGTTCATTCTCATAAACACATATTGATCATGATGTGAAAGTTCTTCTCACTATATGATGATTCTAAGGAAAGTCCATTCTCACCTACTGAATCTATGAGCTATTTTTATGAATTGTGTTGGATTTAGGGTAAGACATTCCTTCATGCATATAAATCAAATTCAAGACTAAACAAGTAATTATGGGAAGTAATGCTTAGCACATAGTGGATATTTAAAATGAGATAGAGGCTCTCCTGTCAATCTAAAAGACCGGGTTTTTGAATGCAATCTCATGAGATGAAAGATCCCACGGTAAGTAAGGTTGGGTTTCTTGTAACAATCTCCGTATCCCATACCTATGTGCCCTCATAGGTATTTAGCTAGTGGATCCACCTAAAAGCTAATACATTTAGTTCTATCTTAGGCAAGTACGACACCTCTTTTCGGTGCGGGGCATGACACAGAATTCCATGTTAAGCTCACATGGTCTATGTCGGTTAAGGCTTATTCCCAATGTAATTAAGAAGATGAATTATTAACTATGTGTAACGACCCGTAAAATGAATAAGTGAAACTAGAGCCTAACTAATGTGTGTTTTAGTTGTTCTGGGGTTTCATGTGGTAGAATGTTGTCCCAAGCTATGGATTGATGTATCTTGAATTGGTAGGCTAAGGCATCCTTTTCTTGTATTGATGAATGTGACCTTGAATGTAATATCATATCTTGAATTAGTAGGCTTAGGCATCCTCTTCTTATGTAATGAATGTGTCTTGACTTAATGAATATGAATCGATAGGCTTATGGCATTCCTTTCATAAATGACTTATATGAATGTGTCTTGACTTGATGAACATGAATCGATAAGATTATGGCATTCCTTTCATAAATGAATGATGAAGTATTTTAGGCTTTGTCTTGAACTGGTAGACCTAGTATTGGTGGCCTTTCATGATGAGTCTAGAAACTAATGTGATGATAAACCTTGAATCAGTAGTCCTAGTTTTAGTAGCCCTTTCATGTGTGAAATGATTAACCTTGTATCGGTAGACGCAATGTTAGTGGCCCTTCTTGAGGATTCAATAAGCTATCCATGTAATGTACCATGAATCAATAGGCTTATGGCATTCCTTTCATGTGTAATGATGTGTCTTAGGTCGATAGGCCAAAGGCAGTCCTCTCAAGCACAATAATGTAATGAAATGAGAATGGAGACTAAGCACCGAGTGGATATGGTAAGATGTTAATTCTCCCAATGTTAGGCTAGGGTTCCAATGAACATCTTCCTATCCCATAACTATGTGCCCACATATGATATTAGCTAGTGGATTCTATCCAAGCTAAAATGTTACCGGTCCTACCTTAGGCAAGTAGACCACCTTTTTATGGTGTGGGTCCATATGACACCGGATTCCATGGTTAGATGTCATGATCTATGTCGGTTAATGCCTATTCCCATCATTTGAAATGTGCATTATGGTTTCTTGATTAGTTCTATGAAGTGTGGGTGGTAGTATGGGATGCCATCCATGCATTGCACAAGTAAACTTTGAGAGGGTCATAGTGAGTTCTCTAAGTCTTAATGGCTAATGTATAAATGTGTCCTAAATGAAGTTAATGAAGAATGTTGACTCTTATATGCTTAAATGAGATGATGTATGCTATACTTGGATTGTATTATGAGTTACTTCCTTGTTATGACTTTTTGTATATGAATGTGCCTTGCCTATGGTGACTTCAAAGGAGTACTTAGTGTGAGTAGTAGTATGGGATGCTACTTGCACATTGAGCAAGTATGACTTAGGGTTGGCTTAGGTGATGGTCCTTATGTGATAATATGACTTACGAAAGGATTATGTCTCTTATGTATGAGTATTGTGTAAAGGTGGAAAGGTTGAATGGTAAGTTCACTTTTGGTGACCTTAATATAGTACTTTAGTGTGGATGGTGGTATGTGATGCTATCCATACACTGCACAAGGTATAACATGAGGGTTACTTGAGGTGAAGGCTTAATGTGAAGGTAATGGGTTATATGTTGATTATGTCTTTATTGTGATAAAATAACTTGTATGTTGGTTATGTTTGTATAATATGCCTCTTATGCTTATGTTCTTGAAATTTTATCAAAATGGAATAAAAGCATGACTTTCAAATAAATTGTCCGTTTTAAGCAAGTTTTTGCATGTCTATCATACTTAGTAGTTAATTGTGCTAACCCATTCTTCGTCATGTTTTACTACAAGTGTAGGTTCTAGCAAGTGAGTAGCTTTCTCTCTAGTTGAAGCTTGGATTTGAGATTCTCCAAGACTTAGTGGTATGTCCTCATAGATCGAGGACAAGTACTTGATGGTTCCATTTCTTTCATATAAAAGACTATTGTTCGACTTTTCGATTGTAAAGGACCGTGACCCTACTTATGTTTCAGATATTGTTTTTAGATGGCCATGTGAGACAATAGACTTCCGCTGTGTTTTTAAAGAGTTTTAAATGAGTATTTTGATTGTATGGAATTTAAATAAGTTTTAATTCTGTACTATTTCTATCATCGAATACAATGAAATGCTATGAGGCTTGTATGAGACCCCTTCGGGGTCAAGTACGCCGTGTCGCATCTAGGGGCTAGCCTTGGGTCATGACACTATGATTTTCAAGGAGCTTTACTTAGCATGGGTAGGATTATGAGATCTTACTTATGCATGGCACAAATAGACTTTGAGGGTATTCATAGTAGATTTCTATTATGATATGATAACTTACATATTGAATATACTCATGAATTATGCTTTGACTCAATTTTTCATGATTATTCGCAAACTTCATAAAGTGCATGCTCTTCAACTAAATTGTCCCTTTTTAGCATATTTTCATGGTTTTGTGCATGACTATCATACTTGGTGCATTTTTGTACTAACCCATATTTCTTCTACATTTTCTACAAAGTGTAGGTTCCAGAGTTTGAGAAGATCTTCCTTTGATATAAGCTTGGATATACTATTATCCTAGCTTATGGTGAGTCCTCATAGATCCTAGGACGAGTGATATCTTATTGTTCCTTTTTTTCATTGTATTAGACTTTCAGATTTCTATTGTACGGGTTGTGACCCTATTTGAGACTTCTATTATAATAGATGGCCAAATGAGACAATGTCTATACTTCCACTTTGCTTTTATCAAAACTTCTTAAGACTTGAAATGTATTTTACTCTTTATTGTTGTTTACTTATGTGATGATATGCTAAGTGGCTTACATGGTGCCTTTAGGGGCATTGTGTTCCTTGTTATGTCTAAGGGGTACTCTTGGGTCATCACAAATGTGTGAATCGTGTGCGTATGCACTAACTTGGTCGATTGAATATTGCCCATGAGATTAATCTGTTGACTCTATTGCCTAAATTGCTAAAAAATTATTATATGGGTTGTTATTTGAAAATTAATGGATTAATAGTATTGGTCTTATATGAATTTTACTTGGGTGAAGTTTGATTTGCCCAGTGTTAACCAATAGGCTTGTATTTGCCCAATAATAGTGAGGGTGTCATCTTTCTTAAGGAAAAATCATCAATTTTACAATACTTTATTGATTTTGGGGAAGTTTGAGTACTCGAGGGTAATATTGTTGTATGGGTAGCATGTTGATATGTTTGGGTGTTGGGTATTGTTGCATTTTTGTGCTTAATTTTGAAAAATTAGGTATGGGGCTGAAATCACCTATTCAGTGAGCTTGTCTTAGTCCCCTAAGGTGATTAGGTGAATTGTAGAGTAAGTCCCAAATCACCTTTTAATTATGAATTTGTGACCTCGGCATTGTGACACTCAACAAGCTTATCTTTAGTCATCGAATTGGTGATTTCGAGTTGACATCACCCTTAATAGGTAACTTGAACCCCTTCTACATTGTCACTTTCGACGAGCTTGTCTTAGCTCGCCAAAGTAGCTTGGCAAATCACCGAGTTGGAGTTGGCATCGCCCTTCATGCCTGAGTGGAGTTATTTTTGATCCTGTCAACTTTGGCGAGCTCATCTGAGCTTGACTAACTTCTTAGGTGAATCGTGTACCCTTTTGGCGAGCCTCTGGAAACCTATTTCAGTTGTGCTTCTTTGTGTAATTATTTTCAACTAAACTTCATTCGATGTTTGTTTTTAAATGTTGTTCTTTACATGAAGAGGCCATGAATGAAATCCCTATATCTTCAAGGACTATTTCATCGCACTCTCACTCTACTGCTCCTCCTTTACTCAAAAGTAAAAACGGTGATCATCAATAAGCACTACAAAAAACAACAAGTCACTTTGCACACTTCTACGTGTTAAAGTGAAAAACAAAAGAAGGTTGTGGAGGCTGACATTAAGAAGTAGAGGATACTAATTACTAAAAGAAACTTTTCATCCTCTAACCCTGACGGGGGGACAAATGGAGCTGAGAATACACTGGTGAAAAAGAATATGTCAAGGAAGAATAACACAATCTTCTCCAAGGTCGCACAAGGCTAGGGTACAAATGTGACCTCAAGGGTGCTCCTGATTGTAGCTCCAAGGGCCCTAAATAGGACAAAAGTAGCCGGTGAGTGCACTATTCTAGAAGAGCACAAAATTTTCAACAGATGTGGTCACGAGCGACCGCACCATTTGGGACACTATTATGCTCCACAAGTTTGAGTAATTTACAACAACTCGACAACCATATGTCCCATCATGGGTTAGGGATTTCTTTGATGACTATGCTAAGACATTGAACAATTAGATAAATGGTGTGGTTTGGAAGCCTTTAGAAGAAGTCGAATTCCGAGGCAAGATAGTACAATGCGACCAGGCATATTATGGGCATAGCAGGTAACAAAGAAGATTTGTACAAGCATAGGATTAAACATGAGCTGGATGACTTGAAAGAGTGGTTGCCACACTTAATTACACATATTACTCCCCCATGGTTGGCAGACAAAGTGAAGATGAAAAGAAAGACATCAATGTAGCAACTCAGTTTTGGTTTGGGTTTATCAGCTGCAATCTCATGCCTTCACATAATCAGTCGATCATTCGGTATCCAAAGGCAGTCTTGGTGGGGATGATCATTGATCTGGAGGAAATACATGTGAGTTAGATTATTGAGGAGGAAATGCTTATGCGAGCCAGGCATTAACAAACGTTATTACCCTTTCCTATTCTGATCACTCACCTATGTGAGGTAGCTGGCATCCCATTTTGAGAGAGGACTGATGTTAGGGTAATCCCTGCCTCCTCTAATGATATTCTGAGAATCGAGGTTGATCACTTAAGAGATGATGAAGCCAGAAGGAAGCCGCCGCCACCTGACACCACATTGGTAGTAGATCCTGCTACCTTAGTGTCAAACATTGCTCATGCCAGTCCTACTATGCTACCCTAAAATATAGATCCTCCTCCACTTAGTGCTTATGGGTCTTCTACGCCCCCTACCCTTGTTCACCCCTCCTACACCCTAGACTCTATTGACAGAGGCCTTGATCTATCAAATTGGAAACCTTGACCATTCTGCGGATTTTAAGGCATCTCGCCTTGAGAGGGAGGTTCCTAGGATGATTACTACGACCATTGAGGCGGCCATGTTCCCTGTGCGGGATGAGGTTAATGGCTACAATATGTTCATATGGGGAGAGGCTAGATAACCTCACCGCAGAGTTGAGGAGTGTTGATGAGTTGTAGATTGCACTCAGTTGAGGTCTATTAAGCTATTAATTTGGTGTCCCCAATTCCTAATTTTGTCTTATTCTGATGATATATTGATGATTTGTATTTACGAAGGTAAATGGACAAGGCAAGGAGTGATGTTTGGAAGAATAACCAGAAATGCGAAAAGAAGTGCGAAATATACAGTTGTGACCGCCAAACATAAAGGGTGAATCACCAAATAAACAAGAGACCGCATTAAAAGTGCACTGAGTCAACTCTCAAGGTCAATAGGCGAAGTGAGACAAGAATGATGATTCGCCAAAAGACAAAAGGCGAAGTGCGTGGATGTCGCCAAATCTGGCAGTGCTGGTAGATAAAATAATGGTCCAAAGGAAGACACGAGGTGGTAATTTATGATTCACCAATTTTATAAGAGTAAAGTCGAATGGGATCGCTAAATAAGGCTCAAACACCTTAAGCCTTAAGCAAGAAAAAAGTGAATTGAAAGAAGATTGGCCATTTGCCAAATCTGGTTGGCAAACTCAGCTAACGTCGCCGAATGATACATGGGGTTAATTTTAGGGTAAAATTTTGAAAACCTATAAATAGCCTAGAGGAGAGAAAAAGAGGGTGTGCAAAAACTAAGAGAAACAGTCTGAACATTCTAGAGAGACAACCATTTTTTCACTGAGTGAAAAAGTTTTAATTTTGGGGTTTTTAGATTGTGAACTTGAACTTGGTAATTTGAGGTTGAATCTGAAGTGAGTTTGCAATTAAGTTCTTAATTTATTTCTACCCATGACTAATTTCATGGAAGGCATAATTTATTTAAACTTTGTAATGTGTGGCTAAAACCCCAAACTCTTGGGGTGTGATTATAGGGTTAAGTGCTGATTTAATTTAGTGGGTTTGCTGAATTGCTCGGTTTTGTGGCAGTTAATCATAGATTTGACTGATTTCTGAGTGATTAATTCATAAATTAAGGTGGCCAACTCTATTTGAAATTTCATCTTGCATTGGTTCTTGAAAGAGACCAATATAAGTGGGTAATCTGTTCAATTGCTACAAATTAGTGTACTTGATTGCAGATCTAAGGTTCTGGGTTGTTTATGATGACATATATACGAGACCGAAAGAAGATTCTATGCAAGAATGCTTTGAGATTGGAAGAACATTAATATCAATTATGATGACTCGGCTTATATGTGATTAATTAGTTGTAATGAGAATTCTATATTACCCCAACGGAAATCTACATTCGATCCCCACACCCCTAGTCAATTAGTTTCGTGAATCGTCAATTATTTCAATATTGCTAATTGAATGTGTGAATTAGTAGTGTTAAAATTTGTTGGTTTTCTCCACCCATTTTTTATTTCAATTTCATTGAAATTAATTGCTAGTTAATTCTCTAATTAAATTCTTAACAGCACACCATTCCATGTGGGATTCGACCCCGACTCTTGGGTATTTTTATTGACAAAAACCACATTCCCTTTTGATTGGTTTAAGGAAGACATTTGATTGTTATTAAATGGCGGCGCTGCCAGGGAATGGTAGTTAGGAATTTAGTTTGACAAGTAATTTGCATATTTATTTGTTTTGTAGTCGAACAGTCTTACCCTTGGATTTCTTGTTGTGATCTCCTGGTAGGTGTAACAATGAATATACATAATGGTAACAACTCTAGTCGCCATGGGAAAGACAATTATGTTAGAAGATAGGATGAGGTGGTTTATTACACCACCAATGAAGTGGGAGCAATTTTTTTTACCACCGGTTCACAAAGATATCAAATTTTTTGTAACCAAACCAATATTGAAGCTCATCAAAGCGAGAGGATTATTTGGGGGTCTAGAGCACGAAGATCCTAATGAGCATCTCCGCAAATTTACAAGACCCTTTTTCAGCTTAGGGCATTTGACAAGTGTCAATGTGGCTGAGGTTATTTCCGTTTTCTCTAATGGGGAAGTGACTAGATGGTCGATTGAATTGCAAAGGAAGTCTATTACCTGATGGGAAGGATTGATTGAAAATTTCCTTGAGAGATTCTTTCCTACGTACAAAGTTATGAAGTTGAGAAAGAACATTCAAAATTTTGAAAGAATGAGTGGGAACTTGCGCATAAAACTTGGATATGTCTTAAGAGAGTATTGTTACAATGTTGTAGACATGGTTTCCTAGATGTGCTTTTATTGCAATATTTTTACCAAAGTCTCGATGTTGTGAATAAAGGATTGGTTGACCATCTTGTGCTAGGAGGTAAAATTAAGCATCCATTCAGTGAAGCAAAAAAGTTGCTTGATGAGATGACAAAAATCAACCAAGCTTGGTATACAAGTGATGATTATGTGTCACTTCCACATTTGGGGGCATTAAGGAACAAAAAGAAAAAAAAATCAAAAGCATGACAAACACATTGCTAGGTTGACCTCTTAGCTCAAAATGTTATCCAAGCGCGTTAATAGAGGTGAAGAAGACTCAATAAATGCAATAAATTAGCGTGGGTATGATGAAGAGGTGTACATGATAGGTGGAAAATCAGAGGTTTTCAGCCAAGTCATCTAAAACTTGCCGAAAATCAAGGTTGGACCAATAGTATTGATTAGAGGTGTTGCATAAGAGAATGTGAAGATGTTACATATAAGCAACCTTTCATTCCACATGAACAAATAGAGAAACAAACCGATGACTTTTTGACTAAAATCTTAAACAAGGTGGAGGGTACATATATGATTTTGCAAGGAATGTAGAGTGATGTTCAACTTTGTCCACCACAGTGGTCTCACATGCATCTTCAATCAAGTAACTTGAAGGAAAATGAAACAACTAATTGCTCTTGTGTATGCTAATACTTATGAGTATGAAATGTCTCACACAAAGGGGAATCAAAGAAATTCGCCCCAAGTATCAGCCATTATTAATATAAGTGGAAGGCATTACAGGAAATCATAAGGCCCGACAATGTAAATTTTCAAGGGGTGATTGCCGATGATGAATCACCAAAGGGAATGTGTAAAGCACCAGTAGAAGAAGCGAAAGATGAGCTAGACACAAATGCAAAAATAGTGGTTGAGGTTTCATCCACATTACCTCAAATGAAGATTACACTTCCTTTTCCTCAAAGATTTAGGAAGAAAAATGACAATGCGAAATTTCAAAAGTTTGTGGACATAGTGAAAGATTTAAAAGTGAATATTCCATTGGTGGATACCTTGACCGACATTCCCAGTTATGCTAAATACATGAAGGAGTTTGTCATAAAAAAGGGTGATAAATTGCAAAACATTTGAAATACCGCAAACACGTGGTGCGGTAAAGCCAAAAAATGATGTCCTCAAGAGAGATGAACTGGGAGCTTTACTATTCCATACACTATTGGTATGCGTACTTTTTCAAAACCCTTATGTGATCTTTGTGAAAGTATAAATTTGATGCCATTGTTGATATTTAATAATCTCAGGATTGGAAAAACCAAAACCAACAAACATGAAACTCCTAATGGTTGATCATTCAATAAAGAGAACGGTGGGTGTGGTCTATGATGTACTAGTGAAAGTTGACAAATTTTTGTCCCCGTTGATTTTGTTGTGCTTGATTATGAAATTGATGTTGAAATGCCGGTTATTGTGTGTAGACTATTCTCATAACACTCCGAATCCGAAAGAGGGCACCATATCAGATTTCAGCATTTTCCAGGTGCCATCCATGACCTGTGGGTTGAACCACGGACCGTAGGAGGGTCCGTGGATTGGCCACTCAAAATTGTCCAGGCCATGGACCATAGGTGGGACCATTCCCTGTGATCCAGGAACCGTAGGTCAGGAAAAAATACTCTGACCACCAACCAAGGTCCACTAGGACGGGTCGTGGGTCTGACCACGGTCCGTCGACTGGGTCAATTGGTTGGTAGGTCGGTGACAACTGACAGTTAACTCAGGGACAGTTGGGTCTTTTCCTAATGAATTAGTTCCTATACTACATCGTTTTTCCTATGTTTAGGACCCCTATATAAGACTTTCAACCGCCAAATTAACCCATTTACTTCATTCTTCCAAATTCCCAAAAGAAAACCCAAACTCCTATCCAAATATTCTCTCTAGAAACTTAAAGAAGAAGAAGAAGAAGGATTCATCTAGGGTTTCAAGCTAAGGTTCCAATTGCTCCATTGAAGGCTAGAATTTGGACTCAAGGTATGATAGTTTTCATCCATGGATTCCATTCACGGAGTTCCCAAATACCTCTATTTCAAATGTTAGAATTCCCCAATTGAGTTTGTGTTTCCTTCAATTATCATAGGTTCTTTTTATTATTCATTTAAATGATTGAATTATGATCTCTTACGTATGAATTATTTATATGTGATGATTTTATGATGATTTCCCCATGAACCGATGTAATCTGCATGTTTTTAATTATGAATCATATGATTTGGGATTTTGATTTTCAAGGAAGATTTTTATGAAATTGAGCATATATTACAAGATTTACATTTATTTATGATGAAATCCATATCTGACCCATGTTTTCTAAGAGTTCATGATTGAAAGTGGGTTTTGACCTCAAGAGGTAAATTATGGACTTATGCATTGTTTTTATGAAATCTATGCAAATGTATTAAGGGTGCTTTGAGAGTAAAGTACCAATGATGATGTTTTGTTATGAAGGGATATTCTCACTAAAACACATACTTGCATGATGTGAAAGGTTTTTCTCACATAGAAAGGATTCTTAGGTTGAAAGGCTTTCTCACCTTATTGAATCAAAGACAAGGAGCTATCTTAATGAAACTTGATTGAATTGGTTGTCCAAGGGCACCTTTTCATGAGTAATGAAGTCAAGTAAGAAATGATTATTTCATGGAAATTTATGCTTATCACCGAGTGGATATTGATAGGGAGATGGAAACTCTCCCGTAGTAGAGGTTTCCAAAGCAATCTAATGAGATGGATGCTTCCCCCTTAGTAGAGGCCAGATTTCTAGTAGTAATCTCCTTATCCTATAACTATGTGCCCTCACAGGTTGATTAGCTAGTGGATAAACTTAAGCTAGAAGTTCAAGGTTCTACCTTCGGCAAGTAGAACAACCCTTTTTTGTGTGGGAGACACCAGGAGATCATGTTATAGCTCACATGGTCTCTATGTCGGTTAAGGCTAATACCTCCACACGTAATAGTGAACTAAGATTACCTCAAGAAGTATTGTATATGAGTTCAAAGGTTTTAAAGATGAATTTAGCTTGCATTGACCATGATTTATGACTTATGTTTTATAACTTTTTTTATATTATGTTTAGTTCGGTCAATTGCATGTCATGAAATGAAATTTCCCTTTTTAGCATGATTTAAATACTTATGCATGTCTATTATACTTGGTTCATTGTTTTGTACTAACGCATACTCTTGCCTACATTTTTCCCAAATGTAGGGTCCGATATTCAGGGTGCTCAATTTTGTGGCTAGTGGGTGATTTGATTAATTCCTGAGATTTGGTGAGTTCTCATGCTTCGAGGACGGACTCTTATTGTTTAGTTTCTTCCTTTTATTTTACTTTTGGACATGATGACTGGGCTAGGCCAAATTTCATTCTATTGTATTAGATGACTATGACGAGACAAGAGTTTAGACTTTCGCTTTTCATTTTATAAAATGTTTCGGACTTGGACTATTGTTTTACCCTTATTGTTCTATTTCTTATGTTATGAGGACTAAGTGTCTTGTATGGAGTCCTTTGGGGTTCTATACAACATGTTACATCTAGGGAATACCCCTGGGTCGTGACAATTCTTAACCTCGGGCAAGGCTTTGGTTGATGTGGAAGGTGGTGAGTTAAAGTTCTAAGTCAACGATGAAGTAGTTAGCTTCAATATTCATAAATCAATGAAATACCGAAGTGATATACATATTTTGTCTCACTTGAATAATTGATAAAGTAGTGGCAAGTATTGGCAATGCAACATATTGTAGGGAATCTTTGGCTCAAGTGCTACTTAACTATGTTCAAGACAAAATTATCAAATATGATGAGGTTGTGTTTGCTCTTGTAGGTGTGGGCTCACATAATTCTTTCCAAGAAAAACACGACCTCGATTTGTCTAGCCGAGAAGCACCACCAACAAAACCATCCATCATTGAACCACAAAAATTAGAGTTGAAAGAGCTCCCGCCTCATCTCAAATATGCTTTCTTGGGAGCCAACAACACTTTCGGTAATTATTGCAAGGGATCTTAAACAATGGCAAGTAGAGTTGTTAATCATCGTGTCGAAGAGTTAAATTAAAGCATTGTGGTGGTCAATCAACGATATGGTGGGAATTTCACCGAATGTATGCACTCACAAAATTAATTTGACGAATGATTGCAATTAGAGTATTGAATATATATGAAGATTAAATCCTCTGATGCAAGAAGTTGTGAAGAAAGAAATGATAAATCTCCATTGCATCGGAGGATCAAGACAAGACAAATTTTACGTGCCCTTATGGAACCTTTGCCTTCAAGTGAATGCCTTTTGAGATATGTACTGCACCAAGACACTTGCAATGACGTATGTTATAAATCTTTGCAGATATTGTAGAGGAGTCCATGGAAGTGTTCATGGATGATTTTTCTCTCGTTGGGGATTCTTTTGAGGAATGTTTAAGGCATTTGGAGATGGGGTTAAAAGGTGTGAGGATTCAAACTTGATCCTTAACTGGGAGAAGTTCCACTTTATGGTGAAAGAGGCGATTGTACTTGGACACAAAATTTATGTAGATAGTATCGATGTTGATCAAGCAAAAATTCAAGTAATAAAAAAATTACCTCCCCAATTTCAGTAAAAGGTGTGAGGAGTTTTCTTGGTCATGTCGGGCTCTATAGGCGGTTCACTAAAGATTTCTCCAAGATTGCCATTACATTGTGTAGACTTCTTGAGAGAGAGAGAGAGCACATTTGTTTTCTATACTTTTTGTATGGTAGCTTTCAAGACATTCAAGGAGAAACTCATCTCACCTCCCATAATCATTGCACCCGATTGGAATCTCCCTTTTGAAATAATGTGCAATGCTAGTGGATTGGCTTTAGGATCTGTTCTTAGATATTGCAAAAACAAGTTCTTTCATCCTATCTATTATGCTAGCAAAATGCTGAATTGTGCGCAAAAGAATTACACCGTAATAGAGAAAGACTTGTTGGCTTTTGTATATGGGTTTGAGAAATTTAAAGCATATTTGTTGGGTACCAAAGTGGTTGTGCACACATATCACGCAACTTTAAGGTACCTAATGGCAAAGAAAACTACGTGTCAAGTCCCAAAGTATACCCCAGGCTTAACATGGCTTATAGAATCTCGGACACCCTACACAAGCCACTTAACATACATCATACAAGCTAATAGAAGTAAAGACTTCAAAATATAGCATTTTAAACATCAAAAGAGTTTTAAACAAAGCAGAAGTTTACATAAGTCTCAAAAGCCATGTAATACATCATAAAGAAAGTGATTGGGATGTAACCCATACATCACATACAAATTCTTAAACTGAAATACAAGAAACCAAAGAGTCTCGGTCTTCAGAACATTAGGACTCACCAATATTCAATGTCTATGAAGGATCAACTAGCCACGAGTATGGGAGGTAGGAGCGTCAGACCCTACATTAGTGACATAATGTAGGCACAAGTATGCATTAGTACATGGAATGTACTAAGTATGAGGCAATATGCATAAGCATAGGCATGATAGCATGAATGACTTAAAAGGAGTTGGAATGATCATATTGGAATATTTTGAAAAGCTTTAAAGAAGAAATGCCATGAAAATCATGAAAGCATGGTCATTACATTAACATAAACAACATAAGAAAAGCTTTGGAGAAAACATAATTATTTTGTGGGATATTAACTTTAACTGAAATACCATGAGAGCTATATCATGGAATTCGATATATCACTCATATCGAAACAAGGGGAAACTACTTGCCAAGGTAGAATTCATACATATCATCATTTGCTGAAGTGGATCAACTAGCTATGTCATTTTATGGAATATATAGAAGTCAAATATAGGGACACGTAGTCAGGGACTGGAGGTTGATAGTAGAGACTACTCTAGTTGACCCTCCACCTCAAAGCCATCTTGGTACTAAGTCTAAATCCTAATGGAATAGATAGAACTCAAATATCAATATAACATAGGGAAAGGTATCGATCAAAACCAATCTACATATTTCAAGATCAAAACATAGAATAGCTTGTTAAACATAATTCAACATATTCAGATGAGAAAATCTTTTACCAATGTAAATTTATTTGTAAGAAATAACTTTCACAATCATAATCATCATACTAAGTGGGAGATCCTTTCACAGTAGCATTGATACTTTCATTTAAAGGCATCCCCAAATCATTTATAATCATTTCATAAAAACATGTATATCTTCAAAAATTTATAATTCATAGTTCATGGGTTCATCATAGGATCATGGTTGGAAAACATAATTTAGGCATGAGTCAATGCTATTTCAACTAAATATCATAGATTAACATCAAATAATGCATTAGAAAACTTAATCAATCATAATTAAAAGGAACCCACATTCATTGAATTGAAATCCTAATTTGATCAATTGAAAATTGAATTGGGAAATTGAGATCTTTGGGGACTGATAAACTCTCAACCACACTTCATCCAATACTAGGTGTGGGCGATCTAATCTAGTATAAAACCATACGAAGAGTTGAGGTCGAACCCACAGTGAGCGGTACAAGTTCAAATTAAGTGACGAAGTTACAAATGTAATCTAATTGGTGGTAGGAACAGAAATTAACATAAACATTTAGTTAAATTAAAAGAAGGTGACAACGAATGTCAGATGAGGGAATTGGTTTGTCAATTAACAACTAAAACAAATACGAAAACAGGGGGTTCAATAACGTTGAGAGGAATTCTCGGCATGTGATCGATAATAGGCTAATTTCACTATATGGGTAATTGAAATTTACTAACGATTGCTAAACCTTAGTAGGTAGGCTTGACTATAGGTGCAATAGCTTTCTCTCGAACAACTATTACGATTCAAGCGAGTTCTCTCGAACATCGACAAACTTAACGATAAGAACAACCAAAAGCCTTAATTTATCTACTCTACCGAGCTAGATAGGTAGAATCGAGCTTAGGATTCACTCTCTCAAGCGGAACCCACATAAACCCAATACTACAATCATTAATCGAAAACCTTAGTTCTAAACCCTTTTTCTTAAGAAAGCCCAAAGCTCTAAGTTAGAATTGTATTCGCAACTACAATTCATAAATTAATACACAACTATCGATTAAACCCACTTTAATTAAGCATGTAAATTAGTAAATAACAATACCTATTATCTAATTAAGCCAATAATCACATGATCACGCCCAAATAATTGGGGTCTTAACTACACATCATTGAAAGAGAGAAATAATTTCCAACTATATTAGCCATGAGCTGGGTAAAAGTTTCCTCTCTACAACTCTCCAAATTGAATTAGTTCAAAAACCCAATAGAAATTCCTCAAAGCTAAGTCTAAAAAGCTTCAAAGTCTCCAATAGGAACTCAAAAACTCAAAGAAAATTAATACTCTAAGGCTTGTGGAGTCAGAACTCCTTTCTCTTCCTTTCAAATTTCAATTTATAGTTTCCCAATTTTTGGCCTTCATGTCTATTAGGCAAAGTAAGTCGCGCCTCGCCAAGCAGTTCAGTGATTACTTCTGAGGTTTCGGCATTGAAAGTTAGGGTTTCTATTTTGAGGAAGGATGTGGACTATTTGAAGTCCATAGACTTCATTTCATTGTTTGAGTCGACTGAGGCTCCGAATGTTCTGACCTGTTCTGATATGCCTCTGACTACCACTGGAGATGAGCCTAGGAGTAAGGGGCTGCTGCTGAGTCAGAGACGGAGATGGATGATGAGCAGCTAGATCTTTATGAGGCGACCATCTATGAGGACTTGCCCGATTTAGAGGAGACGAAGTAAAGTCATTTAACCAGACATCAATGTCAAATATGTCCATAACATGCTCTAGTGGAGCTGGTGTTGCTGTTACCTTGGGCACTGACGCCCAAGATCACAGTGTTACCCTATGCATTGATGCCCCAACAGATTGGACGACTGAGTAGACAAGATTATTCTTTACATCCTTCTCTAATGTTTTTAGTTATTTTGGTTGTTTTTGTTGCATTTGAGGACACCTGCTTCTTTTCATGGGTGGGGTGAGGTATTTCCATACCTACCTCTTGTGATTACATTTTGTTTATATATATTGGGTTTGTGTTTTACACTCTGTTTTGATTTTATCTTGTGGATATTTGAGCTTGTGGCTCCTTGTTTGAATGGACATGATTTTTGACCCATTTTGAAAATTTTGTGCCCCCTTTTTTTTTGTGATTGTGGTTATTCTTGTGCAAATTTGAGTATCACTCATGATCAATACCAATGACTTAAATAGTGCTCTTCATTGAACAAAATGAATGCGCAGCTACGATGAAGCCAAATAAAGTTGCATAGAAAATATGTGGACTTTTCGCATCTCATTGTGACTAGCCAGTTATCGAATAGAGTATCTTGTGATCATTGCACACTAGCTCGAATGAGTCTCCTTTGATATTGGTGCCAATGCCTTGTATGGTGAGCTTACCTTGAACAATGTGTGTGGTGACACCTAAATTTGCCCTGTTGGTCTAGTTGACTAAGTGATGTATGCTCTTGGAATGATCTTAGGCAACGATTTTGATGATTGAAACAATTTGACAATATACCTCTTTTTATGGCCAACCATGTGAGATGTGTGAACATTGGTTGAATCCCTTTGAGACTTATTCTTTTCTTGGAAGAATCTTGAACAAGTGTGGTTTGTTTGAATAACCAACTTAGGCCAAAAGCCTAGGATGGGGGTGTGGTAAAAAGAGAATACAAATCAAGAAGTGTGAAAAATACCCCTTTGAGCAATGGTCTTGAATAATATTGAACCCCTCCATGTAAAAAAAAGAAAGAAATGAAGATAAAGTTGTGAAAGTTGCAAAAGAAATGGGGTGTCCAGTAGTCCATTGGAATTTGAATAATGGGGTGAATATTTGGCATGATCAAAATGTTGAAGAAAGGGAAGAAAGTGATATTCAGACCACATTTCTTGAGAGTGATCATACCTTTACACTCAGCCCCGTTATAGGACTTGAAAATACCTCTTTGATATTGAGTGAGCTGAAACAAATGTACGTTGGAAAATAAGGGCAAACCTATGGGTGAAATCATTCATGTATTCATCTTTGTGAGTGTGAGAGTCGTATGTGATTCATGAGCAATAAATTATTGAAGACCTTTGTGTGAATAGGGAATCATCTTTGTTGTGAGGGAAATCGAGTACCTTTGTTGAGCTTGAACTTGCATTTGAAGCAAGTATTGTGAACTTGTGCATCTTTGGTAATGGTGAGTCACAACTTGAATCTTTGAGTGCCCAATTGATCATTGTACGAGTAGTAGAATCTTGTTGTGTGCATTCATGTTGAGTCTTTAGTAGCACTATTTGAGACATCCTTTTTGAGCTACTGAACTTGAGATTTACTTGAAGACCGGCAAATGTTGAAGTTGGGGTGTTGATGAGTTTGCGATTTGGACTCATTTAGGGATTTGTTTATATAGATTTAGTGTCCTCAAATGATTAAATTGTGCCATAAACTGATGAAAAATCCATGATTTTCAAGTACATGGATTGAGGAACAAAGCAAGGACACTAACTTGCAAAAAAGAACAAAATAAACTAAAGAGTTGAAGAAAGGCAAGCCTGGTGATCGCCAAGAGTGTTTGGCGAATCGCAGAATGGCCAGATCCACGGCCTAAAGTTCCAGTGTGCCAACCCTGAGGGAAGAAACCAAGTCGGCGACAAAAAGGAGCAGTCGGTGAATCATCGAGTAGTTCTGTACAGCAGTGATAGATCGCCAAAAGTTACAGAACCCAAGGATGCTCAAGGACAACGCGAAAAGCGATGGATGAGATCAAAGGAAGGCTGAGTGGTTCGGCCAGCCCGACTTATTGCACCGAATACCTACTCGTAGCACATTTTAGGTGACTATAAATAAGTTTTTGAACATTTAGTTTAACATTTACTATTATCTTTTGACGATCTTTGGGAGCTTTTGGATATATTTTTTTTTATAGTTTTTCCTTAGCTTTGAAGGATTGATGAAATTCACTTTTGAAAATATGGAAGTGGGTCTTTAAGATTCATCAAATTGTAGCATTGTAAAGAAGAAATCACTCTTACCTGGTTGATGGATAATCAATTTGGTAACACTTTTTACCTTTTATAATGTCTAGATAAAACCCCAATTCTTGGGGTGTGATCATGTGAATATGGGAGGAAATAACTTATGTGTATTGCTAATTGTTAGTTTAATTTTTTTATAAAAGTGATTTTAATCATTAATTGTGGTTTAATTTAAGAATTGTAGTTGTAAATGCAGTTCTATATTTGTGTTCTTGTCTTGCTCGAAAGAGAGGTTTTAGAACTAAGGTTTTGATTGATGATTTGTTGGTATTAGGTTGATTTGAGTTTAGCTAGAGAGAGTAAATCCTAAACCCAATCCCACACATTTCGCTTGAAAGAGTGAATGGATTAAGGCATGGGCAACTCTTAATTTGCATGCTTGTTGATGTTAGAAAGAAATCACCTGATTCAGGGTAGTTGTTTGAGAGAAAACTACCTTCCTTATATTCTAGCCTACTCACTAGTATTTAGTTGCTTATTAGAAGTTGCAATTACCCATATGCCTATATTTGCCTATAATCGTTCACATCCCAAGAATCTGTCTTCTCATTGTTAATTCGAAGTGTTTGTGACTATTTGTAGTTGATAACTAAAACCTAAAATCCCCATTTGACATTCGTGTCAACCCTTTTTACTTAATTATGTCTTTAATCGATAATTTCTATTCCTATAACTGATTAGAACATATTTATACTTCCTAAATGGATTTAAGACACATACCGCTGCTTGTGGGATTCGACCCCAACTCATTTAGTTGGGTTTTATACCGATTTAAGATCGTTGAACACCTAGAATTTGATGAGGTGTGCTTGAAAACGTTAAATCACTTTGTAATCAAGGTCTAATAGATTATTCGTACATGGATTCTTCCATCCATGGATCCCCCTAGAATTTCCCCAATTTGATGAAGAACTCCCCAATTCAAGTTAGGGTTTCTTCAATGTTGTGGGTTATGATGTATGTTGAACCAATTGAGTCAATATTGATTGTTTATGATTGAATTAGTAGTGAATGATGTTATTATGAAGAAATTACATGTTTTCTATGCCTAACCATAGTCTAATTGATGAAATTGAAGTAATGTGGGTTTATACCTTAAGAAGGGAAATTGAGGATTCATAGATGATCTTCTAGGGTTGATAATATGTGTACTAATAGATTGAGAGTAAAAGCTTGTAGACATTAATTAAATTAGATTAAAGTATATATGATGGATCATGATTAGTAATGCTTGAGATATAGCCTTGATGATGATATATGACTAGAATAGCTTGACAATGAAACATGTTACTAAAATGTCTTGTGATCTAGGTATGTATGATGATTGTACAAAGTAAAGCTTTGAGAGTAAGGCATGTAGTTATGAATGTTGGTTTCTAGGGCTTTGAGAGTAAGGATAACATGATGAACTATGGATGTTAAGGCTTTGAGAGTGAAGCTTATATGATGAATGTAAATGGTAGATAGGATTGTTGTGGAAGTATTTGTCCATATGTCCTATATTATAAATGTATGAGACTATGCATGTATTATAAAGCCTATGTAGATGCTTTAAGAACACTTTGAGTTTAAAGTGTGAATGAACATGATATTTATGTTATGTTGCTTGAAAGGACATTCTCATGAACACATATGAACATTAGTGTGAAAGGTTTTCTCACATAGAATGATTCTAGGTTGAAAGGTTTGCTCAACTAAAATGAATCAATGCATGCTTAGTTTTGTTAGCTTGAAGTTATGTTATGAACTCCCTTCATGAATAACTTGAGTTGGTAAGATAAGACCATTTCATGGTAGCTTGAGTAGGAGATCTCATGATAACATTGGATTTCACTAGTATCATAGAATACTTGCATGGTAGCATGACTTGGTTAGGCCAAACCATTTCATTGGTAGCTAGGATGGAGCAATGGTATCCTTCCTTGAATATCTTTGCCTTGCGTGACAGTATGTTTTTCCATGGTAGGTTAGTCTAGCTTAACATGGTGCTATTCCTTGGTAGCCTAGAAATGATAAATAGTAATCATTTATGTATGATGGCTTAAAGTGGTACTTAGTATGGGTGGTATTATGGGGTCTTATCCATATTGCACAAGTATGACTTGAAGATACTTACGAAGTATATCTCTTATATGTTGTATGCTTAGCTTCGATTCTTGCTATAGTTGCCTCCTTGACATTTTTGACTAAAGGTGAAGTTTCCCTTGACTATGAGAATGAAGCTAAGGATGAGATCCAAAGATGAAAAGTATGATTATGATGGCCTAAAAGTAGTACTTAGTATGGATGATATAATGGGGTCGCATCCATGCATTACACATGAATGCTCTGAGGTTACTTGAGAAGTAGTTCTGTTTTCTTATAAGGATCAAATGATTTACTATGCTTTTGTACATGATGAATCTATTATGTTTATGGATCATGCCTTATGTTGACTAATGATTATATCATGTCTATGTTGGAGATTATGCTTTCTATCATGTTGTTATACTCTCATGGTATTATGCTAGCTATCATATTAAGTACTTTATTGTACTAACACATACCTTTGTCTACATTCTTATCAAATGTAGGTTCCAGCCATATTGAGTTCCATCCCTGAGGCTAGGTTCATAGTATAGCAAGGATTGAAGACTTGGTGAGTTCTCATAACATCGACAATTTGACCACCTTTCCTATTTTTATCTTTCTTTTACGTTGATAACTATTGTATGGGCTGCGTCCAAAAGGTGTTCATGTTCTAGTTGGTTTGAGAAAAGTGTAATAGACTTCTTCTTTGCTTTTATAAAAGACTTTGATTGTATGGAAATATTTTAAATTTCTGTATTTTTCTATTATCTTATGTTGTGATATGCTAAGTGGCTTACATGGAGTCCTTCGGGGTTCTATGTGCCATGTTACATCTAGGGTGTACCCCTGGGTCGTGAAAAACTTGGTAATCAGAGTACAATGTTTAGAATGATTCTAGGATGTCTCAAACCACATCTAGTAGAGTCTTGTTCATAAGTGTGAAGTGTGCCACAATTATGAAGATGTTGAGGAAACTTCACTTCTTCAATTCTCTAAGTCGTTCCATAGAGTTGAACTCTATTAGGTATTTCTCTTAATCCGTGCCCATTGGTTTTCTGGCTATGGCTAATACAAAGGAAAATGATAGGAGGAATGAGGAAGACAATATGGATCAAGAGGTTCATCCCCAAGCTCCTCCTCAAGCTTCAATTGATTCTCTAGTTGAGAATGTTACTCATGTGGAGTTTAGGGCGGCCTTTCAAGTTTTAGCTAAAGCCTTGACGGCTCAAGTCAATAAGGAAGTTGTTGCTCCTGTGAATCCTAATTTGAATTCCACGACTTTAAGAGTGAGGAATTAAGTGAGAATAAACCCTCAGCAGTTTTATGGCTCCAAAGTGGAAGAGGATCCTAAGGAGTTTATAGATGAGGTTTATAAGGTACTTGCTATCATGGGGGTGACTTCGGTAGAGAAAGTGGAGTTAGCCGCTTCCCAATTGAGAGGTGTTGCACAAATATGGTATGATAAATGGAAGTAGAGTAGACCGGTAGTAGCAGGTCCCATAGAGTGGGAAATGTTTAATTTGGCATTTCTTGATAGGTTATTTCCCCTATAGTTGAGAGAGGCTAAAATGTAAGATTTCATTAACCTTTGCCAAGTTAACATGAGTGTTAAGGAGTATGCCTAGAAATTTTTCCAACTATCCAAGTATGCTCTAAAATATAGTGGCGTACTCCACGGCTAAGATGAATAATTTTATGATGGGAGTGTCTGACTTAGTAGAAAAAGAATGTCGTATGGAAATGCTTGTTGGTTATATGGATATCTCACGTCTTATATATGCCCAAAAAATTGATGAATTGAAACTCAAGGAAGAGAATTTTAGGGGGAAAAAGTGGTCTAGGATGAATGATGATAAGTCATTTCATGATGAGTCCGACAGACATAGTTGATCTAAGAAGCGATAAAGTTTTTCCGAACAAGGTTCTTCTAATACTTCTAAGTATAAGGAAGAGAATGTGTCTAACCCTAAGCCAATCAGAATTGGTAATGCACCCCGATGGCCTACTTGTGCTAGATGTGGAAAGAGACGTGAAGGTAGCTGTTTGGCTAGTAGAGAGGGTTGCTTTAGTTGTGGTGAGGGTTGCCACAAGATCATAGATTGTCCAAAGGAAAAGGCTATGAGAAAAGAGGGTAAACAAATTGTTCCTAGTGGTTCAAATTGTTGATGCTCCAAAGAAGAATAGGTTCTATGCTCTTCAAGCTAGAGATGAACAAGAGTGACCTCCGAATGTTTCTACCGGTATGTGTTTGATGCTTTATTAGATTCTTGATTGCTTGTCTTTTGTGACTTGATATGCTAGACTTTGATGTGGCCTTCAGTATGGATGAGCTTCAGTGTTGTTTTATGTTATTGATGGTAGAACCCTTCTTGACCATTTTGAGTTTTGGGTGAAGTTGAAAGATTTGATAAATAGAGTGTTTAGAGGAAATTATTGAGATGTTCAATTAGTAGGCTCTTATAAACGATAGTAGTATAGTTCACCATAGTTTACAATAATCATGTGTGGTGGATGAGAAAGCAAAAGTGATGGTTCTTAGAAAGTCTACCTAGGCTTACTCTAAAGGGGGAGATGGTGTGCCTAGATAGCAAGGTCATTGTGTGTTAATGTGTGGCCATGATTTTCTTTATATGCATGTTCATGAAAAAACATCTTAGGTCTTGATTTAACAGACCTATGTGAGTGTTTTCCTGATGCTGTAGTGCATTGAGTAGAGCTTCATATAGAACATCACAAGATGAATAGATGAGCATGTCTTATCTTGGAGTTGAGAGATCCCTCCTTGAATGTATGCTATGAATATAGATTTCATATAGGCTCCCTGAAAGTTTGTTGAGCATGATTTATCCCGAAGATGGTAGTTCCTCCTTGAACATGAGTAGGTGTAGAATTTCATGCATTTTGGGTTGTTAGATGTAGTTCCTACTTCCTTGTGTTGCATTTATTATGTTTAGCTTGGAGTTGATGTTTCCTCCTTGTTTGTGTGCATTTAGAAGTGTTGTATGCATGATGGCTGCTAGTCTCGAGTCTTTACTTATGTAAGGTGTCCAAATCGTCATTCGCGGACGAATGTTCCCAAGGGGAAGATATTGTAACACCCCAAAAACTAGTAGGCTAAACTAGAGCTTGACGTGAGGTTAGAGTTGTGAATAACTCCCATTACTTAATATGAAGGGTTTCTGGTTAGAACATCAAGGTACAACCCCTCAAGGACCATAGAATTTGGCCCAAAAATGGTAGACCTACTGTGTCACGACCCGAGCCTACACCCCGGACGTGACATGAAGTACAAGACTCCGAAGAGCCTCATACAAGCCTCATAGCATGTCATCACATAAGATAATAGACACAATGCAGAATTTATAAGTCTTTTAAATCCATACAATCGAAAATGTCATTTAGAACATCGGAAGTCTACTAGTCTCACATGTCCATCTAAAAACATCTTGAATCAAAAGTAGGGTCACGACCATTACAATAGAAAGTCTCAAAAAAGTCTAATACAATGAGAGACATGAAACGTCAATAAAGCACTTGTCCCCACATCCATGAGGACATACCACAAGCTTTGGAGGAACTCAATCCAAGTCCTTTTAACTAAAAGGAAACAACTCACTTGCCGGAACCTACATTTTTGTAGAAAATAGAAGAAATATAGGTTAGCACATTTATGTACTAAGTTTAATAGCCATGCAAAAACCATGCTTAAAAAGGACATTTTACTTAAAAATCATGTTATATGCCAATTAGAGAAAACTTCATGAACTTTAGTATAAGAGGCATAAGATACAAACATAATCAACATATAAGTCATTTCATCAAATTCAAACCTTCACCTTAAGTAACCCTAAGCTATACTTGTGCAATGTATGAATAGCGTCCCATACCACCATCCATACTAAGTACCACTTTGAGGTCACCAAAAATGAACTTACCATTCTTCATACACATCTTTAGACAATACTCATGCATAATGAACATAAACATTCCATAGGTCATGATAAGGAAAATAACTCATAATACAATCCAAGTAAAGCATGCATTATAACATTAAGCATTTAGGTCAACATCCTTCATTAGTTTCCTTTTGAGCACATTCATTTATTAGACATCAAGACATTAGAGAATCACACCATAGCCTCTCATACCGTACTCGTGCAATGCATAGATGGCATCTCATACTACCACCCAGACTTCATAGAACCTCTCAAGTAACTATAGCATGTATCTCACATGATGGGAATAAGTATTAACCAATATAGACAATGAGAGTAAACCATGGAATCTGGTGTCATAACCCCACATCGTAAAGAGGTGGTCTAGTTGCTTAAGGTAGGACTGGCAACATTTTAGCATAGGTGGATCTACTAGCTAATGACCTATGTGGGCACATAGTTATGGGATATATAAGATGTTCATTGGAACTCTAACTTAACGTGGAGAGAGTTCCATCTTACCATATCCACTCGGTGCTTAGCCTCCATTCCCATAGAGTAGTTCATTTTCATTATTACACTTGAGAGAAATTCCTACAACCTGTTGACCCAAGGTACATAATTACACACATGAAAGGAATGCCATTTGCCTATCTTTTCATGGTACATCATTAGGGTAGCTCATTGAATCTTTAGGAAAGGAATGCCATTGGACTATCGATTCAAGATTCACCATTACATTATATCATTGACTTAATATGAAAGGAATTCCATTGGCCTATCGATTCATGTTCATTTAGTCAAGACACATTCATTACATGAGAAGAGGATTCCTAAGCCTACCAATTAAAGATACATCATTACATTGAAGAAACGTTTCACATATATCATTATCATTCATAAATGTATAATTGAGAATAACCTTTCAATAATAGCACAATTACATTGTAGACATGATCATATTCCTATCATTGAAATCATAAACATCTACATAACATCATAATCATACATCAACATTCACGAAATTGTCCTCTAAGGCCATGAATCACAATTCACCAATACACCTAGAATACTTCAATTTAGGCATGCATAATGATATAAATCAATAAACTAGATCAATATAGACTTAATCACTTAACATGCTTCCATGATCAATCAACCCGAATGACAAACATCCAATTTAGTATTTTGGGGAAAACATGGGTTCATGGGGTAAATTCATCTTAATTCACCATTATTTATCAATTCCATCATAATTCATCATATATAAACCTTTGAAGATGTTTTGGAATTGAACCCATGATTAGATTGAAACCCTAACTTTTTTGGGGATTTTGGAAACTTTGAAATCATCTTTTGGAAGGGCTCCTTGAATGAAACTCAATCAGGGATGAAGACTACCATAACCCTATTGAAGAACTCCACGAAATTGGGTGATAAAAGTGAAATCCTGAGCTTCAAACCTTAACTCCTTCTTCTCCAATGGTGGTTTCTAGAGAGAGAATTGTTTGGAGAGGGGGAAGTTTCTAATTTGTGTTTTGGAGATAATGAATTGTAAAAGGGAGTTTAATACTTTAAAAGCCCTTAAATAACTAAAATAAGACAATATAAACCGTCCCCAACCCATAACCACTTAATCAGAAATTTACCATGTTGCCCCTAACTTGGTTGAGATTGGGTAGATTTCCCGAGTGAGACTCACGAAACCCCACCCACGGACCGTGGGTGGGTCCACGAGCCATACTGGTAAGCCGTGGATGGGACAAAGATTTTTGGAGGATCTGGGGAGGTCAATCCTCGACCCATGACCCCCACCTATGGGGCGTGAGTCCACCCACGACTCGTGGGTACCCATCCGTAGGTGGTGCTATTTTTGACAGCTTTTGTTCTTTTGGGACGCCTTGGGGTTAGGCTTTAGGGTCCCCCTCAAGGACCCTTGGTTGGTCCTTGGAGGGTCTTACCTTGACGTCTAACCCCTAAACCTCTCAACCTAATCTCGAGAACTCATTTTAAAACCATCAAACCCAATATCAAAATCAATCACCACACCCGTTAGGCTCTAGTTTAACCTACTAGTTTTCCGGGTTGTTACATTATTTCCCCCTTAGGAAAATTCATCCTCGAATGACACTTTAAGCACTTTAGGGAAATAAAGACTCAAGACTAGCAGCCCATCATGCATGAAACATCATAAACAATGCACAAAACTAGGAGGAAATATCAACTCCATCTCAAACATAATCCATGCAACACAAGAAAGTAGGAACTTCATCTACAAACTCATTATGCATGAAAGCTTCAACATTTCTCATTTCATTGGAGGAATTACCTTCTCCAAATCAAATCATGCTCATCATATCATCATGAAGAAATCATGCAATTATTCTCAAAAGCACATTTAAGCATGTTCAACAATTCACCTCATTAAGCATATAGACAACTCATACTAAATGCACATTAATCATGAGGAATATAAATAATAAAAACTAATTTTCCATTAAACATGAATTCATCAAGAACATGCATAACATGACGAGACCATGGAAACACATAATCATACATGACTCCAAAACATAAAACAAGCCAAAAAGGAACTCTTTGTCTTAGGGTTGATTAGGAATAGAAAGAAAGAGATAAGGATATCGGGACTCTCAACAACCTTACTTTCTAACCATACCATCTCCCCATTGGGAGTAAACCCATACTAAGGCTAACATCAAAATTACATAGGAACCTCAATAAAACATTCACAACCATAAGGAATTATCAACATACCGGTGCCTTCATCCGGCAGAACTCCTTTGTCCACTCTAGTAGCATCTTCTACTAAAGCCTTTAATAGGATACTACTCCTCATAATTTTCATAGAAGAAACTTCTTTACTCTTCTATTTCTTAACTTGTTGGTTTAAGATCCCAATCGGTACTTCTAACTTAGAGAGGTCCTCATCAAGCAACTATTGCTCACAACAACCTTACCAACACCACTTAAGGTGATAATTCAAGTTGACCTAAGTCATGAACATCAAGAACACTCCTCGACCTTGCTATCTAAGCACATTATCTCCTCCTTGGGGGAAAGCCTATACAAACTCTCTTAAGCATCACTTTCTAAGGTCGGAGCAAGTCATCACTAAGACTTCACACCCATAACACAAGATGATTCTAAAACAAGGTGAATTACACTTCTACCCTTTTTTTAAAGGAGTCTACTCACTTAACATCTTTAGGCATCACTCAAACAACACTAATCATCTACTATTTTAACATACCTCAAAACGTATCATGACTTTCTACCAACAACACACATAACCATAAAGCATCCTATCTATACCAAAAGTCATAATCTATTTCTATCATAGAAAGACTCATCTAGTTACATGGCCACAGTTGGCATCAATACAAACCTTTTCTCCCTCGATCCCTGTAGCATTAGCCCTTCGAGTAGTCGCATCTTCAAGACCATCAGATAAGGAATAAGAGAGATAACTTATACAGTTAAACTCTATGGCACAACTTAAAGAGTAATGAAAGAAGTGAATTCTTTCTAATGTCTTATAGCTTCTCATTCATAAATGTGGTGCATTTTACACTATGAACAATACTCTACTCAATGTGGCTTCTGAGAAATCAATCCTCAAAACCATCCTAAAATCTTGTGCTCTAATACAATGTTTGTCACGACCTGAGCCTACACCCCGGACATGACACGACATATAAGACTCTGAAGAGCCTCATACAAGCCTTGTAGAATGTCATCAAATAAGATAATAGAAATAGTGTAGAATTTAAAACTCTTTTAAATCTATACAATAGAAAACATTATTTAAAACAGTGGAGAGTAGACCGGTAGGAGTGGGTTGAAGACTTGGTGAGTCTTCATAGCATCGAAGATTTGGCCACCTTTTCGTTTTATGTCCTTCTTTTATGTTGAGAACTATTGTATGGGCCGCGTCCCAAAGATGTTCATGTTGTAGATGGTTTGAGACAAGTGTAATATACTTCCACTGTGCTATTATAAAAGACATTGATTTTATGAAAAATGTTTTAAATTTCCATATTTTTTTGTTATCTTATGTTGTGATATTCTAAGCTGCTCACATGGAGTCCTTTGGGATTCTATGTGCCATGTTGCATCTTGGGTGTACCTTTGGGTCGTGAAAAACTTCGTAAGATGTTTAGGAAACTTCACTTTTTCATTCTCTAAGTCGTGCCATAGAGTTTAACTCTATTAGGTCTTTCTCCTAACCCGGAACTGTTGGTTTTTTAGGATTTGACTAATACAAGGGCAAATGCTATGAGGAATGAGGAAGATAATGTGGATCTAGAGATTCCTCCCCAAGCTCCCCCTCAAGCTCTGGTTGATCCTCTAGCTGAGAATTTTACTCATGCGGAGTTTAAGGCGGCCTTTCAAGTTTTGGGTTAAGCCATGACGACTCAAGTCAATAGGGAAGTAGTTGCTCCTTTGAATCCTAATGTGAATATTGCGGCTTAAAGAGTGAGGGATTTTATGAGAGTTAACCCTCCTATGTTTTATGGCTCAAAGTGGAAGAGGATCCTAAGGAGTTTATAGATGAGATTTATAAGGTACTTGCTATCATAGGGGTGACTTCGATAGAAAAAGTGGACTTAGCCGCTTACCAATTGAGAGGTGTTGCATAAATGTGGTACGATCAATGAAAGGAGAGTAGACCGGTAGGAGTGGGTCCCATAAAGTGGGAAGTGTTTAAGTTTGTTGATAGTTTCTTCCCCTAGAGTTGAGGGAGGCTAAAATGCAAAAGTTCATTAACCTTAGGCAAGGTAGCATGAGTGTTAAGGAGTATGCCTTGAAATTTACCCAACAATCCAAGTATGATCCAACTATAGTGGTAGACTGGAGCGCTAAGATGAATAAGTATATGATGGGAGCGTCCGACTTAGTAGAAAAAGAATGTCGTGCTGCAATGCTTGTTGGTGAAATGGATATCTCCCTTCTTATAGTGTATGCGCAAAAATTTAGGAATCGAAACTCAAGGAAGAGAAATTTAGGGAGAAAAAGAGGTCTAGGATAGATGATGATAAGTCCTTTCACAATGAGTCTGATGGACATGGTCACTCTATGAAGCGAAATTTTTTTTCCGGGCAAGGTTCTGCTAATGCTTCTAAGTATAAGAAAGAGAGTGTGTCTAACCCTAAGCCAACTAGATTTGGTAATGAGCCCCAATGGCCTACTTGTTCTAGATGTGGAAAGAGACATGAGGTTAGGTGTTTTGCCGGTAGAGAGGGTTGCTTTAGTTGTGGTAAGAGTGGCCACAAGATGAAAGATTGTCCAAATGTAAAGGCTATAAGAAAAGAGTGTAAACAAATTTCTCTTAGTGGTTTAGATGGGGATGCTCCAAAGAAAAATAGTTTCTATGCTCTTCAAGATACATATGAACATGAGTGACCTCTGAATATTTCTACCGGTATGTGTTTGATGCTTTATTAAATTTCGGATTGCTTGTGTTTTGTGACTTGATATGCTAGACTTTGGTGTGGCCTTTAGTATGAGTGAGCTTCAGTGTTTTTTTATGTTATTGATGGTAGAACACTACTTGACCATTTTTAGTTTTGGGGTAAATTGAAAGATTTGATGAATAGGGTGTTTAGAAGATACCTTGAGATGTTCAATTAGTAGGATCCTATAAAGGGTAGTAGTATAGGTCACAATAGTTTAGAATCATCACGTGTGATGGATGAGAAAGCTAAAGTGATGGTGCTTAGAAAGTCCACCTAGGCTTACTCCTGGGGGAAATGGTGTGCCTAGATAGCAAGGTCATTGTGTGTTTATGTGTGGCTATGATAGCAAGGTCATTCTTTCTATGCATGTTCATGAAAAAATCTTAGGTCTTGATAAAAATGACCTATGTGAATTGTTTTCCTCATGTTGTAGTACATTGAGTATAGTTACCTATAGAACTACATGAGATAAATTGATAAGCATGTCTTAACTTCGAGTTGAGAGATCCCTTCTTGAATGTATGCTATAAATATATATTTCATATAGGCTCTATGAAAGTGTGTTGAGCATGATTTAGCCCGGAGATGGTAGTTCCTCCTTGAACATGAGTAGGTGTAGAATTTCATGCATTTTGGGTTGTTAGATGTTGTTCCTACTTCCTTGTGTTGCATTGAGTATGTTTAGCTTGGAGTTGATGTTTCCTCATTGTTTGTGTGCATTTAGAAGTGTTGCATGCATGATAGGGTTGTTAGTCTCGAGTCTTTAGTTCTGTAAGGTGTCTAGATAGTCATTCGATGACGAATGTTCAAAAGAGGGAGATATTGTAATACCACAGACACTAGTAGGCTATACTAGAGATTGACATGAGGGTTACAATCGTGAATGACTTCCCGTACTTAAAATGAAGGGTTTCGGGTTAGAACGTCAATGTACAACTCATCAAGGACGAACCAAGGGCCCTTGAGGAGGACCCTAGAATCTGCCCTACAAATAGTTGACCAACGGAGGGACCCACACCCCGTGGGTAAGGGTCCCAAAAACAATCCCCAGCCAATCAACCTACGATTTACCTACGCGCCACGTGGATCTACCCACGGCCCATGGGCATGGTCTCGTGGGTGAGGAAATGACCTCGTTTTAAATGGTGAAGTGGGGGCTTTATGGAACTTTCCCATATTAATTAGGGATTAAGTGGTGTAAGTTTACTAGAGTTAGACCACCTATATATAGAATTTTGACCTTTAATTTAGTCATTCCAAATCATTATTTCTAAACCCCCAAAAGAAACCTAATTCCCTCTAAAAATCCTTTTTCTAGAAAGAAGAAGAAGAAAAAGAGGGTCAAGATAGGTCAAGACTCTATTATTTGAAGCTTACTAGGCTTTGTAATCAAGTTATGATAACTTATTCCTGCATGGATTCTTCCATCCATGGAGTCCCCTATAATTTCCTAAATTTGATGAAGAACTCCCTAATTCAAGTTAGGGTTTCTTTAATGTTGTGGGTTATGATGTATGTTGATTCAACTTAGTTGATATTGATTGTTTATGATTAAATTAGTAGTGAATCATGCTATTATGAATAAATTACATGTTTTCAATGCCTAACCCTAGTCGAATTGATGAAATTGAAGTAATGTGGGTTTATGCCTTAAGAAGGGAATTTGAGGA
Organism: Solanum stenotomum; assembly: GCF_019186545.1. Taxonomy (NCBI): domain Eukaryota; kingdom Viridiplantae; phylum Streptophyta; class Magnoliopsida; order Solanales; family Solanaceae; genus Solanum; species Solanum stenotomum. The sequence continues at coordinate 42,289,484 of NC_064282.1, forward strand.
TTTAGATATAATCTTCTAGGGTTGATGATATGTGTAGTAATTGCTTGAGAGTAAAAGCTTGTAGAAATGAATTGAATTAGATTAAAGTATATTCCATCATGATTAGTAATGCTTGAGATATAGCCTTTACGATGATATATGACTATAATTGCTTGAGAATGAAACATATGACTAAAATGTCTTGTGATCTAGGTATGTATGATGATTGTAAGAAGTAAAGCTTTGAGAGTAAGGCTTGTAGTTATGAATGTTGGTTTTTAGGGCTTTGAGAGTAAGGCTAATATGATGAACTATGGATGTTAAGGCTTTGAGAGTGAGCTTATATTATGAATGTAGATTGTAGATTGGATTATTTTTGGAAGTATTTACCCACATGACCTATATTATGAATATATGAGATTATGTATGTATTATAGAACCTATGTAGTTGCTTTAAGAACACTTTGAGAGTAAAGTGTCAATGATCATGATTTTGATGTTGTGTTGCTTAAAAGGGCATTCTCATGAACACATATGAACATTAGTGTGAAAGGTTTTCTCACATAGAATGATTCTAGGTTGAAAGGTTTGCTCACCTAAAATGAATCAAAGCATGCTTAGTTATGTTAGCTTGAAGTTGTGTTATGAACTCTCTTCATGAATAGCTTGACTTGGTAAGATAAGACCATTTGATGGTAGCTTGAATAGGAGATCTCATGGTAGCCTTAGATGGAGAAAGCATACCTTCCGTAAGGTTAGCTTGCACTAGTATCATAGAATACTTGCATGGTAGCATGACTTGGTTAGGTCAAACTATTTCACTGATAGCTAGGATGGAGCAAGTATCCTTGCTTGAATAGCTTGTACTTCCGTGATAGTATGTTTTTCTATGGTAGCTTGGTCTAGCCGGTGCTATTACTTGGTAGCCTAGAAATGATAAATAGTAATCATTTCTGTATGATTGCCTAATATGGTACTTAGTATGTGTGGGATTATGGGGTCTTATCCATGCATTGCACAAGTATGACTTGAAGCTACTTATGAAGTATCTCTCTTATATGTTGTATGCTTAGCTTGGATTGGTTCTATAATTGCCTTCGTTGACATGTTTGACTAAAGGTGAAGGTTCCCTTGACTATGAGATCCAAAGATGGTAAGTATGATTATGATGACCTAAAAGTACTTAGTATGGATGAGATTATGTGGTCTCATCAATGCATTGCACAAGTATTCTTTGAGGTTACTTGAGAAGTTATTCTCTTATGTTATGATGATCAAAGTATTTACTATGCTTATGAACATGATGTATCTCTTATGTTTATGGATCATGCCTTATGTTGACTAATGCTTATATTATGTCTATGTTGGAGATTATGCTTTCTGTCATGTTGTTATGCTCTCATGGTATTATGCTAGCTATCATATTTAGTACTTTATTGTACTAACACATACTCTTACTTATCAAATGTAGGGTTCGGCGATATTGAGTTCCATCCTCGAGGCTAGGTTCATATTATAGCAAGGATTGAAGACTTGGTGAGTCCTCATAGCATCGAGGATTTGACCACCTTTCCTTTATACGTCTTTCTTTTATATTGTGAACTATTGTATGGGCTGCCTCCCAGAGATATTCATGTTCTAGATGGTTTGATACAAGTGTAAAAGACTTCCGCTTTGGTTTTATAAAAGACTTTGATTGTATGAAAAATGTTTAAATTTCCGTAATTTTCTATTATCTTATTTTATGATATGATAAGTAACTTACATGGAGTCCTTCGGGGTTTTTTGTGCCATGTTACATCTAGGGTGTACCCCTCGGTCATGACAAATATACCTCCCGTAAGTCATGGTACATCTTGGTAGTTCTTGGGTAAATGGAATATTGAGAACTATGGGTTTTCGATAAAATCTGCTCCTTCAAATTATCAACATTGGAAACACACAAACGGCCTTGATACCAAAGAAAACCATCTCTCCCTTGGGAGAAAGACTCAATAGACTTCTTAAGCACCACTTCCTTTAATTCAACCAAAATCAGATCAAGACCTTGCTTTGCTTTCACATCAGTCACAAAAGACGATTAACCATCATGAACCATAATACCATCGTCATTAAAATCAACTAACCAAATACCCAATTGGGCCAATCTATGAACATCTCAAACCAACTCCTTTTTATAATCCTCAACATGAGAAATACTTCCCATTTATAGCCGACTAAGAGAATGTGCCACCATATTCGCTTTGTTGGGGGGTGATAGAGGACACTAATGTCATAATCCTTTAGAAACTCAAACCACCTCCTTTAGAGAGGTTTAGATCCTTTTGCTTGAAAACATATTGAAAATTCTTGTGGTCAGTAAAGACATCAAAATAATTACCATATAAGTAATGCCTTCAAATCTTTAAGGTAAAAACAACCGCCGCTAGTTCCAAATCAGCGGTACGATAGTTCTTTTCATGGACCTTAAGTTGCCTTGAAGCATAAGTCATAACCTTTGCATAATAAAACAGCCTAATCCAAGCCTTGAAGCATCATAATAGACCAGAAACACATTTGACCCTTCTGGTAAAGTCAACACCGTAGTGGTGGTAAGTCTATCTTTCAATTCTTGGAAACTCTTCTTACACTCTTTCGACCTTACAAACTTAACTTTATATTCGGTCAGTATCGTCAATGGATAGGAAGTCAAAGAAAAAACTTCCACAAACATTCTATAATAACCAAGCAAATCCAAGAAACTTTAAATATTCGAAGGGGATAGAGGTCTAGGCCAACTCTTAACCACATCCATTGTCATAGGATCTGCCTCAATGCCCTTTAAAGAAAAAATATGACCAAAAAAAGCCAAGGATCTCAACCAAACTCACATTTCCTAAACTTTGCAAAGAGTCGTTGGTCCTTGAGGTGTCACAACCCAAAGGTACCACCCTAGATGTAACAAGGAAGATAGAACCCTGAAAGGCCCCATGTAAGCCACTTAGCATATCATAACATAAAGTAATAGAACAATAAGAGTAAAAGCACATTTCAAGTCCAATTTTTTCATAAAAGAAGGCAGAAGTCTAGACTTGTCTCATTATAGCCATCTATTACAATACTCCAATAACACATGGTTACAACGCATACAAAATGGTCCGCAAAGGAAATGCAAGAAATGACTACTAAAAGATAATATATGTCCTCGAATCTTGAGGACTCACCAACAAGCTAGGAAAATAAATAATCCAAGCTTCTAGCCACATGATTAGTACCTTGAGAACTTGACCCTACACTTGAAAAAAATGTAGGAAAAGCATGAGTTAGTACAAAAATGCACAAAGTATGATAGCCATGCATAAAAACCTTGAAAACATGTTAAAAGGGATATTTTAGTTGAATGCATGCAATTACTAAGTTAAAACATCCATTTGAAGATATTGGAAGAGCATAAGTCATAAGCATATTCATTACTAGATCATCACAATCATAAGAGGAACATATCATAAATACCTCAAAGCATACTTGTGCAATGCATGAATAAGACCCCATAATCTCACACATGCTAAGTATAGCTTCTTAAAGAACTATCGTTTATAATTCATATTCTTATTCATATTACTATTTTCATATTGGGGAATGAACCTTAACCGACATAGACCATGTGAGCTTAACATGAAATTTAGTGTCTACCCACACCGAAAAGAGGTTGCTCTACTTGACTAAGGTAGAACCATACTCTTAGCTTATGTGGATCCACTAGCTAAATAACCTATGGGGGCACATTGTATATATGATAAGGAGATTGCTACTAGAAATCTGGACTCAGCTAAGGTAGAAGGTTTCCATCTCATGAGATACATACTTTGGGAGTCCGAACTCAACTAAGATAGAAGGAACCCATTTGGAAAGCTGTACTCAACTAGTGTAAAAACATTCATTGGGGAACTGGATTCAACTGGCATAAAAGCTTCCATATCATATTTAATATCCACTCGGTGCTAAGCATTTTTTCTCATTTCAGTTCATATTATGATATACTAAGATTTCTATTAGAAATCTGGACTCAACTAAGGTAGAAGGTTTCTATCTCATTAGATACATACTTTGGGAACCCGGACACAACTAAGGTAGAAGGAACCCATTTGTAAATACAGACTCATCTAGTGTAAAAGCTTTCATTAGAAAGCCAGACTCAACTAGCGTACAAGCTTCCATCTCATATTCAATATCCACCCAGTGCTAATTAATTGTTATTTGAGTTCATATTAAGTATTGAATTAAGTTCATAATAATGGAAGAATGTCTTGACACTCAATCCAACATAACTTATATTATAGCTCATTAGATCATGCGTGAGAATAACCTTTCACCATCCATGTCTACATATATATTTAATAGGTGAGAAAACCTTTCAACCCTAGAATCATCATATTGTGAGAAAACCTTTCACATTATATCATAATCATATATAAGTGTGTATATGATGATAACCTTACATAAACACAACAACTAGATCATAATCATAATCACTTGACTCTCAAAATGTTCTTAAAACATATGCATAAATCTCATAATCATGCATAATTCTCATACTTTTCCCTTCAAGGATCAAAGATAATATTCAATAGACACATCTATAATTCACTACATTAAACATGGATGATAACATGATTCAAATAACTCAAGTATTACAAGCAGAATCTCATAATATTCTTCTTTCATCAATTCACCCGTATCACAAGGTCATAAATTGGGAATATGGGGATTTCATGGATTATTGGGGATTTAGCATAAAAACCATAATAAATCATCAATTCAATCATAGTATAAAGTAATTCAAACATTATAATAATTTTTGAAAGGAATCCATGACTAGGAGTCAAACCCTAGCTTTTGGCGAATTTCTATCTTGAAATTGGGGTTTTGAAGGAGCTCTATGGACGAAGGCTATCCATGGATGAAGGACTACCATACCTTAGAAATGAAATCCAATTAAATTGAGTAGAAAACCTTGCTCCTTCAACCCTAGCTACAATTTCCTTCTTCTTCTTCTTCTTCTTCTTCCTGTAAGTTCTAGAGAGTGAATTTTTGGGGGAAAGTTGGTTTTCTATTGGAATTTAGGAATAATGAGGATGATGACTAATTTTAGGGGTCTTAAATAAATATATAGTTAGTCTAAATTAGAATAAAATGACGTCGCTTAATATTAATTAAAATTGGAAAACCCTAAAGTGTTGCTAAGTATAATTGCCAAAGAGCAGTTTCAGGCCTCACCCACGAGACCACGTTGACGGACCGTGGATGAACCTACAGTCCATCCTGGTCATTCGTGGTCTTGACAGAGAGTTTTGGCATTCGACGACCCACTGACCTATGGATTGTTGACCCACCCACGGGGCATGGGTCCTGTCGTGGTCCACTAGTTCTGAAAGCTTTTCATGGTCCTCCTGAACGGCCCATGGTTGGTCCTTGAGGGGTCGTACCTTGACATCCTAACAAAAAATCCTTTATTTTAAGTACGGGGAGTTACGTTTACGACTTTACCCCTCATGTTAAGCTCTAGTTTAGCCTACTAGTTTTTGGGGTGTTACAAGATCTCCCCCTTGGGAACATTCCTCCTCGAATGACGATCTAGACACCTTACGGAAGTAAAGACTCAAGACTAGTAACCCATCATTCATGAAACATCAAAATAATGCACAATTCAAAGGAGGAAACATAAACTTCAACTCAAACATAAACAATGCATCACAAGGGAGTAGGAACTGCATCTACCAACACATTATGCATGATAACTCAACATTTATCATATTCATAGGAGGAACTTTCTTCTCCAACTAAAACATGCTTAACAGAACATCATGGAGCTAATATGCAATTTACTCTCAAGAGCATACTAAAGCATGTTCATCATTTCATCTCATGAAGTCTAATAGGCAACTCATACTCAATTCGCAACAACATGAGGAACATAAATCATAAAAATTCATTTTCTTACTAAACATGGATTTCTTAAGAACATGCATAACATGAGGAAATCATGGAAACACATAAATCACACATGACCTCCAAAGCAAGCAAACTCTAGAGTAACTACCTACCTCAAGCTTGAATAGGAGTAGAAGGAAATAGATGAGGATATTGAGACTTCATATTGACCCGGGCCTCCCAAGTAGCACCCTCAACAAAGTGATTCCTCCACAATACTTTCAAGGAGGCAGCCTCTTTGTTTATCAACCTCTTGACTTGGCGGTCTAGAATCTCAACCGGTACCTCTTCATAAGCAAGATTCTCCTTAATCTCTAAACCCTCCAAGGGAACTATCGTTGATGGATCCCCAATACATTTCTTCAACATTGAGACATGGAACACCGGGTGCACTAATGCCAACTTATTTGGCAAGTCTAACTCATATGCAACTTTGCTGACATGCCTCAAACTCTCATAAGGACCCACAAACCGAGGACTAAGTTTTCCCTTCTTTCGAGCCCTCATAACAACCTTCATGGGTGAGATTTTCAAATAAACCCAATCATGGACATCAAATTATAGATCTCTCCTTCTAACAGCGGCATAGGACTTTTGCCAACTTTGGGCTGTCCTCAACCTCTCTCTAATAACCCAAATCTTCTTAATGGCCACATGCAAAAAAATTGGGTCTAGGAGAGAACCTTCCCTAACGTCAAACCATCCTAGAGGAGACCTACATCTCCTACCATAGAGAGCCTCAAAGGGAGCCATGTCGATACTCGAATGATAAATATTATCATAAGCAAACTCAACTAACGACATATGGTCATCCCAATTACCTTTAAAATCTATCATGCATTTCTTCAACATGTCCTATAAAGTATGAATGGTGCGCTCCGCTTGACCATCCATTTGAGGGTGAAAAGTTATGTTATGCTTCACTTGATACCTAGCCCCTTTTGGAAGGACTTCTAAAACTATGAAGTATATTAGGGATCTCGATCCGAAATGATAGACAAGGGTACACCATGTACCCTCACTATCTCCTTCACATAAAACATAGCATACTCTTCCGCCAAGTGGGACACCTTGACATGAATGAAATGAGAGGTTTTAGTCATCCGGTCCACTATTACCCATATCGTGTCATGTTGCCACCTAGTACGTGGGAAGCCTACAATAAAATCAATGTTCACATCTTCCCACATCCAAGTAGGAATAAAAATATCTTGTGACAAGCCTCCCATACTTTGGTGCTCAACCTTTACTTGTTGACAATTAGGACATTTGGCCACAAATTTTGCGATGTCCTTTTTCATCCCATTCCACCAATAATTTCCCATATGTCATGGGACATCTTGGTGGCTCCCGGGTGAATAAAATAAAGAGAACTATGGTTTTCCTAGAAAATATTCTCTCTCAAGCCTCCAATATTTGGAACACATAACCTACCTTGATACGTTAGTACCCAATCTCTCCCTTGGGAGAAAGCCTCAACGGATTTTTTAAGTATAACTTCTTTCAACTCTACCAAGATAGGATCTAGACTTTTCTTAGACTTCACATATATTACAAAGGATGGTTTGGCACCATTATGGGTCATGACACCATCCTTGGTGGAATCCACTAGTTGATCACCTAGTAGGGCCGACCTATGCACCTCACGAACAAACTATTTCTTTTCATCCTCTGCATGAGCCACACTACCCATCGACAACTTACTAAGAGCATCCGCTACCACATTAGCCTTGCCACGGTAATAAAGGACAATCATAACATTATCTTTCAATAATTCTAAGCACCTTCCTTAACGAAGATTCAAGTCCTTTTTACTGAATACATATTGTAGACTCTTATGATCGGCGAAAACATTAACATGGACCCCATACAAATAATGCCTCCATATCTTTAAGGCAAACATAACGACCACTAATTCAATATCATGGGTAGGATAACTCTTCTCATAGACTTTAAGTTGCCTTGAAGCATACGCGATAACTTTACCATTTAGCATAAGCTTACATCCAAACCCAACTCTAGAGGCATCATAATACACTACAAAACCATATGTACCTTTCGGTAAGGTAAGCACCGGAGCGAAAGTAAGTCTATCTTTCAATTCTTGGAAACTTTTCTCAGAAGCTTCCGACCACACAAACTTAGCCATCTTTTGAGTCAAAGGAGTCAACGAAGAAACAATGGAGAAAAACCCCTCAACAAACCTTCTATAGTAACAGGCCAAACCCAAAAAGCTTCTAATGTCGGAAGGAGTTAGTGCTCTAGGACATCTCTTGACAGCATCCGTCTTCTTAAGATCTACCTCAATACCATTGCTTGACACAGTATGACCAAGGAAAGCTACAGACCTTAAACAAAAATCACACTTGCTAAACTTTGCAAAAAGTTGTTGGTCCTTAAGAACTTGCAACGCAATTCACAAATGGTCCACATGTTCATTCTCACTCCTTGAATAGATCAAGATATCATTGATAAACACAATCACAAACATGTCTAGGTATTGCCTAAACAATCTATTCATCAAGTCCATAAATGTCGCCAGAGCATTAGTCAACCCAAATGACATTACCACAAACTCATAGTGACCATACCGGGTTCTAATGACTGTCTTGGGCATATCTTCCCCTCTCACCCTCAATTGGTGATAACCCAAATGAAGATCAATCTTAGAGAAATAGCTAGCCCCTTGAAGTTGGTCAAACAAGTCATCAATTCTCGAAAGAGGATACTTATTCATGATGGTCACTTTATTCAATTGAGGATAATCGATGCACATTCTATCCTTATTTTTGACAAACAACACCGGAGTACCCGATGTAGAGATACTTATCTGGATGAAACCCTTAAATAGAAAATCCTCTAGTTTCTCTTTCAACTCCACCAAATCCATTCTATAAGGTGGAATAGAGATAAGTTATGTATCTTAATCATGCCATCAAGGATTTGTGCTACTGCTTCCTAGGGTTGTTGGATCAAACCACCCTCACATAATTGGTGAGCAATACTTCTATTTTCGGGACCAAGACCCCTATAGAAGCATTCTAGTGGCAATTTGTATGATATTCCGTGAGATGGCCATTGGTGGAGTATTGCTTTAAATTTCTACCACATCTCATGGAGAGTCTCATCCCCCAATTGCTTGAACATCAGAAGGTTATCCCTAAGATTCAACAATCTCAAGAGGGGGTGATTTATTTGGTGACCACTATCACCATTCACACTTATATTTCTTATGCTCAACGCACAAACAAACAAAACAAACCTAAAAATAAAGTAAGTAAAACTATAACAAACAAGAACATAATTTAACTTAACTAGACTTTCTTAACAAACACCACTCTTCGTCAGCGGCGCCATTTTGATTTCACGTATCAGGACACTACTTCCTGTTCAATTGCCAACGACTGTGAGTAGTAATATAACCCAACTAGTGAGTTGGGGTCGAGTCCCAAGAGAGTGGTTCTTAATTGAGAATCAATAGAAAAGCAAAAATGTGTTCAAGTCAATCATAGCTATAAATGTTTATGAGTAAAAACATGATAAATTAAAGGGTGACACAAGTGTCAAATATCAAAGGGAGGTTTGTAGTCAACAAGCAACTAAAAACAATAATTAACACGAAAATATGAATATGGAGACAATATTCTTGGGATGTCATAGGATTATGGGCTAAGGTAAATATTCAGGTAGTTGCTATTGATAGTAAATCGCTGTAAATACGTGAATAAGTTAGACTATAGTGGGGTAAACTTCTCTCAAACAATTTACCCCCAATTGAATTGGTGTCTCTCGAATACCGATATGCCATAATGAAGCATGACCTTTACTTTAGTCCATTCACTCTCTCGAGCTGAATGTATGTGAAAGGGTTTAGGATTCACTCTCTCGAGCTGAATCCATGTCTACCCAATATCCACAGACTATCAATTCAGTAGTTTTGGTTTTAAAATCTCTCTCTTGAACAAGCCAAAAACACGAAGTTCAAATTGTATTTGCAACTACAACCCCATTAAATTCAAACAAAACTACTAAACGAAATCACTTTTAAACAGTGAATAAGCAATCAATTAGCAATACCCAGTAGTTAATTCAACCCGTAATCAAATAATCACACCCCAATAATTGAGGTTTAGCTAGACATAGTTAAAAGATAGAAATCGATACCAAAAAGTGTTTCCATCAATTGGGTACAATTGATATGGTCTTTACAAACGTCTAAGATGAAGAATCATCAATAGCTAGTTCCAATTTCTTCAAAACGAGAATCTTCAAAATCTCCAAGGCTAAGGAAAATTGTCTCCAAAAACGAAGTTCTAAGACTGAATAACTCTAAAAAATGGGTTCTAAATGTAAAAATGCTACTAGACTAAAAATTCAAACATGTATTTATAGGTGTCAAAAAGAAATGTGCTACGAAGGATCACTCGGCGCAGTTTGTCGGGATCGCCGATCCACTGGGCGATTAGCCCTTTGATCTGGTTCATCGCCTTTCTACATTGGCCTTTAGCAAATTAAAGTTCTGTAACTTTGGGCGACAGAGCACTGTGTCACGGAATTCTTCGGTCAATCGTCGACTGTTCCTTTATCTCACCGACTCAATTTTCTCCTTCAGAGCTTGGCACACTTGGAACATTAGGCGAGACCATGGCCATTCGGTGACTTGCCTAATGGTTTAGGTGATCCTCAAGTAGTCTTTTCTTCGTTCTTTCAGCCGCCTTGTTCCTTTTTTTGCCTAATAGTGTCCATGCTTTGTCTCTAAATCCAAATACCTGAAACTCAAGAATTTTTATTTGTTCTTGAGACAAAATATGCATTCGAGGACATTAAATTTATTAGAATAAAGCCCTAAAAGAGTCCAAATTGTTGTCTCATCAAAGCTTAGGTCAAAAACAAGACTCCATTGTTTCAAGCTTGTGTAAGGGATATTGAATAAAGGTATGTTAGCTTATTCATCTATGGGTTCTTCCACCCATACATCCCCCTAGAAATCCCCCAATTGTGAAATCAAAAACCCAATTCTAGTTAGGATTCTTCTTACGTTGTCGATAGAGTTTGGGTATAATTCCAATCTAGTGGATAATACCTAGTTATGATTGTATTAGCATTGAATTGTGATATTATGATGAATTCTTGTGATTTCTAAGGTAAAAACTAGTATATTTGATGAATGGAATATTTTGTGGATTTATGCCATTAGAGGTGAAATTGAAGGTTCATGAGTGATCTTCCTAAATCAATGTCATGTGTAGTAATTGTTCAAGGTTAGGATCATATAATCATGAATTGAACTAGACCTTTTTGAATATGAATGATCTTGAATTGTAAAGCTGAAATTGAACCTTTAGGATGAATTGTGGCTAGAATCACCTAGTAATGAAAAATGTGATTGAATGCCTTGTAATCTAGGTTCATAATATGTTTCCATGCTATGAAGTTATTGATAACGAAGACTCATAGTTGTGTTTATTGATCACTAGGGCTTTAGAGTGAAGCTAACATGATTAATCATAGATGCTAAGGCTTTGAGAGTAAAATCTACATGTGAATACAAGGCCAATTAATAGAATTGTGTTAAGACCTTTACCTACTTAATTCACCTTATGAATCAAAGATGGTAGGGAGTGATAGAATAACTTAGGTCATGATGACATCCTTGTCTAAGGTAGAATTCTAGACATGTTGTCAAGCATGAGGATGAAATCAACATGAAAGAGTTCCCACATATTAATGGTTCTATTGTTGAAAGGCGTCTCTTACCTAATTCAACCCAAGGCTGTAGAGCCTTTATACCTAGTTCATGGATGGTGATAGTTGCTCAGACATGGTCCAAAAGAGGTATTAACATGGATTGGTTTTCAAGAACATCTTTCCATAAACTTGAGTCAAAGTAGAGACTAAATGATTATCTTGTTAGATTTATGCCTAGCACCGAGTGGATATTGAAATGAGATGGAGGTTCCCACCTAGTTGAGTTTGGGCTTTCATGGAGGTTCCCACCTAGGTGAGTTTGGTCTTCCCACATGGGATCTTTGATGAGTCCACAAATTGGATTCATTTAGGGCTATGTTTTAATAGAAATCATGTCCTCAAATGCTTATTTTATCTCAATATCTGATAAAACCCCTTAAGTTTCAGGTATTTGAGGTTTGAAGGAAAGCATGAATACTATGTCGCAAAAAGGAACGAAAAGGCTAAAAAGAACGAAGAAATGAAGGCCTAAGGACGGACGAGTCCACTTGATGAGTCGCCGAAGGGTCTTACTTCGTCTTTTGTTCCAGTGTGCTGAGCCCTGAAGAAAAGGATCAAGTCTGCAGAAAAGGGAGCGATCGACGCATCACCTAGAAGTTTCACGAAGCAGTACCATGTCGCCTAATGACCCAGAGCACAACAATGCTGAACGTTGGTGCAAGATGGTGATGAACTACACCAAAGGGCGAATCACCGAGTTGATCGGCGATTCCCACTAACGACGCCGAATGATTCGCTGCAACACAAATTTGTGAAAACTATAAATACTAGTTAGAGTTGTAGTTTTAAGAGGGGAACACTTATTATAATTTTCATATAGAAGAGTACTTTTTGATATCTTTGCGCTAAGCTTGAGAGGGTTTTGAAGACATGAAGATCCTAAGGGTTTCATCTTCAAGATTTGGGTTTGGGTCTCTTGGATTCTTCACTTTTGGATTGTATCAAGACTTAAATCTTCATACCCAATTGAATGCAAGCTCAATTTGGTATAAATTTCTATCTCTTATACATGTGTGGCTAAAAACCCCAATTCTTGGGGTGTGATTTAGCGAATATGGGTTAAGATAATTGTTGGGTGTTAATAGCTGATAGTTTAATTGTGATTTACTTTAGTAGTTGTGGATGAAATTAATGAATTTGTAGTTGCAAATATAAGTTTATTTATGTGTTTTTGGCTTTCTCGAGAAAGAGGTCATAAAACTAAGACTACTAAATTGATGGCAAGTGCAAGTGGGTCGACATGAGGTTCAGCTCGAGAGAGTGAACCCTAGTCCCATGTCCACACACTCAGCTCGAGAGAGTGAGTGGGTTAAGGTGTAGGCTGGTCTTCATGCGGGAAGTGGGTGTTTGAGAGGAATGCATTTGAAACGGGGTAAGTTGCGCGAGAGAGAGCTTATCCCCCTTAAAGTCAAGCCTAGTCACAATTATTCTATGAACTTTCTATCGAAAGCATGTACCTAATAATCTAGCTTAACTCGTAGTCCCATCAGATCCCAAGAATCCCCTCTCATTACTTAGAAGCCCTGATTTATTTTACTATTTTAATTTACTAGTGACAAAAACCCCCATTGTTAATTGACACTCTTGTGTCCCCCTTTAATTTACAATGTTTAATCGTTAATGTCTTTAGCTACGACTAGTTAGAACTAAGTTTTATTTCTCTATTAATTCTCAAAACCACTCTCTTGGGAACGATCCCAACCCTTTATTTCTTTGTTGTTGTTTTAGAAATAACAGTTTGTTGAATGTACATGTTAAAGTGTGGAGAGTGTGTGGAAATTGCGTTTGGCGAGCTAATAGTTCCATTTAGTGAATCACCGAACAGGTTGGCAATCCCGATGAAAATCGTCGTTTGAACCTTCACTTTGACAAAAGGTCCTGTAAAACTTGGCGCGGTAATTGACCATTCAACGTGTCGCCTATTGGATCGGCGAGTGCGACTAATGTCACCGAATGGGAGCAAACTGGACGGTTTATAATGGTCAAAAGTCCTAGAATTTGAAATCCTTCACTTTCCCTCGCTTTTAATCTTCACAAACTCACACTATGGTAGTATTTTCAATATTCTTATATTCCACTAGTATTTTGGTTGGTTGATTTGTGCTTGGAGTTGGATTTCTTTGCTACTTAGCTTTTCAATCATGTTTTAATCGGCACAAAAGTTTGGTTTCTGAATCCCGAGCTTACATTTGAAAATTTTACACTCATTTGCTATGATCGTATCTTATTGATGTGTGTTGGGCCTCTCTAATAGGATTAGAATAATTATATGCCTATTTTAATTTGAAAATCTTGCCCGTATTGTTTGATTGTCAAATTCCCATAATTTTTATGCTTTTTAATGAATTGGGTTGTGATTGTGTTTCGTTAGATTGACTGGGTGAAGTCTGAGTAGGCCACGTTTGCGCTAAATGTCAAAAATTTCCTCAAAGATAGAGCAGGTGACACCACTCTTAAGGGAAAATGTCACGACCCAAGAGCACGCTCTAGTCGTAACCGGCATATTCGACCTCGAAGAGGTCAAATACAAGCCTCATGGATTATTCATTGCAATACGATACAAAAAAAATATAGAAAAGAAATTTAAAGCTTCCTTTCCAATCGAAAGAACACCTTTTAAATAAAAAGCAAGCGGAAGACTTTCTAGACTTTATCCAAGATGTCGCAAAACCATCTAATACTTGAATACAACAATGGGACTAAGCCCACTCACAACTATAACAAAACTACAAGACATAAAGGAACATGTTGGTTATTGTCCTCAAATATATGAGGACACACCAAGTCTTCATCTTGAAACACCTTAGAAACCTATCTATCAACCATGTAATATCAACATCTCCAAAAATCCCTACACTTTAGTCAAAAGGAAAAGAAAGGGGTTAGCACAATTAAGTACTAAGTATGGAAACCATGCAAAAACATGCTAAAAAGGACATTTGGTTGAAAGTCATGCCCTATGCCATTTTAGTAAAACTTCATGAATATTGACATATTAGACATATTATAGAACATAACCAACATATAAGACATTAACCACATTATAGACATACTCAACATTTTCACCATGTAACTCATTTTATCATCCAAGAACCCTTATCTAAAGTTACCCTAAGACACACTTGAGTGACACATGAAGTGGCCGCCTATACAACCTCTTCATACCCACCTAAGTGTTCCTTAAGGCTACTATAGACAAGAACCATCATGCTTCAATGTAGCATACTAAGTAACTCACTTCATTAACATAAACGATATCTTCAACAAATCATTTAGACAATAAGTCAACATTCTTCTTTAAAGTCATTTAGGACACATTCATGCATTTAGGGGACTTCACACTATAGTCATATAGACTTAGGGAACTCACTTTAGCACCTTCAAAGCCTACTCGTACCATGTGTAAATAGCATCCCATACTACTACCTACACATTGTAGAACCTATCAAGTAACTAGAGTTCACACTAACGGTATCGAGCTTTTACATTTAAAGGTCCAAGTGTCAAGAATACGCATAGCACAAATTTCCAAGATATTCAATAACAAGGCTTGCCCAATATGTACATCATGTCTTTGCACCAAGCACAAACATGTATCAAGAAGGGTCAAAGCCCAATAATCAAGAGAACCAAGAACCATATTAAAAATGGCTTTCTAATTCGTACTTAAAATGGACAACTTCTATTCATAAGACGGACTAAAAATCCAGAGTAAAGATGGCAAGTGATCCGAATCAAGAGACATGCCAAGAGTGACAATGTCACAGCCACAAGAAGGACAAGGTCCCAACAAGAGTGCCCGGTGATCAAACAGTCCGTACAAGTGGGCGAGTTACATGAGCGTCTTTAACGTCTTAAAGGATACCAACATGACAATGCAAAGTGACAAGAGGTAGCCAAGGTACCAAGATCAACTTTCAAATATTTTCGCAGTTAAAAGAGTGCAAGTACAAGTTTATACACAAACTCAGTGCTCTAGCAAAGAACCAGTCCAACACAATTTTGCGAGTTCAGACCGTAGACCAACCAACGTTTCAAGGTCCTCAACTTGTTCACGAGTATATACAATCTTAAAAATACAATTAAATAACTTCTTTAACTTCTATTAGCTCAGTAATGTTGACGTAAAATAGGATCATCATCACAAGTAAGCCTAGCATGTTCAAATACAACTTTGCTCCCAAAACAGTGAATCTGTCCAGCATGGTACCTCAATTCTCTAGTTAGATTTGAAAAGGAAAACGGCAAAACTAAACTTTCTAATCTTCATGAAAGATGTAGGTACATCTCTAAAGGTTTCAGGCAAACAAGAATCACCACAAAATACATTTTGTACAAAAAGATATATACAAAACACTACAGCTGATCATGCAGGATTTCAATTTTCAAATTCTGGGCAGAACTTGCTCTATGTTGCATCCCATATTTCGTGTCCATAACAGTTAAATTAGAGTTTTATATAAACATAAGAGTTTTAGGTATACGAGTTAGCTTTCCAAATCATATTTATTCATTGTAAACGAAGTTTTAGAGAACAAGATATGCATAAATTACCAAGCACTACCCAGCTCAGAAACAGAGTTCATCACTTACATATGAAAGGAATGTCATAGCCTATCGATTTATTTTCAACATAGCTTTTCATTTGTCAAGAAGAGCACCTAAGTCTACCAAGTCAAGAGATGACATTCAACAATATAAGGCACTTCACATTCCATCATCTTCATTCATAAGTGTTAAGAGAGAACATATTTTTAATCACAATACAATAATACTTTATTCAAGCTCACCTTAGGATCCCATGAACACATTTATATTCACAACATGATTACCTTTACTTCATTAGATTCTCATTCAAAATCCTTTACATCACATTCACACATATGATATCATGTCAACACTTCAATTCCTCATATAATGCCTTCAAGGCCATAATCACAATACATTCAATAAGTAAGCACCTCCACCATAAGTGGATCACACATCAATTTATCACAATTCTATATCAATTCTACATTAACAATTAAGTTAGGTGAACTTACACTTTTCCAAAGCCACAATCACCATTACTCAATTATTCAACAATTCTCAATAAATAAACATAGATAATAATAGAAATCAACTACTCAACTCAACCTAAGCATTTTTCCATCATCATTCAATCATAAACATTCAACCCACTTCATAATCCAAATTTGGGAAACTTGGTAAGACATGTGTTCATGAACTTTTCTTTATTAAAACCATCAATAAACATCAATAATAACATAAATCATCATTAAAAAATCATTTAGTACAAGAACCCATGCTAGAACCGAAATTAGAACTTTATTGAGTTTTTGAAGAACTTTCAAAACATTTTGATTTGGCTCGTTGAATGGAAAAGGAATCAAGGATAAGGGATTCGCATACCTTAACCTTCATGAATCCCACAAAAATTGAAGAAGAAACACCATGAAAATCCTCAACCCTAGCTCCCACTTCATCTTCTTCTTTAAGTTAGAGAGAAATATAGAGAGAGGGAAGACTTTGGGATTTTTATTTTGGGAAAAGAGAGTAAATGACTTGTAAAAAGACTTAAAACATTATATAAGTAATTTAATTAACTCCTAACTGACCCCCTAAGCCCTTAATCTAATAACTAATTAATTCCCAAAGCCCAACTAAAAATTAAAATGACAAAAACTGGCAGCATCTACGAACCCCAAATCTCTTTGAACTAAACTCAACAAGCCGATTTACATTATTTAATCAAGTTACCAACTTCAATACACATGTGAGGCACTAGTTATTCCTATTTCATTTTTAGGGTCGTTACAGAAAATATCGTCAAATGGCCAAATGCAAAAAATATGGGAGAAATTTGAGTATCCAGGGAGATGGGTAGTGCGGGCCCTGTTTGAATTTTGTTAGTGCATGCTTTGATTTTGTTTTCGGGGTTTGCGGGATTAAATTAGAGAAGCTGGATTGAAAATGGGCACGTTCGCCCAGTGTTCCCATCTCGCCCTTAATATCATTGAAATTGGATGTCTGAGTCTGTATCTTTCGGCGAGAAGTCATGGGTCGCTGAAAGTACTCTTAATCGCCCTTTGTATGCTTTTCTGACCCCCTAATGCACTATAACTTTCGACGGACAAACCCGTGCTCGCCGAAAGGACCTTCCCATCGCCGACTTTCTATAATTTTAAGCCAATCCTTTCGGCTAGCCCGAGTTAGCTCACCAAAGAGGTTCGACGACTCGCCGATCCACTTGGTGAGTTTTCATGTAGTAGATTGCTTGTGCTTCTATTTGATTTTTCCCCTAATTTTTCCTAATATTTTGAAGATATGACTACACCTAACAAAAGAGGTAGCAACACACCACCCCGAGGCAAAGAAAAAGGGATCACAATCAATAAGGATGGAATTGCATCCCAGAACAAGGCCACTAAATTTTTTACAAATGGTGGGAAAGGCAAGGTCAAGGACAAAACTGTTGAGCTACAGATGCAAGTTCGAACTGTACTGGTTTTTACACCTAAGTCCCAACAACATATGATAGTGAGAGTATGGGTTTTTGATAAAAATGAACTATTGGAGGCACAGAGGAATGAGTTACCATTTAAATAGCTGAACAACCCATCTAGGATCAGACTGCTCCAGTTCCAGAGTATGCAATTGTACTGGCACCTCCAATACAAGACTCCCCACCTAAATTAATGAATAGACTAAAGTTTGAGGGGCTGAGAACGATCATTGAGGAAAATAGATGTACATAGATAGGGTGATCAATAGGTATCCTGAGATAATGGAGTGCTTGAAATATCACAAATTTTAAATCTTCATAAAACCCCATGGCTCTTACATACCAAGCTGGGTCATAGAATTTAACAATACATACAGTGTATTGGTACCTCAACGGAAGAGGCTAGTATCGTCTTTCAAAGAAGTTGACTACGTGGTGGTCAGAGGAAGGAAGGTAACTTGTGACAGTGAGGCTATCAACAAAGCCTTGGGTATGTCTAATAAGATTAATGATCACTGCCAACATTTGATCAGAACAGAGAAGCTGGATGAGATGAAAAATGGTTAGCCCCGCTAATCTCAGATGATAATGCTCCGAAATGGTTAGCATAAAGAGTTTCGATTGCAAAGAAATATCTGAACGTAGTTGTAAGATATTGGTTTGGGTTCATCAGCAGCACAATTATGCCATCACAGAATTAATCAATCCTTCACCTTGCTAAGGCAGCTTGTCTTGGTTGCATCATAGAGAAAAACTAGTATAAATCTAGGGATGATCATTACTTATGAGATCCATATCTGTGCAAAGCAAAGCTAGCCATATCTTATTTCCCAATGTTAATCATTGCATTGTGCAAAAGAGTTCGGGTGCCTAGAGATTCAAAGAAGGATGTGGAATTAGTTGCCACCGCCTCCACCGATATCCGAAAGATCGAAGCCGAATATCTTAAAGACCAAGAGGAAAAGAAGCAGAAGGAAGTTGTGGCCACTGGATATATACCTACAGAGGCATTTTTGCCTACTCCGGCCCCTAGGCCTTCAGGTATTTCTAACGCTATTAACACTCCTGCTGACCCTCCAGGTCCCTCTCCTGCTGCATTACCGACCACACCTACTGCTGATGTTTCCTCATGTGAGCCGATCACTCAGTCATCCTTGATCCGGATAGGACAGCTTGCCCAATATGCTTATTGTCGGGCTACCAACATAGAAAGCTCCATTCCAGGCATGATTCAGGCTACCCTCGATGTTGCTATGAAACCACTGAGCACTACTATTGATGCGCGCGACCAAGGAGCCATAGAAGAGTTGACAGGCTTAAAGGCCACAATTGCAAAGCTGACGAAAGATGTTGACTACCTAAAGTCCACCGATATGTCCATGATCTTTGAGCAGTGGAAATTCCAAATGTGCCCGAAATGCCTCAGACCACCACATGACTTGGGCATGGAATGGAGCATGCAGTCAATCCTGAATCAGAGGAAGAGACTGACGAAGAGATGTTTGAGGGAGCTGCAGCGGACGATATAGCCGAGATTGAAGAAATCATGGTAGAAGTTGTTGTGCAGGCTTTTTTGGCAAAGGCTCCTACTTTTGGATCCAATGAAGCTGGTCGTTCTGGAGTCACTCTGGGCACTGATGCCCAGACAGATGGAGTGACTACTTAGACAGGATCCCCTCTTTACCTCCCTCTTTGTCTTTCTTTAATTTATATTCTGGATATTTTGTTATTTGCATTTGAGGACAAATTGCTTTTTATTTGTGGTGGGGTGAGGCACACCTTTTGTGTGCTACTTTTGTTAGTGCTTTGTGTTTATATTTGGGCTGTTCTGTTTAAAATTGTGTTAATACTACTTTTCAGTGGATATTTGAGATTGTGGCTCCTTTTATTATAAATTGCAAAATGATTTTGACTCTTCCGAATTTTTTTGAATTTTTTGCACATTTATGCAACCCTTTATATGTTGTTGAATGTGGCTGTTCCTTGGCAAATTTGAGTCTCAGTTTCGATCAATACTGATGACTTGAATAGTCCTTACAATCCAACAGACGTGAATGTAGGGCTACGATGAGGCCAAATGTAGTTTCCTAGACAATATGTGAACTCTTTGCATCTTGTTGTGATTAGCCATTTATCAAATCAATTCTCTTATGATGATCATTGCACACTAGCGAAAGTACTTTTTGATATTTTTACTCTAAGCTTGAGAGGGTTTTGAAGACTTGAAGATCCAAAAGGTTTCATCTTCAAGATTTGGGTTTGGGTCTCTTGGATTCTTCACTTTGGGATTGTATCAAGACTTAAATCTTCATACCCAGTTGAATCTAAGCTCAATTTGGCATAAATTTCTATCTCTTATACATGTGTGGCTAAAAACCCCAATTCTTGGGATGTGATTCAGCGAATATGGATTAAGATAATTGTTGGGTCTTACTTGTTGATAGTCTAATCGTAGTTTAATTATGATTTCGTTTAGTAGTTGTGGATGAAATTAATGAATTTATAGTTGCGAATACAAGTTTATTTATGTGTTTTCGGCTTGCTCGAGAGAGAGGTCGTAAAACTAAGACTACTAAATTGATGGCCATTGCGAGTGGATCGACATGAGGTTCAGCTCGAGAGAGTGAAATCTAGTCCTATGTCCACACACTCAGCTCAAGAGAGTGAGTGGGATAAGGCGTGGGCTGGTCTTCATGCGGCAAGTGGGTGTCCGAGAGGAACACATTTGAAACGGGGTAAGTTGCTCGAGAGAGAGCTTATCCCTCTTAAAGTCTAGCCTAATCACACTTATTCTATGAATCTTCTATTGAAAGCATGTACCCAATAATCCATCTTAACCCATATTTTCGTCACATCCCAAGGATCCCCACTCATTACTTAGAAACCCTCGTTTATTTTGTTGTTTTTACTTACTAGTGACAAAACCCCATTGTTAATTGACACTCTTGTGTACCCCTTTAATTTACAATGCTTTTAATCGTGTCTTTAGCTACGACTAGTTAGAACTAAGTTTTATTTCTCTATTAATTCTCAAAACCACGCTCTTGGGAACGATTCGAACCCTTGGTTGGTTTACTAAACTATTGTACCATTGTAGACACTTGCATCAGAAGTTGTGTCTTGATTATGCAAACATTAATCTCTCACCTAGAAGAGTCCGGACTTCCCATAGTGTGTCTCATGAGATGAAAGCCTCACCTAGTGAAGTTTGGGTTTCTAGTAGCAATTTCCATATCCCATAACTACGTGCCCCATAGGAAAGTGAGCTGGTGGATCCAACTAACCCATTGGTCAAGTCGCCGAATGGCGATGGTCTCGCCTAAAGTTCCAGTGTGCCAAGCCCTGAAGGTGAACATTAAGTCGGCGATAGAAAGTAGCAGTCAGCGAGTCGCTTAATGGTTCCACAATTGAGTACCACATAGACCAAATTTACAAAACTTGAAGATGCTAAAGACCAATGCAAAAAGGTGATCAAATTGACCAAATGGCGGATCGCCGAGTGGATCGACGATCCCTACTTATTAAGCCGAATGGTCCTTCACAACAAACTTTGTGGCAACTATAAATACATTTTTAAATTCTTAGTTTAGTGTAAATTTTCATAGTATCGAATTTTATTTTAGCTTTCATTGGAGAATTGAGTTTGCAGACAAAAAAATTTCCTTAACTTTGAAGATTTCCATTTTGGAGAAATTTGAAGTGGGTCTTTGAGATTCTCAACCTTGACCTTTGTAAAGTCAAAATTAAACATACCCTGTTGATGGAAATGCAATTTCTTAATGATTTTTATATTTTTCTGATGTCTAGCTAAAACCCCAATTCTTGGGGTGTGATTATGGGTTGATTTAGCTGCTGGGTATTGTTAATTGATAGTTTAAATGTTGTTTAAAAGTGATTTCATTCAGTAATTGTGGCTTAATCTACATGGTTGTAGTTGCAAATGCAACTGTACCTTCGTGTTTTTGGCTTGCTCGATCGAGAGGTTTTAAAACCATGATTACTGATTTGATGGTCTGTGGGTATTGGGTTTTCATGGGTTCAACTCAAGAGAGTGAATCCTAAAGCCTTTTCCACACATTCAGCTCGAGGGAGTGAATGGACTAATGCATAGGCTGTTCTTAATTGCTGCTTATTGGTGTTCAAGAGAAACCAATTGGATTCGGGGTAACTTGTTCGAGAGAAAGTTTATCCCCTATAAAGTCTAGCTTATTCAATGATTTAAAGCTATTTGCTATTAATTGCAATCTATCATTTGTCTACCTTATCCCATAATCCAATCACATCCGAAGAACCCGTCTCTATCCTTGTTATTTTCTTGTTATTTGCTGTTGTAGTTGATAACTACAATCAAAACCCCCCTCTTATTTGACACTTGTGTCACCCCAAACTTGAACCATGCTTTTATTCGTAAATGTTTTTACCTATGTTTGACTGGAACATATTCATGCTTTTCTATTGATTCTCAAATACGTACCACTCTTTGTGGGATTTGACCCCAACTCACTTAGTTGGGTTTTATTACTAAATAACGATCGTTGCACTTAGTATTGGTTGAAGTGTCTTTGAAACGTTATTAATCAAAATGGTGCCGCTACCAGAGAGTGGTGTTACTTGAGAATTTTTAGTTAAGTTGGATTTTGTTCTTGTTAATTGTGGTCTAACTTACTTAATTTTAGTTTTGTTTTGCTTGTTTGTGTTTTAAAATTGGAAGTATGAGTGTGAACGAAAGCAATGGAAGCAAAGTAGGCCATCAAGATGGCATCGGAAATCTCAACGATGTCAACTAGCCTAATGCTAACGATAGCCATCTTATGGGTGGTATTGGTGCCAATCGCTTGCCTCCGACCGAAGGGAATGTGGTGTTC
This sequence comes from Solanum stenotomum, assembly GCF_019186545.1. Lineage (NCBI taxonomy): Eukaryota > Viridiplantae > Streptophyta > Magnoliopsida > Solanales > Solanaceae > Solanum > Solanum stenotomum. The sequence goes on from NC_064282.1 coordinate 42,312,551, forward strand.
CACATCACAAGTACTATGTTGTAGATCTTGCAATTGAAGGCGTTGTTCAGTTGTTTAGCTCATGAGGATCCCCACGAGCTTATTAGAAACTTCGTGGATGTATGCGGACCGTTCTACTTCAAGAACAACTCCCAAGAGTCGGTCCGATTGAGGTTGTTCACATTCTTGTTGATGGGAGAGGCGTGTAAGTGGCTGGCTGAATTGCCACATGAATCAATCACTTCGTGGGAGGAGTTGGTCACCGCATTTCAAGTGCAATTTTTCCCTCTTTTGAAGATGATGACTCTTCGGGACAACATTCAAAACTTTAAGCGTCTAGAGAGTGAGCCAATTCATGAAACTTGGTTGTGATTCAAGAAGTTGGTGCTTCAATGCCCAAATCATGGTTTGCCTAATAACGTGTTACTACTGTACTTTTACTGGAGCCTTGACTCGGTAAACAAGGGTGTTGCTGACCAACTTTCTTCGGGATGTTTGATGCAACAACCTTATGTGATAGCGGTTCAGCTCTTGGACGGCATGACCACAATCAACAGGGCGTGGCACACCCGTGAAGACCAAGTCTCCCCTCTCACGTTTAAACTGACCAAGGAGAAGATGGAGAAAGACCAATAAAGGGACCTGAACATGGCCAATATCATGACACAACTCGACATTTTGTCCAAAAATTTGATTGGAGCTGATGCTCGAAGTCTCAATGTTGTGGGTGTCGCGTGTCCTAATCCGGATGAGTCCAAGTTTGAGGCCTTGTATAATGAAGAGGTGAATTTCCTAGCCAACCAAGGTGGTGGTTATCATTCAAACTACCCGAGACAGGGTTGTAACCAAGGTTGGAATATGTATGAAGGTTTTAAGGATCGCGATCGAGAATGGAGGGACCGTAATCCAAATAGGAAGGATAGGTATGTGCCTCCCCATGAGCGCCAAAATCCAAAGGATTGGAAATGTGGTCAGTTTGAAGATATGCTTTCTCGTATCCTTAACAAAGTTGAGAGGTCAGACAAGATTTTGAAACAAATGAAAGAAGATGTGTCGACCCTTAGCCAGACTATTACCTCTTATTCAGTATCGATCAAGCAGTTGGAGACCCAAATGGGTCATATTTCCTCTCATTTGAACTCGAGACAGCAAGGGGGTTTGCCTAGTGATACTATGGCTAACCCGAAGGAGGTTTGAGTGTGGACTTGCGTCGTGCCATGACGTTAACTAAGGCGCTACTTAGGAGGTAACCTAAGTTTTATTTTGTTTCTTTTTGTTATAGAAATAATGGTGTGTTGACTTTGCAGGACAAAGTGTGGAAAGTGTTTGGAAGTGCATGTTGGCGAGCTAAAGGTCTAGTCGGCACATCACCGAAGAGGTCGGTGAACCCAATCTAGACCTTCGTTGGACTCAAGAAAATTTTAAGTTAGAGTCTGTAAAACTCGGCGAGCCCAGGAGCAACTTGGCGAATCGCCAACCGGGTCAGCGATAGCGATATAGTCCGCCGTTTGGATCCCCACATTAACTGGAGGTCTTGTAAAATTCGGTGAGGTAAGTACCCACTCAGCGTTTCACCGAGTGGGTCGGCGAGCACGACTAATGTCGCCGAATGGGAGAGAACTGGATGATTTTTAAAGGCCAAAGGTTTAAACTTTCAAACTCTGTCACTTTCCCTCACTTTTAATCTACTCACACCCGCGTAGTATTTTCTATATTTCTTGCATTTTTGTCATATTTGAGTCGTTGATTATGTGTTTGGAGTGGATTACTTTGCCGCCTAGCATTTCAATCTGAGTATTCGGTATTTAAGGTTGGTTTTCCGAACCCCAAATCTTTATTTAGTGATTTTGTACTCATTTTCAATGATTTTATCTTAGTATCGTGTGTTGGGCCTCTCATATCTTAATTGTTGTTATGTGTACATGTGTTAATTTGATAATCTAGCCGTTAATGTTTAGATGGTTGAATTCCAGTGATTGTTTTCTTTAAAATTTATCCTTGCATGAGTAAGTTCAGTCTTTTTGTGTGCATTCATGATTGAGTCTTGACTAGCACTGTTTGAGACATCCTTTTTGAAATGCTAAACTTGAGTTTGAGTTGAGAACAAGCAAAAGTTTAAGTTGGGGATGTTGATGATTCCCTGATTTGGACTCATTTAGGGCTTTATTTTAATAGATTTAGTGTCCTCAAATGCATATTTTGTGCCAAGAACTGATGTAAATCCTTGATTTACATGTATTTGGATTGAGGAACAAAGAATGGACACTAATGAGCAGAAAGGAACAAGGAAGTTGAAGGAACGAAGAAAAGAAGGACTGAGGATCGCCTCACCCATTGGGCGAGTCGCCGAATGGACATGGTCTCGCCTAAAGTTCCAGTGTGCCAAGCCCTGAAGGACAAAATCAAGTGAATGATAAAAAGGAGCAATCGGTGAGCCGCCGAACGGTTCCGTGATTCAGTACCAGATTGCCTAAAGTTACAGAACTTGAAGATACTGAAGCCAAAGAAAAAAGGAGATGGAATTGACCAAAGGGCGGATTGCCGAGTGGATTGGTGCTCCGGACTTATTGTGTCGTATGGTCCTTCGCAGCACACTTTTTGGCGACTCAAAATACGTTTTTAAATTCTTAGTTTAGTATCAAATTTTATTTTAGTTTTCATTGGAGAACTGAGTTTGTAGCCAAAAAAATTTCATTAGCTTTGAAGCTTTGAAGATTTGAAGATATCCATTTTGGAGAAATTTGAAGTGGTCTTTGAGATTCTTCAACCTTGACCTCTGTACACACGAAATTATCTTACCAGTTGATGGAAACATAATTTGGTAACGATTTTTATCTTTTTATGATGTCTAGCTAAAACCCAATTCTTAGGGTGTGATTATGGGTAAATTTAGTTGTTGGATATTGTTAATTGATAGTTTAAATATTGTTTAAAAGTGATTTCATTGAGTAATTGTGACTTAATATAAACGGTTGTAGTTAGAAATGCAACTCTACTTTCGTGTTTTTAGCTTGCTCGAGAGAGAGGTTTTAAAACCAAGATTACTGATTTGATTGTCTGTGGGTATTGGGTTGTCATAGGTTCATCATGAGAGTGTGAATCCAAAACCCTATTCCACACATTTAGCTCGAGAGAGTTAATAGACTAAAGCGTAGGCTGTTCTTAATTGCTGGTTATTGGTGTTCGAGAGAAACCAATTTAATTTGGGGTAAATTGTTCGAGAGAAAGTTTATCCCAACTAAAGTCTAGCTTATTCAGTGATTTACAGTTATTTGCTACTAATAGCAATCACTCATTTGTCTATCTTAGCCCATAGTCCAATCACATCCCACTAACCCATCTCTATACTAGCTATTTTCATGTTATTTGTTGTTGTAGTTGATAATTTCCATTAAACCCCCCTGTTATTTGACACTTGTGTCACCCCAAATTTAAACCATTCTTTTATTCATAAATATTTATACCTATGATTGACTTAAACATATTCATGCTTTTCGATTGATTCTCAATTACGTACCACTCCCTGTGGGATTCGACCCCAACTCACTTATTTAGGATATATTACTAACTAACGATCGTTGACGCTTAGTATTGGATAAGTGTCTTGAAAACGTTATTAATCAATGGTTTGAGACAAAGGTATAGTGAAGACTTCCACTTGCTTTATGTAATCGGTAGTATGGTTTAAAAGAACTTTTAAATTTTCCATACTTTTATATTACCTATGTTTATGATATGCTAAGGACTTGTATGAGACCCCTTCAGTGTCAAGTATGCCATGTTATACCTAGGGTATACCCTTGGGCCGTGACAAACCCCTAGTTAGGGTTCTTCTTGCATTGTGGGTAGGGTTTGGGTATGATTCCAATCTAGTGGATAATACCTAATTATGATTATATTAACATTTAATTGTGATATTATGATGAATTCTTGTGATTTCTAAGGTAAACCCAAGTCTATTTGATGAATATGATATTTTGTGGTATGACATTCGAAGTGAAATTGAAGGTGCATGAGCGATCTTCCTAAATCAATGTTATGTGTAGTAACTGTTCAAGGTTAGGATCATATAATCATAAATTGAACTAGACCTTTTTTAGTATGATTGATCTTGACTTGTAAAGTTGAAATTGAACCTTTAGGATGAATTGTGGCTAGAATAACCTTGTAATGAAGAATTTTATTGATTGCCTTGTAATATAGGTTCATAATATGTTTCCATGGTATGGAGTTATTGAGAATGAAGACTCATAGTTGTGGATGTTGATCACTAGGGGGCTAACATGATTAATCATAGATGCTAAGGCTTTGAGAGTAAAATCTACATTTGAATAAAAGGCCAATGAATATATTTATGTTGAGAGACCTTTATCTACTTAATTCACCTTATGAATAATAGATAGTATGGAGTGATAGAATCACTTAGGTCATGATGACATCCTTGTCTAAGGTAGAATTCTAGACATGATGTCAAGTATGAGGATGAAATCAACATTAAAGAGTTCTCACATAGTAATGGTTGTAGGGTTGAAGGGCTTCTCTTACATAATTGAACCTAAGGCTATAGAGCCTTTATAACTAGGTCATGGATGGTGAGAGTTGCTCACACATGGTTTAAAAGAGGTATTAGCATGGTTTGGTTGTCACAAACATCTTTCCATAAACTTGAGTCAAAGTAGAAACTTAATGATTATCTTGTGGGATTTATGCCTAGCACCTAGTAGATATTGAAATGAGATGGAGGTTCCCACCTAGTTGAGTTTGCGCTTCCCACATGGGATCTCTCACCTAGAATAGTCCGGACTTCCCAAAGTGTGTCTCATGAGATGGAAGCCTAACCTAGTAGAGTTTGGGTTTCTAGTAGCAATCCCCGTATCCCAGAACTACGTGCCCCATAGGAAAGTTAGCTAGTGGATCCGACTAAGCTAACAAACCGGTCCTACCTTAGGCAAGTGGACCAACCCTTGATGATGTGGGTAACACCAAGAGAGATCACGTGAAAGCTCATATGTTATCATGTCGGTTAAGGCTAAATCCCAATTAAACAAGATTAGCAATGAACTAAGATTGTGCTCAGTGTAGCATCTCCTAGAGTTCAAACCTCATGGGATAATATTATGCATAATTGTCACGACCCAAGCCTAGGGCCTAGACGTGACCGGCGAATGGGGAACCCGAAGGAACCCCAATCAAGCCTCATAGCGTATCATTACACATCCTTGGTCGCGGAAGAAATTAAAATGACCATAAGCGATAAGCATAATCAAGGGGGAAATCGGGACTAAGGGAGCAAAAAAAAAAAAGAAATGATACATAAATACCATAGATGAGTCAAGCTCAAGCATAATACACAACTTGTCCAACACCACCTCTAAACATGGGTACTTAGCGGGGGCCAAGACAAACTACCGGGCTCACCCTCATAGTGAAAACATAACTAAAAAGGAAACGTCTTATACATAGCAAAAGATCATAAGCAACGTCCCCGGAATGGAAGACTCACCAATAACCTCGATAGAAAATCGTATTAGCCACGCGGAGGAGGATGGTCACACGGTGCTCCAGTCCCTACATGGTGACATCATGTAGGCATAGAGTATGCATTAATATGTTTGAATATACTAAGTATATGGGATGCAATGCAATGCAATAATAGATGGACATCATAGGCAAAATGCATAATCATACCCGATAGATAACATATTGATGAGATAATATGTATAATTATGCTTACATAAAAATCATATTTAGTGGGACGTAGTACATGTGTGGCGAGTGACCATCAATATAGTATTTCCAAGGCCTACCACCTCCCTTGGAGAGGCGAAAGAGGTACAAACCCCTCAATGTGGTTACGTGGGCCTACAACCCTCCGAGCTAGGGACCAAGGTACAAACCCCTCGATGTGGTTATACGGGCCTACACCCCCCGTACTAGGCAACCAAGGTACCAACCCCTCGATACGGTTACCCGGGCCTACAACCCCCCCCCCCCCGAGCTAGGTTGGTCGACTCACAACACTTATATAGAGAAAATCATATACATGTATCCATTTCATCATCATTTCAATGATTATTTGGCCATCCAACTCATAGGACGTACATTAGACCTTCCATTTCCTAAGAATTCTATAAGTGGACATTTTTTCAAACACATGGTGGACTATTGTTCATGTAAATAAAATCATGCATTTCAGGAGTACTAAGTCCAACCAATTCCAAAAATCCATATAAATCAGCCCACCAACAACATATATATATATATCAACCTTCATAATTTGATCATGGAAGCATGAAAACCATAAACATCACATAATAATTCCATTTCATGATAATATGCACAATAGACCATAATGAGGTGTGTAGTAGTAATTCCATACTTCAAGAGTTCATAAATAATCATAAGGACCCATAAACTTGAAGTAAAATAAAGGATAAATGGTTGGACTTGTGGAAATAAAGGTTTCCACAATCAAACCCACATATCTCAACTTTGGAGATTCCTTGATGAAGATTGGAATGGAGAATTAAAGCTTGAGATTGAGTCTTGAATCCAGAATTAGAGCTTGAGATCTTTGAATTTGGTTGAAGATCTTGGTGGAATTTTGGAGAGGGCTTAGAGAGTGTTTTTGAGTGTTTTGAAGTTACAAAAATAATATGACTAAGTATGGGACATATTCCCTTTTTATAAAAAAAAACGTCCCAACACTTAGCCTAAAAAATGAGGCTTTAAAAAAAAAAACAGCTTACAGGAAATTGCAAATCTGCATAGACAGGTTTTACGAAAATGGTCATAACTCCCTCATCCTAACTCGGAATGAGGTGAAACCAAGTGCGTTGGAAAGCTAACTCAAAGGGCTTTAATTTAATAGGTAGTGGCCCTTCAAGTTCCTTGTTTGCTAAGAGATATGCCTCTTTAAAGTTGACCCTCCAAATCGCATTTTTTGCGAATTTCGAATTTTGATACGGTTGCTCTAAAATTCGGGTTAGACCCATTTCCCACTCAATTTGACCCCTTGAATAAGAATATGAAGTCAAATTTCCGAAATCATGTACGGATTTTGAGATATATGGAAATTACAATTATAGGTGTTTCTATAGCACATTTTCAGGCATTTTTGCGGTCGTTTCAATATCTCCCCCTTGGGAACATTCGTCCCCGAATGTTAAAGAAACGTACATGAGGGACACAAACATGGCAATATCAGCCCACATAAGGATGCAACAATGCACTTACATCTTATTTCAAAAACCTCAACATAGTTGTAAAACCACAATGAACTTGTCAACTTAAACAGAAATGTATGCAATGACATGGGGGCTGAACTTAAGACCTGAGATTTTATAAAGGGCTTAGATCAATACCTTAGGCTTGAGTGGAGTGGAAAAGATAAGGATATCGCCTTTGCATGTCCGTTTCGACCTCCCAAGTAGCACTTTCAACTTGTTGATTTCTCCAAAGGACTTTAACGGAAGCCACTTCTTTGTTTCTCAACCTCTTCACTTGTCTATCTAAAATCTGGACCGGAACCTCTTCATAGGTCAAATTATCTTCAACAACACCCACAATATGAAGAGACACAATGGCATTCGGATCACCCACACACTTCCTCAACATAGACACATGAAATACCGGATGAACCAAATCCATTTCGCTAGGCAATTCCAACTCATAAGCTACCTTGCCAATTCTCCTCATTACCTTATAAGGACCCACGTATCTTGGGCTCAACTTGCCCTTATTACCAAAACGAACCACACCCTTCATGGGTGACACATTCAAATAGACCCAATCACCAACTCGGAATTCAAGAGCCCTTCTCCTCACATCGGCATAGGACTTTTGGCAACTTTGGACCATCTTCAACCTTTCTCTAATCATCCTAACCTTCTCAAGAGCCTCCATAACTAGATCTGGTCCTAACAAGGCCATCTCACCAACCTCAAACCACCCAACCGGTGATCTACAATGCCTCCCATAGAGAGCCTCAAAAGGAGCCATACCGATGCTAGAATGATAGATATTGTTATAGGCAAACTCAATCAATGGAAAATGATCATCCCAACTACCCTTAAGCTCCAATACACAAGCCCTAAGCCTATCCTCAAGTGTTTGGATAGTCCTTTTGGCTTGTCCATCCGTTTGCGAGTGAAAGACCGTAGTAAGCTTAACTCTCGTACCTAGACCCCTTTGAAAGGACTTCCAAAAGTGTGAAGTAAATTGAGTACCACGGTCCTATATGATGGATAGAGGAATCCCATGCAACCTTACCAAGTCATGAATATATAACCTTGCATAATCTTCCGCCCCATATGTTGTCTTTACCGGTAGAAAATGAGCCGATTTTGTCATCCTATCAACCACCACCCAAATAGAATCAAAACCTTTTCTAGTCTTGGGTAAACCAACTACAAAATCCATATTAATTTCTTCCCACTTCCAAGTAGGAATCTCTATGTCTTGGGTTAGACCACCCGGCCTTTGATGTTCGGCCTTGACTTGTTGACAACTATGACAACCGGAGACGAATTTGGCAATGTCCTTCTTCATGCCTCCCCACCAATACACATCCCTCAAATCTCTATACATTTTGGTGGAACCGGGGTGAATGGAGTAGGAAGAATTATGAGCCTCCTCAAGAATTTTCTCCCTCAAACCATCAACACAAGGCACACACAACCTACCTTGGTACCTAAGGGCACCATCTCCCCCTTCGGAGAAAACTTCCACCTTGCCCTCTTTCACCAAGGGCTTCAATTCTAACAAGGAAAAGTCAAGATCTTGTTTTGCTATCACCTCATCAACCAAGGAAGACCTAGCACCATCAACAACGACCACACCACCATTACCAACCTCTTCCAACCTAACCCCCAACCTAGCCAACCGATGCACCTCCCTGGCCATTTCCCTATCACCAATATCAACATGAGCAAGGCTACCCATAGACACCCTACTCAAAGCATCCGCCACCACATTAGGTTTACCGGGATGATAATGCACACTCATATCATAATCTTTAAGAAATTCTAGCCACCTTCTTTGTCTCAAGTTGAGATCTTTTTAGGTAAAGACATATTGGAAGCTCTTATGATCGGTGAACACATCAACATGTACCCCATACAAGTAATGACGCCAAATCTTTAAAGCAAACACCACCGCGGCTAATTCAAGATCATGTGTAGGATAGTTCTTTTCATGCACTTTGAGTTGTCTAGAAGCATAGGCTATCACCTTACCATTTTGCATTAGGACACAACCCAAGCCAACTCTAGAAGCATCACAATACACAACAAATCCCTCAAGCTCATCCGGTAGTGCCAATATAGGAGTGGACACAAGTTTATCTTTCAAGGTTTGAAAACTCCTTTCGCACTCGTCGGTCCACTCAAACTTATCCTTCTTTTGTGTCAACTTAGTCATGGGAGAAGCAATAGAAGAAAACCCATTCACAAATCTCCGGTAGTAACCCGCTAAGCCCAAGAAGCTCCTAATATCCGACGGGGTCAATGGCCTAGGCCAATTTCTAATGACGTCAGTCTTCTTAGGGTCTACCTTAATACCATCCCCCGACACCACATGACCTAGGAAGGCAACCTCCCTCAACCAAAATTCACACTTTTCATACTTGGCATACAACTTCTCCTCTCTCAATCTTTGCAACACAACCCTCAAGTGACCCATATGTTCTTCCTCGCTATGCGAATAGATTAAAATATCATCAATGAAGACTACAACAAAGGAATCAAGGTAGGCTTTAAAGATCATATTCATTAGGTCCATGAAGATACCCGGTGCATTGGTCAACCCAAAGGACATGACCACAAACTCATAATGCCCATACCTAGTCCGGAAGGCTGTCTTGGGAATGTCACACTCCCTCACCTTCACTTGATGATACCCGGACTGAAGATCAATTTTAGAGAAGTGGCTAGCCCCTTGCAATTGGTCAAACAAGTCATCAATCCTAGGAAGAGGATATTTATTCTTGACGGTGACCCTATTGAGTTGCCGGTAATCAATACACATCGTAAGGGACCCATCTTTCTTCTTCACAAACAACACCGGTGCACCCCATGGTGATTGGCTAGGCCTAATAAAACCCTTCTCCAACAAGTCCCTCAATCGTTCCTTCAACTCCTTTAACTCCGCCGGGGCCATACGGTAAGGGGGAATAGAAATGGGTTGAGTATCGGGGAAGATGTCTATGCCAAAATCTATTTCCCTTTCGGGAGGAACACCGAGAAGGTCATTAGGAAAGACATCAAGGAATTCATTTACGACTGGAATCGACTCTATAAGAAGGGTTTTGGACTCCACATCTCTAACCCTCACAAGGTGATGGAGACACCCCTTAGACATCAACTTACGAGCTTTAATGAAAGAGATGAACCTACCCTTGACTACCAGATTTTGGCTTTTCCATTCAAGAATGGGTTCACTAGGGAATTGGAATTTGACCCTACGGGTTCTACAATCAATGGAAGCATAGTATGCATGCAACCAATCCATCCCAAGAACAACATCAAAATCGACCATGTTCATCTCAACAAGATCACAAGGCAATATTTTATGCAAGATGCAAATAGGACAATTTCTATAGATCTTCCTAGCAACAATATATGCACCAATAGGAGTAGACACCTTATATGACTCACGCAACAAGTTGGGCTCAACATGAAACTTTTTGGCAACAAAGGGGGTGAGAAAAAAAAGAGAGGCACCCAGATCAATTAATGCATATACATCAAAGTCAAAGATTTTCAACATACCGGTAACGACGTCGGGGACTTCATCGACCCCTTGCCTCCCATGTAAAGCATAAAATCGATTGTGTCTTGGGGCACCATCTTGCCGGCCCCCTCTCCCCAATGGAACCATATTGACACCTTGTGGATGGACCTCCTTACCCTTGTTGCGATTTCGAGGACAATCCATTGCCTTGTGCCCCATTTCCCCACAACTGTAGCAAGCACCGGTATTTCTCAAGCACGGGCCACCATGGCCCTTACCACACTTCGGACATATATCAATAGGACCCATACCACCAACACCTTGGGCCCTCGGAACATCATTGGCAAACCCCTTATGGAGCGCATGAGAAGACCCTTGGACTTGATGAAACCGGCCTCTCCTTCGACTTTGGAACTTGCCCTCAAAACGGGCCCTCTTGGCCTCATGACCCCTCCTCTTCCTCAACTTCTCCTCCTCCATTTATTCGGCATAGACCATCAAGCGGGACAAGTCCATGTCACTAATCAACATTGCGGACCGGCATTCTTCACTCACTAGGTCGGACACACCCATCACAAATTTGTTCATTCTAGATCGTGAGTCGGCAACCAAGTGTGGAGCATATCTTGAAAGTTGGTTAAACTTGAGGGCATACTCCCTCACACTCATAGACCCTTGTTTTAAATTCATGAACTCCACCAATTTGGCTTCCCTAAGCTCAAGAGGAAAGAANCATGCAAAGCATAAAATCGATTGTGCCTTGGGGCACCATCTTGTCGGCCCCCTTCCCCAAAGGAACCGCATTGGCACCTTGTGGACGGACTTCCTTACCCTTATTGCAATTTCGAGGACAATCCATTGCCTTGTGTCCTATTTCCCCACAACTGTAGAAGGCACCGGTATTTCTCAAGCACGGGCCACCATGGCCCTTACCACACTTCGGACATACATCAATAGAACCCATACCACCAACACCTTGGGCCCTTGGAACGTCATTGGCAAACCCCCTATGGGGCGCATGAGAAGACCCTTGGCCTTGATGAAACCGGCCTCCCCTTCGACTTTGGAACTTGCTCTCAAAACGGACCCTCTTGGCCTCATGACCCCTCCTCTTCCTCAACTTCTCCTCCTCCATTTATTCGGCATAGACCATCAAGCGGGACAAGTCCATGTCACTAATCAACATTGCGGACCGGCATTCTTCACTCACTAGGTCGGACACACCCATCACAAATTTGTTCATTCTAGATCGTGAGTCGGCAACCAAGTGTGGAGCATATCTTGAAAGTTGGTTAAACTTGAGGGCATACTCCCTCACACTCATAGACCCTTGTTTTAAATTCATGAACTCCACCAATTTGGCTTCCCTAAGCTCAAGAGGAAAGAATCGATTAAGGAAAGCCGTTTTGAACTCTTCCCAAGGCACCACATAGTTTACCCCTTTCTCTTCCTTCCATTGGTTGTACCATACTTGGGCCATCAATTTTAGTTGGTAGGCCGCCAACTCCGCCTTATCTTCTGACCTCATGCCCATGATAGCTAATATCTTGTGGACTTCATCAATGAACTCTTGAGGGTCTTCATCTAACTTAGACCCATAGAATTCCAGGGGATTCATCCGCACGAAGTCTCTCACCTGAGATGCCGGGGTATGAGCCTGAGGGGCTTGGGCCCGTGGTTGGCTTGATTAGCCATAGCTTGTGCAAATAAAGTAAGGGCATCCCGAAGATCCCCATTGGTCGGTCGCTTGGGCTCGTCTTCCTCTTGTATTAGGCATGATCTAGCATAGCAAAGAACAACCATTAGGGAAGAACTTAATTCAACTCAATAGCAAGACATAGAACAAGGAGAATGGAAACATTTCCTAAAACATCTCATAGCCTCCTACTCATAGTTGTGGTGCATAACACAACCATGAATTGGACTCTAATCAAAGCGGTGTGTTGGACTCCGAGGATCTATCAACCTAGTGCTCTGAAACCAAGTTTGTCATGACCCAAGCCTAGGGCCTAGACGTGACCGGCAAATGGGAAACCCGAAGGAACCCCAAACAAGCCTCATAGCGTATCATTACACATCCTTGGTCGCGGAAGTAATTAAAATGACCATAAGCGATAAGCATAATCAAGGGGGAAATCGGGACTAAGGGAGCAAAAAAAAAAGAAATGATACATAAATACCATAGATGAGTCAAGCTCAAGCATAATACACAACTTGTCCAACACCACCTCTAAACATAGGTACTTAGTGGGGGCCAAGACAAACTATCGGGCTCACCCTCATAGTGAAAACATAAATAAAAAGGAAACGTCTTATACATAGCAAAAGATCATAAGCAACGTCCCCGGAATGAAGGACTCACCAATAACCTCGATAGAAAATCGTATTAGCCACGCGGAGGAGGATGGTCACGCGGTGCTCCGGTCCCTACATGGTGACATCATGTAGGCATAGAGTATGTATTAGTACGTTTGAATGTACTAAGTATATGGGATGCAATGCAATGCAATATTAGATGGACATCATAGGCAAAATGCATAATCATACCCAATAGATAACATATTGATGAGATAATATGTATAATGATGCTTACATAAAAATCATATTTAGTGGGACGTAGTACATGTGTGGCGAGTGACCATCAATATAGTATTTCCAAGGCCTGCCACCCCCTTGGAGAGGCGAAAGAGGTTCAAACCCCTCAATGTGGTTACCCGGGCCTACCACCCCTCGAGCAAGGGACCAAGGTACAAACCCCTCGATGTGGTTATACGGGCCTACTACCCCCCGTACTAGGCAACCAACGTACCAACCCCTCGATACGGTTACCCGGGCCTACAATCCCCCCGAGCTAGGCTTGGTCGACTCACAACACTTATATAGAGAAAATCATATACATGTATCCATTTCATCATCATTTTAATGATTATTTGACCATCCGACTCATAGGACGTACATTGGACAACCAATTCCAAAAATCCATATAAATCAGCCCACCAACAACATACATATATATATATCAACCTTCATAATTTGATCATGGAAGCATGAAAACCATAAACATCACATAATAATTCCATTTCATGATAATATGCAAAATAGACCATAATGGGGTGTGTAGTAGTAATTCCATACTTCAAGAGTTCATAAATAATCATAAGGACCCATAAACTTGAAGTAAAATAGAGGATAAATGGTTGGACTTGTGGAAAGGAAGATTTCAACAATCAAACCCACATACCTCAACTTTGGAGAATCCTTGATGAAGATTGGAATGGAGAATTGAAGCTTGAGATTAAGTCTTGAATCCGGAATTAGAGCTTGAGATCTTTGAATTTGGTTGAAGATCTTGGTGGAATTTTGGATAGGGCTTAGAGAGTGGTTTTGAGTGTTTTGAAGTTACAAAAAAAATATGACTAAGTATGGGATATATTCCCTTTCTATAAAAAAAAAAGTCCCAACACTTAGCCTAAAAAATGAGGCTTTAAAAAAAAACAGCTTACTGGAAATTGCAAATCTGCACAGACAGGTTTTACGAAAATGGTCATAACTCCCTCATCCTAACTCGGAATGAGGTGAAATCAAGTGCGATGGAAAGCTAACTCAAAGGGATTTAATTTAATAGGTAGTGACCCTTCCAGTTCTTTGTGTGCTAAGAGATATGCCTCTTTAAAGTTGACCCTCCAAATCGCATTTTTTGCGATTTTTGAATTTTGATACGTTTGCTCTAAAATTCGGGTTAGACCCATTTCCTACTCAATTTGACCCCCTGAATAAGAATATGAAGTCAAATTTCCAAAATCTTGCATGGATTTTGAGATATATGGAAATTACAATTATAGGTGTTTCTGAAGCACATTTTCGGGCATTTTTGGGGCCGTTTCAATAATGTAGCATCTCCTAGAGTCCAATGCAAGTAATGGTCTAAGATTGTGCATGAAGGAGCATCTCCTGGAGATCAAACTTAATGAAACAAGATTATGCTTATGGAAGCATCTCCTAGAGTTCAACCTTAGTGAACTAAGACTATGCTTTAAGTAGCATCTCTTAGAGTTCAAGCTTGATGAACTAAGATGTACTTAATGTACTATATCCCAGGGTTCGAAATAATGAAGAACTAAGATAAGCTTAGTGAAGTACCTCATAGTATTCAAGAGTATAAATTGACGTAGACATGCTTAAGGTAGTATCTCATAGGGTCCATGTTAATAATGAACCTATACATGCTAAAGGAAGTATCTCATAGGGTTCGACCTAATAATGAACTTGGATGTGCTTAAGGTAGTACCTCATAGTGTTCTAAGGTCTAAAGAGAGGAATTACATTCCAAATCAAGAAGTATAAGTACAATGACCTAAAGAAGTACTTATTATGAGTGGTATTATGGGATGCTACTCATGCATTGCACAAGTATGACTAAAGGTTAACTAATGAGTGTTGTCTTACATGAATTATGCTTAATGGATTGTTTCTATAGATGCCTTCACAGATGTGATTGACTAAAGGTGATAGTTCCCTTGTCTACATGAAGTAAGCCAATAGTAAGACTAAAGGAGCGTAAATATGACTAGGATGACTTCAAGGTTATGCTTAGTGTGGAGGGTATTATGGAATGCCTTTCATGCATTGCACAAGTCAGCTATGAGGTTACTTAGGAGAATTGTTCCCTTATGGTAGAATGGCTCAAGACTGAACCATGCATATAGACTATGATTAAGATGACCAAAAAGGGATACTTGTCTTGGGTGGTATTATGGGATGTTATTCATGCTTCGCACATGTATGCTTTTGAGCTTACTTGAGAATGGTGCTATTATGGTATAGATGACTAAAAGTCAATTATGCTTATATGATTATGACTTATCTCCTATGCTCAATAACTATGTCTTATGTTGACTTATCACTATATGATGCTTATGTTGGAAATTATGCTATGACTATGTTATTATCTCTTATGCTTATGTTTTATGTTGACTAACCTGACTAACCATTTTGAGATGCTCTTATGTTGTTGTGCTAGCTATCATACTTGGTCTTGTACTAACACATACTTTGCCTACATTCTAATAAAATGTAAGATTTCAGAGATTTAGTTGCTTTGAAGACTAGGTTTCTAAGAAGCAAGAAGAATTGAAGATTTGGTGAGTCCTCATAGCTTCGAGGACGAACCTATTATTTCAATTTATGTCATTTATTTATGTTTTATATTTTATATGGGCTACGTCCCGAAACTTTTATTCAAAAGTTTAATAGATGGTTTGAGACAAAGGTGTAGTAAAGACTTGTACTTGCTTTATGAAATCGATTGTATGCTTTAAAATAATTGCTAAATTTTCCATGCTTTTCTTTTACCTATGTTTATGATATGCTAAGAGCTTGTATGAGACCCCTTCGGGGTCAAGTATGCCATGTTACACCTAAAATATACCCTTGGGTCGTTACACATTGTTGACCCTTGGAGCATTAGAGGAACCTTGGTTGGAAAACCTTTGTCTAAACCTTGGCCGACATTGTCCATCGGACCTAACAATGGCGAAGTTCCCATCACCAATTCTAATTGTTTTCACCTCTCTATTATTTTCCTTGAGTTTTAACTCCTCAATTTGTTTAGAGTATACCATATTCCTTGAGATATCCATTTATGATAGAGCATTGTCGTACGCTATTCTTTTTCAACCAAGTCGGACACCCCTATCAAAAACCTACTCATCTTATCCCTCGAATATGCCACTATAGTTAGAGCATACTTGGACAATTGAGTGAACTTTATACGCTCCAATTACATTTCCTTAAAGAAGTATAAAGGGTCATCATCAAATAAAGAACCCAGCTTGTAGGTTGGGCTCAAACCCACGAGTAATATGGTTCAGACTTAAACTTAACTTACTATTACTTCCATTGAGTCAAATGATTTCCAAAACAAGTAATTAAATTGGGGGTGGTTTGTAAGCAAATAACCTATTTTTGTTAAGTAATGAGTGATCAGGATTCAAACTTCGAATTATTAATATGAGATAGAAACTAAGGTGTATGTGTTCCCCATAAGCTCTTAACGCAGTAATCCTAATAATAGTAATCCCTTCCTAGTGTTTTACATGCAAAGTTTGTAAGTTAGGTATCCCTAAGTGATTGGTCCTCAAAATAGGGAATTTACCCCGCACCTTGGTCCGACTATGTGTGTATAATTTACTAACCCTTACCTTTACCTCAGATTAGACATCACATCAATGTATGGCTTAGTTTTCACCCTCTCACCAATTGACATTAGAATATTAGATAGTATCACACTAAATCTCTGTTCATAATTCTTTTCTCATTAACTACCTCCTTGTTCCGACAAGTATCAACAAGGCGAGTTATAACGCGTGCACTCGTTAAAAAGACTTCGAAGCGAAAGAATTACCAATGCATGCATAATAACTATTCAAGAATCACTTAATTATTTTTCATACGTTATTAATTGCTCATGGTTCCCACAACCCTAGTTGTGGATTTAGTTATTCATGCTTAGAAGAACACAATTCATATTTTGATAAAAAGAATTCATGAACTTACGTTTAGAGTATAAGAAACCCGAAATCTTGAATTGAATTTTAAGCAAAAATCTTATATACCGAAATCGGGAAATAAAATTACCGAAGTTGCAAGCTAATTCCCAAAGAAAATATCAAGAACTAAAAGTAAACAATAATGTCTAACCCCCAAAAACGACGTTTACATACCCTATTTATAAAAAAACATGTCCTAAACAAAAAGGAAACAAAATAAGGAAATAAATTTCAAGGATGCATCTTTGATTGACGACTCGACCTATGGACTGTGGGTCGACCTACGGTCAGTAGGTCCCCTCCATTGGTCAACACTTAGAACTATTTTGTAAGGCCTGGAACCATTATTCTCTGATCACTAACAAAGGACGTGTAAGATGGACCGTATCCGTGGGTCTTCTCTTCTGGCTCCATACATAGGAATTTCATCAGGTACTAGAACTTCAACTCTCTGAATACCTTCGACGGATGTGCAGGACAACCCATGGGTTGACCTACGGTCCGTGGATCGCTTCATAGTTCCACACTTGCTTAGACTTCCCTGATCCATCTATCTACACCTACCCATCGACGGACCGTCATAGGACCTACGGTTCTTAGGTCCGTTCGTGGCTGGTCACTTCTGCAGATTTTCAGTTGTCATCTCACTCAATCGCGTCCAAGCCTATTTCCTGAAAATATAATACATAAAACAGTATTTCCAATACAAAATGGCTCTAGACACACACACTGTTAAGTGAAATGCATCTAAAATACCGTAAACTCATTGTATATCTACACCCTCAACTTAAACATGTTGTTTGTCCTAAAGTGACACACAAAACTCTAAACTACACTAGTGTAGAAGTAGACAGACAAACTCAAGCAATCACATGGCCATTTCAATCTATTCCATTTTCTCAGTGCAAATCTTTTCTCTTAGACTCAACAAACCAACTCATACGGATCAAAACATGACATAGATCGACAAACAAACACCACAACATACACCATTCATAATCACCAAGGTATCAATTCTCCAACAATGTAACTAGTGCCCTCACTTCAAAAGAAATCCTTTTTCACTCACAAGAGATATGAATTTCAAGTTTTTTAGGATTCGTTCAACCTCACGCTCAGAAGTGACTTCAAGTACAGTAACTGCTCAATACTATAGGCTTGCCCTTATTTTCACTGCTTAGACTCTCTAAACTAGTTGCTAGGATCACTATATGACTTTCTTAGCATGTAACATAGGCTCAGGGTCAGGTGTGGTACATTTGGGTACTTTTTTGTGACTTTCTTCACTTCTTGACATTACATTGTCTTTTTACCTCCTTTCTCAACCTATTTTTGACATCCTTTCATTCTACTTTCATTCCCTTGACTCTTTTCAACATAGATGTGACATTTGACTTTGAGGCTCATATTTTTCACTTTTTTTTCTTTCACTCCATCTTTTCTTTATTTCTTTCAATACTTTGGTGTATCATCTTTTTGCCTCTTTTGCACACAATCACACCTTTTTGTTTTTTGTTTCTCTCTCCAACACACAACTCTTTTCATGCCCTTTTTCTTTTAGTTTCATTTTTCACAGCTACCCTCAACTTATGTGTTTAACATGAGTCGAGGTGCACACCATCCGATGTCGGACCAGGGCAAAGATCAAGGTAACCTTTTTGAATTAGCCACCATTAACATAGGCTTTTGGCCTAAGTCAAGGTGCACATATCCAAGGAGGGACTAGGGCAAGACAATCATTTTAGGGAAGGTTAGTTAGGTAAATCAAAAGAAATGGTCTATTTTAGGCTCAAACATTTGGATCAAAGGGAACATTGATTTCATTTGGTTCTTATCATTTTAGGTTTAAGTGGTCTGATTTGAACAAGGGCCTATGATCAGTTCCCAACTTCTAGCCTAGATCATCTTAGTAGGACCAACGAGGCATGTTCTAGATTAGCACATACAATTTAAACATTCAACTTTTCTCACACGCTCTTGGCAAATTATTTCATTATTAGATTATTAGATTACCTATTTAAGTTTTAGCTTAAGTCATGAAGTCAACTCGGTTCCTATCATGTCACATTGAGATCCAGCACATTCGACTTATCAAGCCTATAGATCTAGCACATTTAATCATTTTTGGATGGGGATAATTTTTTCATGCTTTTATGTCATCATGCTTTGAGCCACCTCAGTCTGCTGGCGCTCCCTCTTCCTCACTCTCTCAGCCTCAGTATCATCAGAAATATGACCGAAGCGTGGGCAAATCCCAGTAGCATGGATAGAATCTGTTGGCGGCATATCATCTCTCAATAAGGCACTCATCACCAAATCATCAACCGGTGTCGTAGGGCTTGACACTGGCTTAGTCTATGGGGGAGCAAGAAGTACAATGACATCAGCACAAAGGCTCTCTAACTTCTTCTTCATGGAGATCACATCAATAGTTAGGGCTGGCCTCTCTAAGACTTGTAACCCAAAGGCATCCAGGCACTGATGAATGGACTAGACCTTCTGTTCCATCATATTCTCCATCCTTTGTTCAACGCTAGCCTCAGACTCTACCATAACACACTGCATCCTTGACTTCACATTTTAAAGTTAGGTGGCCATTTCTGCCTCTAGCTTCTGTACTCGAGCAAGAGGGATGGCGGTGGAATCATAAGAGTGAGTGGCTCTAGATGAGCTAGGGGCGTAACTTGCAGCCGATGATGGAGGAGCCTGGGCATCTTTTGTAGTGTCTGAAGGGGCAGTGTCATCATCTTGCATCTACTCCACATCAACTACAAGATCATCGCCCAACAGTGGCACCTCAACATGTGGCTCCCTCCAAAGTGTAACTACATTGGCCTCATCCCAAATAAGGCCAATATCAAGAGTCTTGGTTACCTGAAGTAGCCGGTCACAATGCCATATAGGTACAGTATCATCCGTGCAAAGCTGGAAGATAAGGCATGGGAATGGCAAGGTAGTTGTGGCCTTGAAGGCCCTCTCATAAATCCCTACAATAAGGTTACGGGCGAAATCTATCTCCAAACCTACAACCATAGCTGCAACCATCACCACTCGATCTCGTGTAAGCACATTATTCGTCTGAGTAGGGGACATGTGGTTCTGCGCTAACAACCTGAAAAATTTAAGAGTAAAAGTTAGGGTCACCTTCTTGATAACCATATTTAAAGTCTGGACCAACTCGGCGTGCTCTCCATCAGTAGCAAGATGTCGGGCCATCCATCTCACAAGGGACTCTAACTACTCGGCACTCCACTGAAATGCTTCGCTCTGAATAATGCCCATCAAATTGTCGAACTCTACTGTATTGATGGACAAAGTGTTGTCCTGGCCATATATGAACCTGTGGAGGATGGTCTCACAGATGTCAATAGTGAACGCGGACGAGTGTGGCCTCAAGTAGATGTTGAGCGGCCGGTTGGCCTTCTTAGAGATGGACCCTCTGATGGTACCCTCATAGGAATCATAATACTCGCGTACAACCTCCTCGCTATAAGAACCTGGATTGCGTGCTATCCACTCATACATGTGCCTCCAAAAAAGATTATGGATGACTGGAGTGGTGTAAAGGCTATCTGTGATAACCCAACGCTCCTCTCTAATCAATCTGGCCATCTAATCATTATCGTTGAGCATACGAGCATCCTTGTAGATCTGGTACTTGCCCTACACACACCATCTATTAGGCTCCTCAACAACTAGTGTAGGCTAGAAATTGGGGGGAACTAGAATGTCACCTACACTATCAGCCTCAGAAGACGAGTCGGTGATGCCATTAGAACTGGAGCTGTAGCCGGATGCCATTAGAACTATGGCACAGTGACCACGTCGAGAATCAACAACTGGGCTCGGTTCCTCGTAGTACAAGTAGTAGTAGGGGAGGTCCTGGTGTTGGGAGAAATATAGTCTATGTCCTCCGCAATGATCAAATGTCGCGACATATTTTGATTTGCCCTTTGCAGCGTAAGTCAGAGCTTGCTTGGGGGGGATAGTACTTGTAGAAACTTAGTTAGTACCAAAAGAAGCAAATAAAACACTTGGAAGAATTTTAGAACAAGAAATGAATCAAAATGAAAAACTAAAAAAAATTGGGCAATAGCTGAACTGCTGACCCACAGTGCGTACCTATGGTTTGTCGAGAAATCGACGTTCCATGGGTACCATTCGTAGCTTAGAGTACCTAAAATTGGGTCTCTGAAGTGACAACCACGGATGTGCAGAACGGTCCGTCGATGGAACAACTGACCGTAGTTTATGAGTCCACAAATTGGACTCATTTAGGACTATATTTTAATAGAAATCGTGTCCTCAAATGCTTATTTTATTTCAATATCTGATGAAAACCCTTATGTTTCAGGTATTTGAAGTTTTCAGGAAAGGATGGACACTACGTCGCAAAAAAGAAACGAAAAGGCTGAAAAGAACGAAGAAATGAAGGCCTGAGGATTGCCGAGTCCACTTGGCGAGTCGCCAAAGGGTCTTACTTCGCCTTTTGTTCTAGTGTGCTGAGCCCTGAACGAACGGATCATGTCAATGGAAAAAGAGAGCAGTCGCGCATCGCCAAGAAGTTCTGCGAAGTAGAACCATGTCACCCAATGACCTAGAGCAGGATGATGTTAAGGGCTGGTGCAAGACGGCGATGAACTACACCAAAGGGCGAATCGCCGTGTTGATCAGCGATTAAGACTAACGACGCCGAATGATCCGCTGCAGCCCAAATCTATGAAAACTATAAATACTAGTTGGAGTTGTAGTTTTAAGTGTGGAACAATTATTATAATTTTCACTTAGAATCGAACAAGCGTGAGGGTTTTCATATAGAATAGTACTTTCTGATATTTTTTCTCTAAGTGTGAGAGGGTTTTGAAGACTTGAAGAAGAAGAGGGTTTCATATCCAAGGACTTGGACTTGGGTTTCTTGGATTCTTCATTTTTGGCCTGTAACAAGACTTAAATCTTCATACCAATTTGAATGCAAGATCATTTAGATATAAATTTCTATCTCTTGATGTGTGGCAAAAAACCCCAATTCTTGGGGTGTGATTTAGCGAATATGGGTTAAGATAATTGTTGGGTCTTGCTTGTTGATAGTGACAAAACCTCCCATTGTTAATTGACACTCTTGTATCCCCCCCCCCCCCCCCATTTAATTTATAATGTTTTTAATTGTTAATGTCTTTAGTTATGACTAGTTAGAACTACATTTTATTTTTTAATTAGTTCTCAAAACCACTCTCTTGGCAACGATCCCAACCCTTGATTGGGTAACTAAACTATTGTACGATCGTAGACACTTGCATCAGAAGTTGTCTCTTCATTACACAAACAACAGTACTCCACGCTATGGTTCGAAACCTAGCAAAAACTTTGTGTGCTTCTAGCCCACGAACCCGACGTACTTTCCATATAATGACCTACGGTCTGTAGATAGGGTCTCGTGGGTCAGTCTGTGCCAGTTTTAAGATTGTTCACTTCTTTCAATCCTTTTACTTCACCAATTTTAAACAACTTAGGCATATACATGCATTATAACAACTAATATGGTAGTTAATCATCCTTAGGGTTCCAATTTAACATAATTTCACAATTTATCACACTGATACCTATGAACCATAAGTCAAAACTTCCAATTTGGCCTATTAACTTCAACTATTCAGTTTTAAGTAATTACACACTCACATACCATCACACCAGGGGTGTTCTAGCATACAATTTCACATACAAACATAAAATTAACAATCCTAGGTCATGCTCATTGTTGTGATTTCAAATGTAAACTATGAAAAATTACAAAGTTCGGAAGAAATCAATAAATCTTACAAGTATACAACAATGGTGAGTGTGTGATTGATCCCAAAGATCCCTAGACCAACTTGAACACTGACCCGGACCTAGAAATTGCAATGAGGGGTGACGAAAATGGTGGACTGAGTTTTGGAGAGAAAAAGGGGAGATACGAAATTTGTGGCATGATTAGAGGAGTGATATGGAGAATATGTAGTGAATATAGTGGGTATATGGAAGGCTAGAAATAGTTGGAAGGGAAATATGGAAGTAGGGAAGTTTTCATATAAGCTTTCACTGTCGGAGCTGACTTATAAAGTAGCAGGTTCCTTTCCTTTTCTTTTTCCCTTCCCACCAGTTGTGGAAAGTTTTGTAGCCTGTCTTTTTGATACCACTGCACCCTCATTGATATTAATCCATTTTACCTTATTGCGGGGCGACATGTTTCTACCTGCGACTTTGGGTCTAGCCATGTCTACAATACATCAAGAACAAGTTAGAAAAAATTTAATCAGAAGTGCAGACAATCAGTAGTAGATAGATTCGTCGAACAGGTCGGCGAATCACCAAATCTCTTTGGCAAACTGGATCAGGCTCGCTGAAGGGATTGGCACAAAAGTATTAGCAAGACGGCAATAAAAGGGCCCTTTCACTGAATTACCGAATACTTTCGGCGATCAAGGGTTTGTTTGCCAAAAGTTACAATGCAACAAAGGTTCAGGGATGCAGACAAAGGGCGATAGAAACTACCTTCGACGAGTCGTCGAGTGCTTCAGGCGACCTCAGGGTTCTCACCAAAAGTTACAGACTTTAACTACTTATTTAACATAAAATTAATAGCAAAATGGGGGATTTAGGAGAACCGTCGAGTGGTTTGGCGAGCTCGACCCAGCTCGCTAAACAACCCAACGTGCCTACCTTCAACTCACTTTCTCAAATTCGACCCCGCAACCCCCGATAACAAAATTAACAATTGAACTAGTGAAATTAGACTAAGACCCACGATACTCATCACCTGGGATACTCAAATTTCTCTCGATTCCACTAAACTAAACAACATGCAAGCATGACCACACAAAATTTAAATCACTTCAACGCACAGGAATATGGGATTTCAAATTACAACATGCATTAGAATGATTAGATCTTATCAAAGAGGCACATCACATGACAATACGATCAGATTATTTGCATGCGATAGTGAATAAAGGTAGGTTCGGGGTTCATAAGACTAACCTTATTTGCCGATTAAAATGATATTTGAAGAGCTAGGCGACAATGTAATCCAACTCCAAGCACAAATCAACTAAAAAAATACATGGAATGCAAAAGTATTTTAAATACTTACTAGGGGCGAATTTGCGAAGTTTGAATTCGGGGAAAAGTGAAGACTTAAAAATTTAAAACCTTTGGCTATTAATACGCATCCAGTTCACGTCCGTTCGACGATGTTAGTCGCAACCGCCGATCCATTCGGTGACGCACAGAGTTATTAGTTACTTCATCGAGTTTTATAGGACCTCCAATCGGAGTGAAGGGCGTAACGGTGGTCTCCATTGGGATCGCCGACCTAATTGACGATGCACTGAGTGGAACATTTTCTCGCCAACATGTACCTATCAACACTTTCCACTCTCAAACCTACAACATCAAAACACCATTATTTCTAAACAAAATTTAAAGCATTTAATGGTTAACACCTAAACTTCACTTTTGGGATTAGCCAAAACATAACTTGGCAACGCCCTGCTTTGTGTCAGATGGGGATTAGGCATCACATGTCCTGTAAGGTTCTCGAGCAGTTGAATGGATCTGGAGTGAGAATCAATCATTTGTTTCATCAATTTGATGTTCTCCTTCACTTTTTCCAGCACCCTATCATGCTCACTTACCTTGTTGAGAATGATTTAGAGCATTCCCTCAACACGTTTACCCTCATTTCCTTGGGCTTTCTTCGCTCATGAGGGGAACGCATATGTCCTTCCTTTTGCATTGGACTTCAATCTTCACTGTCTTTTTGGCAAACTTATCCATCTAAGTCATCGGTGCGGCCAACATGAAGTCCTTCTCTACTTCTTGGTTTGCTTCAGCCATGTGATCAAGTAGGTGGGCTGCTATCGCATAGGCCTGATATGTCATACCAGCCAAAATGAGTCGGCCAGCTAATGCCTTGTTTTCGAAACCAAGACTTTTGTAGAAGAAGTCTAGGAGGACTATATCGGGAGTTTCATGAGTGGGGCATCGAATGAGAAGTGATTTAAACCTTGTCCATGCCTCACGAATTCGCTCACCTTCCAATTGTTTGAAAGTAAGAATACGATCCCTGAACATCATTATTTCTAATGGAGGAAACTCCATTTGCTCACGAGTACTGATTGACATACTCACCTCCTCTATTTCAAAGCTAAAACAAGCAAACTACAAAACTAAAAATTAAGTAGGTAAACTACGACTAACAAGAAACAAATCCTACTTAACTACAAATTCTCTAATAACACAAATCCCCGGTAAAGGCGCCATTTTGATGTTTGCGTAATCAAGACACAACTTCCAATTCAAGTGTTTACGATCGTACAATAGAAATATAACCCAATTGAATGGGTTGGAGTCGAGTCCCAAGGGAGCGGTTCCTCAGAATTAATGGTTAAGTGCAAAAGTACTAAAGTTACCCATAGGTAAGAACTTTATTGAGTGAAAACATAACAAATTAAAGGGTTTGACACGAATGTCAATTATCAATGGGGGGTTTTGTATTAATTAACAACTAAAAATAGCAAAAATTTACGAAAATGAGATAGAGAGATGGGATTCTTGGGATGTGATAGGAATAGGGATAGACTAAATTATTGGGTACATGCTTTTCATAGTAAATTGTTCAGTATTTGTGACTAGGCTAGAGTATAGTAATGGAAAATTCTCTCTCGAGAAACATTCCTCGAATCAAATTGGTTTCTTTCGAACACCGAGTTGCCGTATTAAGCACAGCCTCCGCCGTAGCCCATTCACTCTCTCGAGCTGAATGTGTTGGAGAAAAACTAAGATTCAATCTCTTGAGCTGAACCCATGTCGACCCAATACCATTGGCTATCAATTTAGTAGTCATAGTTTTACCACCTCTCTCTCGAGCAAGCCAAAAACACTAGGATGAAATCATATTTGCAACTACAATTCCATTATGTTCATACACAATTACAAAAAGAAATCACATCTAAACAACAAATAAACCCTCAACAAGTAAGACCCAATAGATAATCTAACCCATATTCACAAAATCACATCCCAATAATTGGGGTTTTTGCTAGACATGTAAAATGGATAAAAAGTTATACCAATATCAGTTTCCATCAACTGGGTATGAAGGATTAAGTCTTAAAACACGTTAAGAGTGAAGAATCTTCGAGACCCACATCCAATTTCTTGCAGTTGAAATCCTTTGAATCTTCAAGGTCTTAGAACAAACTCTCCAAAACACTCTAAAAAGCTATAATTTTAAACAACAATTTATAGTGTTTGAAAATTTATGCAACAGAGGGCCCTTCGGCAAAGTTAGTCGGGATCACCGGTACACTCGGCAATCCGCTGTTTGGTCGATTTCATCGCCTTACTACTTTAGCCTTCAGCTTCCTCGCATTTTGAGTCGTTGGTCTTTTTAGTTCTACTTCGCGAAACTACTCGGTGACGCGCCAACTGCTCCAATTCATTGCCAACTTGACCTTTTCCTTTAGGGCTCAGCACACTAGAACAAAAGGTAATCTCTAGGCTGATCGGCGACTCGTCAACTGGGCTCGGCGATCTACAGGCTATCATTTCTTCGCTCTTTTCAGCCGCCTTGTTTCTACTTGCCAAGTAGTTTCCATGCTTTGCCTCAAATTCCAAATACCTGAAACTTAAGGATTTTCATCAGATATTGATACAAAATATGCATTTGAGGACACTAATTCTATCAAAATGTAGCCCGAAATGAGTCCAAAATGTGGACTCATCAACATATCATAAATATATTCACTATTAATATATATTATTCATATTAAATAACTTACAAAACTTTGTTCGTCCCTTTCCTCCACCAACACATCCGGATCCGAATCATTTTCTTTCTTCCTGATATGAGTCTTCTTTAAAACCTCTGGTCTAATGGGAGTGCACCCCAATTCTTTTTCCTATAAATAAAAACAGAAATTTAACAATATATATGAATCAACTAATTATTTATTTAAAAGTTTGAATTAGAACTGACCATCTCTCTTGTAATTGTTCCAATGGTCTTTTCACCTCCGTTGTGCAACGAGCCATCCTTAATACTGCCTCTAGCCTTTTTGGCTTGCTCTGACATTTCCTTAAACTTATTTGTTTTCCAATACAGACGCAACCCATCCAAAACATGAGGCAACATCTAATTCAGACGTTGATCAATATTCCGAACTTTCTTTAGTCTGCTAGATAGTCTGGCGGATGCCCTCCTCTCAAATGTGGTTGTAATGTCCAAATTGTACCTCGACTCCCAAGTACACATAGTCTGGAAAAAAAATTGAATAGCGTTAATTAGATCGATAGTAAAAAAAAAGTAAAGCATACTAAACTTAATTAAAATATATATGCCTTAAATTCATTAAACATCACCTGGAGTATACTGTTTGGAATCTCGCTCCAAGACTGATAAGCTTGCGTATAACATCTTCTAACGTACTCTTTTAAATCCCGGGTAGCATCCTTTGTAGGATGGCACCTGCAAAACACATAATAAATATGTTAGTTCATGAATAATATATTGAAGTATAAGAAATAAATAAAATAAACTACCAAAATAGATAACAAAACAAACTTAAGATGATCCATCCAGCTAAATTATGACTCTACCAAGTATGTCCTTCTGGACAAGAACTAGAATAGGCCTCTCATCACCTTGTGTATCACTAGGTGCAGTTGTAGATGAAGGTGATGCACCAGGATGCACAAAACGCTGAGTCAATGGAGGCGTACCGGCCATAACATCTGAGTGCTCGCTACTAGAATCTCCAATTCTCATTGCAGATAACTGAGGATCTGCCGTACCAAACAGAACAACAAATAAATAAGTATCATGACTGATGCGCTCTTGCGCAGAGGAAATAGATCCTGGAATATCCTCAGGATCTATGGGTCTCCTAGTTAACTTCTTCTTTTTAGCCTATTTAGTCTAGCTAACTGCAAAATGCTCGCGATGTCTATCACCATCACCGCCTGATGACATCTGTATGAAAATTTACATGTATAATATATAAAAATCATAAATTAAATAAAATTAGCAAAATAAATTAACTTACATATATACTAGCTTTAATTCTACACTATTTCTCCTCGTTTGTTTCAATTCCATCATTCTCCCATTCTTCCTCCTCAATTGTTTCATTTTCATTATCGTCTCACTTTGTCATCACATGATTCAGTTTCCTCCTTTTTAGATATTTCTTCCTCAACATTCATTATCTCATCATTAAATACCTCTTCTAATATGTGTTGAGGATGTTGTAGCGTGGTTTCTAGTTCAATGTTGAAGAACAATTGTAACATCATTTTGATAGGCCACATCCAAGACATTGTTAATTTCAATTCTTCCCACAGGCTTACTTTTTATAACAATCCACCAATCAGCTTTGTCTCTACGCAATTGATATGGAGCTTAATACACTTGTTTAGCTTTATGTGCAATAATTAAAGGATCTTAACTTCTGTGTTTTTTGGTGTGCTTAACTTCAATTATATTATGTTGATTGTATACCTTTGTGCCTCTATGTGACGGGTCAAACCACTCACACTGAAATAATACAATCTTCTTCTTATGCTAACATGAATACCTCACTTCAATAATCTCATAAAAACACCGTAATAATCAATAGTTTGAACACTACCATCAACATCACCTTGTATGTAGACACCATCATTATTTGTTTTCTTATTCCTATAAACTTCTTCAGTTTGAATCTTAAAACCATTGACCCAATATTTATTCATTGTCAATACTTGAGATTCAGGTCCAAGTTCTACTTCTTTCACTAATTGCAAATCTTGGACACTTGAGTATTCATTGTAAACCAACATAATTGTTATTTCAGGTAATATAATTTAGTATAACATGAATATATTATTAAATACTTAGTGATTGCATACTTACATAGTTTGTTAGCCATTTGGAAATTCTATATAGATGGCTTTATTACCCCATGTGTGTTTACGAACAAGCTGATCATTTTACATTCAAGTATTTCATTAGTTAATGAACACTTATTAGTGTGTAATTTGATAAAATATTTTTAACACTTCCTTGACATATGGTTGAATCTCTGGACAATTAAGTAAAATATGTGTCACAGCTGATTGCATTTCCATATCAGTGAAGCCTCGTTTTTCACACTTTTTAGATCCTCGACCATTTTGATTAAAAATTGATATCAGTGGAAATGAAGGATCATTAATGCGTTCATCATTGTGATACAAACTATTTCTCCTACATGACACATCATCACCAAAGTAGTAAGATTAAAAATCACCAATTTCTCTCCCAATATGACCTTGAACAATTGATCCTTTGCTCTTTCCCCTTTGCTTAATTGTCTGCTTGCAACTTCCAATTTTTCTGCATGTATATATGAATATTTGAAATGGATACCTCTCAAATGGATAGATCCATCTTGTTTGAACCGGATTTCCTAGGCTTGCCTCTTGTACATGGTGAATTGGAAGTTTCTCCATCACATCAAAGAAACCACATGGAAATACCTTCTCCAACTTAGTAGTAATAACAAGAATATTTTCCTCCATTATGTCTAAACTACTCTCCAACAACTTTCTAGAACACAAATCTCTTAAAAAAAAGACTTATCTATGTGATTGGTTTCCAAATCCATTCGGGTAGATGACCAAAAGCGATAGTAATTAAAGTTTCCATGAACACATGACAATCATGACCTTTCATACCTATCAATTTTCCTTCATTCATATTTGGCCGCTCTCCTAAATTCAAAGCATAGCCCTCTGGCATCCTCAAAATTTTAACCCACTCACAAATTTCACGTTACTCATCCAATGTGAATGAAAATTTGGCTTTGGGCTTCACTATTTTACCATTTGGTAATTCCTGCAGCCATAACTCTTTTCTCCTACAATATTCCTTTATGTCTATTCTAGCTATTGGATTGTCTTTATTCTTACCCTTAGCATCCATCACTATGTTAAACATATTGTCAAAATAATTTTTTCCAATGTGCATCACATCAAGATTATGTCGTAGCATATTGTCCTTCTAATATGACAAGTCCCAAAATATGTTTTGTTTGGTCCAATTATATTCAACACCATATCCAGGAAGTCTAGAAGGTGAAGCTTCTATAACTTTAGGTAATTGAGAAACTCTCTCCCAAATTTGATGCCCTGTGAGTAATGGAGGTGGGGTTTCAATTTCAACCTTATTTTTCCTAAATGTATTTTTCATCTTTCTAAACTCATAGTCCATTGGCAAGAACTTATGATGAAAATCAAACCATGTATTTTTTCTTCCATGCTTTAAAGTAAATTCCTTACTATTTTCCATGCAATATGGACATGCTAGCTTTCCAGTTGTCATCCAACCAAACAACATCCCGTATGCATGAAAATCATTAATAGTCTACATTAAAGAAGTACATATAAATTAATTTTGCTTAGTTGATATATCATAAATCAAAACGCCTACAAACTACAATTTCTTGAGCTCATCTATCAATTGTTGTAGATATACATCAATCAAACCTTTTGGATTACGGGAACTTGGAATAACACAACTTAGAAAAATATAGGGACTGGTCATGCACATTTAAGGAGGAAGATTATACGGAGTAAGAAATACCGGCAAGCATGAATAAGGCGAATCATCATTAGAGAATGGTGTGAAGCCATCTGCACACAATCCCAATCTAACATTTCTTGGTTCACTAGCAAAATCAGCATATGCATTATCAAAATGCTTCCATGCTTATGCTTCACCATCAGATGGATGAGACAAGACACCCGGTGACCTTCTATATTCATGATGCCATCTCATATGTGGGGTTGACCTCATTGATGCATACAACCTCTTTAACCTAGGAATAAGAGGTAGATAATGCATCGCCTTAACTGGGACCATCTTTCCAGCTGAAGTCCTCTTATAACGAGCATGTCCACAAAACTTACAATTTTCTAATTCACTATGAATTTTGTAAAACAACATGCAGCTATTAACACAACAATGAATTCTATCATACGTCAATCCTAACTTGGAAACCAAATGCTTTGCCTGATAGATGTTCTTAGGTATGTTAAACTCCGGATTAACTAGTTCACCCAAAAGATCAACCATTGAGTCCACAGCCGCATTTCCAATCTGATTTAATATTCATTAAACTAACCGCAACTGAGAAGGTAGAATGCAGACTCCCTTCACATAGTGGATGACTAGATTCCTCTAATTGATCATAAAATCTTCTTGCTTCTTCATTAGGAGCTTCATCAAAATATTGTTCGGGTTCCATCCCACCTTGAACCCCGAAAGCATCATTGATCATTTCATGAACCCTATCATGTTCAACCCTATCCTATTCAACCCTAATTTTTTCATGTGGTGCAAGCATATTATATTCATCCACATGCATCGAATTATAAAACATACCATCAAATCCATCTCTTTCTCCATGATCAATCCATACAAAATATCTATGCTTAAATCCATTACGGTACAAATAAACCATAATTGTATCTGGTTTAAAAAAATTTAAGCACATACATGCACTACAAGGCCACCTAACCAATACATTATTCTTGAAAATGTCAAGAGTCATTGTATGTTCAATAAAATATCTAACACCGTCAATAAACTTTGGTTTCAAACCAGCACCAGTTTCATAATGCATATTATATATCTACAAACGATGATCCATCTACAAAAATATAGATATTCAATTATAGTATATATTAACTTTAATAATAATTTTACTACATATATCTAATTGTTAATATATATTTATAATTACTTAATAATTTTATTTTTTATTACTTTTATATCTAATTAATTAGTTCATAGATATTACATTTCAAGATCTACAAAGTTCAAGCTCAATTAATTCATAAATTTTAATTAAGTTTAAGATTTCAAAGTATTAAAAATTAATTCCAAGTTATTATAAATTAAGTCCAAAGTGTTAATTATGTTAATTCTAATTAAGTCAAAGTTATTATAAAATAAGTCCAAAGTATTAATTAAGTTTAATTATTGAGTTCTAATTAATTATAAATTCAAGTTCAAGATTAACTTCAAGTTCAAGTTCAATTTCTAAATTCAAGTTTATATTATAAAAGTTATTTGTTATATATAAAGTGCAAATCCAATAATTAGTTATATATTCAAATTTTAATTAAGTTCAATTAGTTCAATATCTACAAAGTTAAAGCTTAATTAATTAAAAAATACTAATTAATTAAGTTCAAATTATGTTCAAGTTCTAGTTAAGTTCAAAATTATGTTTATATTAATTCCTAATTAAGTTTTCAAGTTTTTATAAATTAATTAAGTTTAATAAAGTTCTAGCTAATTTATATTCAAATTAATTAAGGTCAATAAGATTTTCAAGTACTACAAAATTCTAATTAAGTTCAAATAAAATCCAAGTTTTACTAAGAATAAAAATTAATTTCTCATAAATTAAAGTCAACAACATTTCAAGTTCATATTCCTAATTAAGTTTAATTTATAGTAAATTCAAGTTATAATTAATTATAAGTTCTATTTAAGTTGTAATTAAAATCTCTAAAATTCCAAATTTAAACTAGCTAGCTAGTGTCACAAATTCAAACGGTTAGTCCTAAAATATCATAATATAATTCAAACTAGTCCTAAATTCCAAATTCAAACTAGTCTTAAAATCACAAATTCAAAGTACTCCTAGAATTCAAAAATCAAACTACTGTTAAAATCCAAAATTCAATCTATTAGTAGTCCTAAAATCTCAAATATAATTCAAACTAGTCCTAAATTCCAAATTCAAACCAGTCTTAAAATTCCAAATTCAAACTAGTCCTAAAATCCCAAAATCTAACTAGAGCTAAAATCGTAAATTCAAACTAGCTAGCTATTCCTAATCATAAATTCAAACTATTAGTCCTAAAATCTAAATAATAATTCAAACTCTAGTTACTCCTAACACCCAAAAATTAAACTAACTCAAATAATACCCAGATACAAACAACTCCTTAACTACCCTAATTCAAACTAATCCTACAATCACAAAATCAAACTAACTAACTCAAGAAATACCCAAATTCAAAAAAATCCTAAGATACCCTAATTACAACTAACCCTAACATTAAAATTTTGAATTCACTAACTAACTAATAATCCCTAATTCAAACTAACAATCAATAAACACAAAATCAATAAACTAATTACAATTAAATAACTAACAAAATCAAATAGAGCTCAAATTGATTTTTTTTATAATAAATAAAATCCCAACCTTAAAGGAGAAGGAGAGAATGAAGAGGGAGGGGAAGGAGGAGGCGACGACAACTGCAGCAGGTGAGGCGGCGACGGCAGCTCCTCACGACTCCAATCGGCGGTAGCAACAGATGGAAGGATGATAGCGGCGGAGTGGAGAAAAAGAGAGGAGAGAATGTGAAGAACGAGAAATGGGGGTGAATGGGGGAATCACGTTTGTAAGTATCAGATATTTATTGAAAAGCGGCGGAGAACGTCTCTAAGTCTGTCGCTTTTCATTAAATAGCTCACCAAACAATTTGGCCAAAAAGCGAGGGATATAGAGACTCTGTCCTTCGCTTATTTAAAATAATTGACCAAATAATTTGACCAAGAAGTGACAGACATAAAGATATTGTTCGTCGCTTTCATAAAAAAATAATTTAGTAATATAAAAAAATGAAAAAGTAACGGACCGCGTGGCTATTGTTAAATTTATATATAATTATTTTTAATTGAACATGATGGACAACGTCTATATTTATATTAAATAAATAATTATTAATTATATATATATTTGGTGCAAAAATCAAAGTAAAAAAGCGACGGACTAAGAGATGCCGTTTTTCGCTTTTGGTAAAGTAATTTTAAAAATAATTATTTTTATTAAAATGCAATGGACAGTGTGGCAACTGGCGTCACTTTTTGGAGCGACGCCATTCGTCGCTTTTCTGTCCGTCATTTTTTAGCCGTTTTTTAGTAGTGATGGTGGTGTCCCTTTCATGCTTTAATGATGTACTTTCACTCGTTAAACCTAATGGTGGTGGCCCTCTCAAGTATAATAATGTGAATGAGAATGAACTACTCTATGGGAATAAAAAGCTTAGCACCAAGTGGATATGGTAAGGTGGAAGCTCTCCCCATGATAGGTCGGGTTTCTATGCACACCTTTCTTATCCCATAACTATGTACCCACATAGGTTATTAGCTAGTGGATCCACCTAGGCTAAAATGTTACCGGTCCTACCTTAGGTAAGTAAACCAACCCTTTACGGTGTGGGATAGACACCGGATTCCATGATTTGCTCACATGGTGTATGTCGGTTAATGCTTATTCCCATTATGTGAGTTATGTGCTATGGTTACTTAAGAGGTTCTCTAAAGTGTGGATGGTAGTATGGGATGCTATTCATGCATTGCACGAGTATGCTTTGAGAGGGCTACAGTGTGTTTCTCTAATGTCATAATGTTTAATGAAATGAATGTGCTCATAATGAAGGTAATGAGAATGTTGACTTAAAGGCCTAATGTAATGATGAATGCTTAACTTGGAAGGTTTTTATGAGTTGTGTTCCTTGTCATGACTTATTAAATGTGAATGCCTATCATGACCCGAGCCTACACCACAGACGTAACACGGTGTACAAGACTCTCGAAGAACCTCATACAAGCCTCATAGCATTCATAACATAATCCATAACAAAATAGTGCGGAATTAAAACTTTTAATCCAAACAATCGAAGTCTTTATTTAAAAATAGCGAAAGTCTAAATTTGTATCACATGGACATCTAATACAACTTTAGAATCAAATATAGGGTCACAACCCTTCAATATAGTCCGAAACGTAAAATGACATAAAAGAAACTAAAAGTGAACAACTTTCGTCCTCGAACCATGAGGACTCACCAACTAGCTTTGGAGAGGATCAATCCAAGCTTTGAACACTAGAAGTCACCTTAAGAGTCGGAACCTACACTTTGTAGAAATATAGAAGAAATATGGATTAGCAAGAAATGTACTATGTATGATAGCCATGCGAAAATCATGCTTGAAAGGACATTTTGGTTGAAAACCATGCTATATGCCAAGTTTGAGAAACATCATGCACTTTTAGTATAAACTAACAAGAGATAGGCATATGCAACATGTAAGTCATTATAACACATTAGAACAATCATCTGAAGTAACCCTAAGTTATACTTGTGCAATGTAGGAATGGCATCCCATAATACAATTCATACTAACTACCACTTTGAGGGCACCATAGACATACTTACCATTCTTCATTCTCATCTTAGTCAATAATAATAGACAAGGAACATTCACTTTTAATAAGTCATGACAAAGAAATCAAATCATTAATACCTTCCAAGTTAAGCATTCATCATTACATTAGGCCTTTAAGTCAACATTCTCATTAGGTTCATTATGAGAACATTCATTTCATTAAACATTATGACATTAGAGAAACACACCATAGCCCTCTCAAAGCCTACTCTTGCAATGCATGAATTACATCCCATACTACCACCCACACTTCATGAACCTCTTGAGTAACCATAGCACATACCTTACATGATGGGAATAAGCATTAACTGGCTTAGACCATGTGAGCAAATCATGGAATCTGGTGTTTATCCCACACCGTATAGGGTTGGTCTACTTACTTAAGGTAGGACTGGTGACATTTTAGCTTAGGTGGATCCACTAAAAAATAACCTCTGTGGGAACATAGTTATGGGATAAGAAACATGTTCATAGAATCCCTGCCTATCATGGGGAGAGCTTCCACCTTACCAGATCTACTCGGTGCTAAGCTTTAACTTCCCATAGAGTAGTTCATTTTCATTAACATTATCATACTTGAGATGTCCACCGCCATTAGGTCTACCGAGTTAAAGTACATCATTAACACATGAAAGGCCTACCACCATTAGGTCTACCGATTCAAGGTACACTATTAGGATAACTCATTGAATCCTCAAGAAAGGGCCACCACCATTAGGTCTACCGATTCAAGGTTCACTATTATACACATGAAAGGGCTACCACCATTAGGTCTACCGATTCAAGGTTTATCATTATAGTAGTTCATAGACTCCTCATGAAAGGGTTAGTACCATAAGGTCAACTGATTCAAGACACAACCTCAGAATACTTCATTAATCATTTATGAAAGGGCTACCACCATTAGGTCTATTGCTTCAATGTTCATTCAGTCAAGATACTTTAGTTACACAAGAAGATGATGCCCTAAGCCTACCAATTCAAGGCACATCAATCAAGATAACTTTCAATTACACAAGAAGAGGATGCCCTAAGCGTACCAATTCAAGATGTATAGTTACATTGAAGAAACCTTTCACAATATATCACCATCATTCACAAGTGTATAATTGAGAATAGACTTTCAATAATAACACAATTTCATTGTAGTCATGATTAATTCATGCATAATAATGTTTAAGGGTATAGAGGAGAATGATCTATAAATCAATACCACAGTTACACCATAGTCATAGAATCTTCATTCTTGACATAATTCTTGAAGCACATGCAAAATTCTCATATTCATGTACAAATTCTCATAATTTACCCATCAAGAATCATTAATCACATTCAACCGAACATCTATAATTGCTACAATAGATATGGGTAATAACACAATTCAATCAATTTAAATTAATTCATACAAGACCCATTTACATGCTTCTAAAATTAATTAACCCACATTAAGATCAAAATTTAACAATAGAGAGGATCCATGGGTTATTGGGGAAATCTCACCAAAATTCAATCATAACCCAACATAATTAAACCATTGAAATCATTTTTAAAGAGAACCCACAAGTTTCCTAGCCACTGCATCAATTCCACGGAGGGGACCACGGCTTGTGGTCATGACCAAAACTCATGGAGCCCCTCGTGGCACCTGGGCAGTAATATACCATAAGTTTACGGTATTTTTGATACATTTCACTTTAATGTTTGTGTGTCTAGGGCCATGTTGTATTGGAATTAATGTTTTTATGTCATGTTTGCAAGAAGTAGGCTTGGACACGATTGAGTGAGATAACAGCTGAAAAAATTTGCAGTAGTAGCCACCCACGAAGGGACCTACAGACCGTAGGAACTATGACGGTCCGTCGATGGTAGGCATTGATAGGAGCTTTAGGGAAGTCTGACCATGTGTGGAATTACGAAGTGATCCACGGACCGTAAATCGACCCACGGGCCGTCCTGCACATCCGTAAAAGGTGTTCAGAGAGTTGAAGTTCCAGCACCTGAAGAAATTCCAAAGTGTGGAGCAACAAAACTAGACCTGCGATCCTATGGTCCGTCCTGAATGTCCGTAGAAGATGATAACAGAATGATGGTTCCGGGATTCTCAAGAAAAAGTCTAAATGTTGACCAATGGAGGGGACCTACGGACCGTAGGTCGATTCGTTAATCAAAGCCTCATCTAGAAAGTTTATTTCCTTATATGTTTCCTTTCTGTTTA
The DNA here is from genome assembly GCF_019186545.1 of Solanum stenotomum. Taxonomy (NCBI): domain Eukaryota; kingdom Viridiplantae; phylum Streptophyta; class Magnoliopsida; order Solanales; family Solanaceae; genus Solanum; species Solanum stenotomum. The sequence goes on from NC_064282.1 coordinate 42,350,336, forward strand.
GGACATGTTTTTCTATAAATAGGGCATGTAAACCTCGTTATTGGGGTTAGAGATTATTATTTATTTTTAGTTCTTGATATTTTCTTGGGATTTAACTTGCAATGTTTGGCAGTTTGATTTTCAGATTTCAGTTTATAAAACTTTCTCTTAGAAATTCAATTGGAGATTTCGGGTTTCTTCTACTCTTAATGTAAGTGCATGAATTCTTTGTAACAAAATATGAATTGTGTTCTTTCAAGTATGAATAACTAAATCCATAACTAGGGTTGTAGGAACCAGGAGTGATTAACAAAGTATGAATAATAACTAAGTAATTCTTGAATAGTTTTGATGCATGCATTGTTAATTCTTATGCTTAGAAGTCATTTTAACAGTGGCCAACACTAACACTCGCCTTGTTTCTACTTGTTGGACCAAGGAGGCAGTTAATAAGAAAAGAATTATGAACAGAGATTTAGTGTGATACTATATAATAGTCTAATGGCAATTGGTGCGATGGTGAAAACTAAACCATATCTTGATGTGATGTCTAATTTGAGGTAAAGGTAAGAGTTAGTAGATTATACACATGTAGCTGGACCAAGGTGCGGAGTGAAATTTCCTACTTGGAGGACCAATCACTTAGGGATACCTATCTTACCAACTTTGCATATGATACATTATGAAATGATTACTATTATTAGCATAACCGCGTTATGAGCTTATGGGGAACTCATACACCCTAGTTTCTCTCTCTCATTGATAACAATAAAGTTTGAATCTTGCTCAATTGTTAATAAAACAACAATCAGTTACTTGTTACACAAATCTCCCACCCTTTTACTTACTTGTCTCGTAAATAAGTTGAGTAAGCGAATATAATAGTGAGTTAAGTTTAAGTGTAAACCATATTCCTCGTGGGATCAACCCCAATCCACATGTTGGGTTCTTTATTTTACAACGATCGCTTATTTCTTTAGGGAGGTGTAATTTGAGCTTATCAATTTTGGCACCGTTATGAGTCCACAAATTGGACTCATTTAGGGCTTTATTTTGATAAGAATAGTGTCCTCGAATGCTTATTTTGTCTCAATATCTTACGAAAACTCTTAAATTTCAGGTATTTGATGTTTTAGTGGAAGCATGGACACTTAGGCGCAAAAAGGAACAAAAAGGATGAAAAGAATGAAGAAGTTGAAGCTTGAGCATCGCCAAGAACCTTTGCCGATTCGCCAAAAGGACAGACTCCTCCCTTTGTTCTAGTATGCGAAGCCCTGAAGGAAGAGGATCAAAAAGGCAATGAAAGAAGCAGTCGACGCTTCTCCAAATAGTTCTGCGAGACAGTACTATACCGCCCAATGGTACAGAACATGAAGATGTTGAACGCAAGCATGAAATGACGATGAAACAGAAAAAAGGCGAGTCACCGAGTCATTCGACGGCATCGAGTAACTTCTCCAACAGATCTGCCAGCGCTATTTTCTGATATCCATAAATACTAAACTTGTTATTAGTTTTAGATGGCCCGAACCATTATTATAAAATTCATAATTGAATAGTACGTTTTTAGATATTTTCTCTCAAGTTTGGACAGGGTTTGGTGGGAGACTTGAACCACTCTTCTCCATTCTTCTTCCTTTACTTAAATCAAGGTTTAATTTCTTATACCCATTTGATTTTAGTATCATTTTAGATGTATTTTTTTATTTCTTGATGTGTGGCTAAAAACACCTTATCTTGGGGTGTGATTTAGCAAATATGTGTTGCTATTGTTGTTGGGTTTTGCTTGCTGGTAGGCTAGATGTATTTTAATGGTGATTTCACCTAGTGGTTGTGGTTTAATTTAATGGGTTTGTAGTTGCAAATACAATGCCACCCATGTGTTTTCGGCTTGCTCGAGAGGGAGGTCGTGTAACCAAGACCACTAGACTGCTTTCCCAAGAAGTGGGTCAACATAAGGTTCAGCCCAAGAGGGTGAGCCCTAGTCCCATATCCTACCACTTAGCTCGAGAGAATGAGTGGGGTAAGGCGTAGGTAGGTCTTCATATGGCTAATGGGTGTCCGAGAGGAACCCATTTGAAACGGGGTAAGTTGCCCGGCATGGAACTTATTTCCATTTCAAGCTTAGCCTAGTCACTATTATCTTGCAAATTTCCAGTTGGAAGCATGTACCCAAAGATTTATTTCAACTTGTATTGCGGTCACACCCCAAGAACATTTCCCCATACTTGATTTTTTTGTTAATTTTTGTTGTTTTTACTACTTGTGACAAAACCCCCAAATTGATATTTGATAGTTTCGTGTCACCCCTTTTAATTTAATATATTTTTGTTGGTAACTGTCTTTAGTTGTGACTAGTTAGAGCTTAATTTTATTTTTCTATCAATTATCAAAACCACTCCCTTGGGACACGAACCCAACCTTTAGTTGGGTTACTATACTATCGATGATCGTAGACACTCATACCGTAGGTTTGTGTCATTAGCCACGATAAGCATCACACCGCTGTCGGGGAATAAGGCTTTTCGATTAGGTTTAACTACATTATTGAACCTTAGACAATTATTTCCTAATTTATGTTTTCTTTTGTTTTTGTGTTATACAGGTTTCTGCTCTAGTGTATGCCAAGTACACAGAGTCAAGCTCATTAATAATGCAGTGGTAAATGAGCATTTGGAACAAACGAATGATGAGAATACTCAGTATCATGGTGGTAATCTATCCGGAGATGTATTGAGGGTATTGAATCCACCAGAACTAATGTTACATGATAACTAGATAGTCGACTTCAATATCATTTAATCCGAAAGACCTATTGTTCTACCTCCAGGGAATACATTCGTGGTGACTAGTAGACTGATGCAAATGTTTACAGTGAAGGGTTCGTTCTCTGGTATGGCTTCAGAGGATCTGGATGGCCACATGGCCAAGTTGAGGAGTGTTTGCAAGAGTTGCGTGGGTCGACCAGAATTGGACATTGACGTCATAGGGTTGAGAGTCTTCCCTCTATCATTGACCGGTGATGCTGCAGTGTGATTATCTGAGCTTCCATTAAATTCAATTCATACATGGGATCAGTTGCATAAGGTGTTCATGGCGAAGTACTTCCCATTGTCTAAGAAGCTGAACAACAAACACAAACTAAACAATTTTGTAGCACTACCTCGAGAGTCCGTGAGCAGTTCATGGGATAGGTTCACTGCATTAATAACAAGTGTCCCAAATCACCGCATATATGATGAGTCGCTGAAGGAATATATCTACAAAGGTCAGGATGACAATATTAAGGTTATTCTTTTTACTATCGTTGGGGGTTCATATGGTGAATAAACTTTTGAGAAGATTGCTGAGAAATTGTTGAAAATTTCCCGAAATAACAAAGCCTAGAGCACTAGGAAGTCAGAAACTGGGAGAAGCACGTTTGTAGTCCAGCCGCACCTAGCAAATCGGCCGATGACATTCGTGAGGAGATGGCTAATTCTTATCGTGACCAACAACACTAACCTACGGTATGAGTGTGTACGATCATTGATAGTATAGTAACCCAACTAAAGGTTGAGGTCGTGTCCCAAGGGAGTGGTTTTGAGAATTGATCAAAAAATAAAATTACGTTCTAACTAGTCGTAGCTAAATATATTGATGAACAAAAACATAGTAAATTAAAGGAGGTGAAACGAAAATTTCAAATATCAAATGGGGTTTTTGTCACAAGTAGTAAAAAAATAAAAAATTAACAAGAAAATCATGTATGGGGAGAAGTTCTTGGGGTGTGACTGCAATACAAGGTGAGATAAATAGTTGGGTACATGCTTTCGATAGGAAATTTGCAAAATAAAAGTGACTATGCTAAGCTTTAAATGGAAATAAGTTCCCTCTCGGGCAACTTACCCCGTTTCAAATGGGCTCCTCTCGGACACCCATTTCGACCCACTCCTTAGGCCATTAGTCTAGTGGTCCTGGTTTCGCAACCTCCCTCTTGGGTAATTCGAAAACACATGGGTGATTTTGTAGTTGGAACTACAAACCCATTAAATTAAACCACAACCACTAGGTGAAATCACCATTAAAATACATCTAGCCTATCAACAAGCAAGACCCAACAACAATATCAACACATATTTGCTAAATTACACCCCAAGAATAGGGGTTTTTAGCCACAGATCAAGAAATAGCAAAATACACCAAAAATGATACCAAAATAAATTGGTTATAAGAAATTAAACCTTGATTTAAGAAAAGGAAGAAGAATGGAGAACACTCACATCCAACTTGGGGAAGATGAGATCATTCTCTCTTCAAGTCTCTCACAAAACCCTCTCCAAACTTGAGAGAAAAATATCTAAAAAGTACTATTCTGTTGTAAACAAAATAAAAATGGTTCGGAACTTATAAAATTAATAAAGAGTTCAGTATTTATAGTTTTCAAAAAATAGCACCGGTGGATCGTTAGGCGAAGTTAGTCGATGACGCCGAATGACTCGGCGACTCACCATTCTTTTGTTTCATTGTCGTTTCATGCTTGCCTTCAGTATCTTCACTTTCTGGATTATTGGGTGATATAGTACTACTTCCAGGAACTATTCAGTGAAACACCGACTTCTCCTTTCATCGCCTTTTTTATCCTCTTCCTTCAAGGCTTCGCATACTGGAACAAAGGGCGGAGTTTGTCCTTTCGCCGAATAGCCAAAGGTTCTTGGCGCTGCTCATGCTTCAACTTCTCTATTCTTTTCACCCTTTTTGTTTGTTTTTGCGCCTAACTGTCCATGCTTCCACTAAAACTTCAAATACTTGAAACTTAAGAGTTTTCATCAGATATTGAGTAAAATAAGCATTCGAGGACACTATTTCTATCAAAATAAAGCCCTCAATGAGTCCAAATTATGGACTCATCAACACCCCAACTTAAACTTTTGTTTGTCCTCAAGCAAACTCAATTTCAGCTGTCCAAAAATGGTGTCTCAAATAGTGCTACACAAGGCTCAATCATGAACATGCACAACAAGATTCAAATTACTTATGCAAAGATCAACTGTGTACTCAAAGATTCAAGTTGTGACATACCATTACCAAAGATTCTCATGCTCGCAATACTTGCTACTTGTGCAAGTTCAAGTTCAACAAAAAGTATCTAAATTCCCTCACATAAAGAATGATTCCATATTCACACACAGAGGTTAATCAATTCAAGATAATGAATCAGAAGCAATGCTCACACTAAAAAAGAGGAACACAATGCATGTTTTCAACCATAGGTTTGCCCTTATTTTCCAATAGACTTTCGATTCGACTTACTCAAAATCAAAAAGGTTTTTCTAAGGCTTGTAATAGGGCTAAGTGCAAAGGTATGGTCATTTAGGCTTAGTGACTTTGTTGTCGTGAGATGTGGTATTCTCAAGGCATTCCCGTCTTTTCCTTTATCGATTCTTTTTCTAGTGCTTCTAAGTCACCTGTTTATTCACCTTTTTGGATTACTTGGAAACCTGATTTCCTTCGTACCTTATTCCACACATTTTTTTAATTGAATTAAAAGGGTTTCCACTGTTCTGCAACAATATGGGTTAACGGGGACTTTTCTGCACTTCTTGACTTCTCCGTTTCCTTTTCACCACACCCCCAACTTAGGATTTTGGCCTAAGTTGGTTATTCACTAAACCACAAATTATGCTGATTATAGGTAGTGGGTTATCTGAGGTCTAGGGTTCATCAAGGTTCTTCCAAAGAAAGGTAAGGTTCAAAGGGTGTTCAAAAAGAGTTTCACACACTCACGGGTAGGCCACAAAAGAGGTATATGTCAAATTTGGCTAACATTCTTTAAAGTTGCCTAAGATCATATCAAGAGGACACCTTTCTAAATCAATCAGACTAACAAGTCAAATTCTAGGTTTATTCATGCAAGTTTCAAAGCAAGCTAATCACACAAGGCATCGACACTTAAGTCAAACAAGACTACACACTTTCGCTAGTATGCAACGGTCATTACAAGAGAATCAATTCGATAAATGGCTAATCACAATGAGATGCAATGAGTTCACATATTGTCTATGAAACTTCATTTGGCCTCATTGTAGCCGTACATTCATGTTCGTTCAATTGAGAGCACTATTTAAGTCATCGGTATTGATCGAAACCAAGACTCAAATTTTTGCAAAAGAACAGCCACAATCAACTCACAAAGGGTGGCAAAAATGTGTGAAAAATTGAAAGTTTTTCGAAAGGGTCTAAATCATTTGCAATTTAAAAAGAAAAGAGAGCCATGAATTCAAACATCCATGAAAAGCAGTGTGTAAAAACATAATTTTAAACAGAACAACCCAAATATATACAACACACGAATTACAAAACCACACAGAAAGTGAGCCTCACCCCACCACAAATAAAAAAAAAGTTTGTCCTCAAATGCAAGTAATACAAAATCCAAAAGTAGATGTAAGCAAGGTAGAGAGGAGGGTAGAGAGAGGTCCTGGCTATGCAATCTATCTATCTATTGGGGCATCAGTGCCCGAAGTAGTCTCAGATGGAAAGGCAATGCCAGATCCACTAGGGGCTGCTGTGGACGTAATTGTCTCTACTTGATCTGGCAGATCTCTGAATATGCTCACATCTTGGCTCACTCTTATCTCGTCAAACTGTGTTGCTATCAACTCCTTGTCGATTTTTGCATTCGATTCTGCCTGTGTTGCACCATCCCTTTGCATATCTCTGGTGGTCTCAAAAACATATTTATCATCTGCTCTCTCTATGAATGAAGTGAAGTCGGTAGATTTAAGTTAATCTACGTCCTTCCGAAAACTTGCAATCTCCGCTATTAGGGCTGTCGCCTCAGAGGTTTCACACTATCTGCTCATACAAGCCATAACTATCACTGTCAAGGCATCAACATAAGTCTGAATAGGAGTAAGTGCTACTAGTATGGATCTGTCAATCATCTCTGGAACAGACCTTTCTAGTTTAGTGGCTCTCACATCAGCTGAATAGGCCAGCTGCCCTATCTTCATATTCATGGCCTGAGTGACTCTGGCAGGCTGGGAAGATAAGGAAACACCTAGAGCCTGTGAGGAAGAAAAAGAAGGAGCAGGTATACCTGAGGGCTCAGAGGCCAGGGTGGACGAAGGTGTCTCTGCTAAAAATAAGTGAACATTGGCCTCTGGAGAAGTATCTGTTAGGGCTGCTCTTCTCATGTCATCCTCCTCTCATGTAAATTTTGCCTCTATATGCTGGATATCAGTGGAGGAAGATGGAGTGACTTCTATATTGCTAGTAGGCTCTTTAGGGGTACTCCAGCATGCCGGCACAACTCAGTAATGTGAATAGGAAATGGCAAGAATGTTTGTGTATGTTTGGCTCTCAAAGCCATGTCATGTGAAACCAGCAGTCCCAGGTCGATCCGCCTCCTAGCCATTATAGAACCAAGGCAAGCTGCCTTAGGGTGACGCAGGATGGATTCGTTCTGTGATGGCATAATAGTGTTGCTGATGAATCCAAACTAGTACCGGGAAGCGATGTTCATATCCTTCTTCTCAATAGGACCTCCCGCATCCAACCACCTCTGGGTGATGTAAGAAATCATCGAAGCTAACCAACCCTTGATATCATCTAGGGAAGGAACAATAGGCAAGCCCTGGTAGGGTAGTATCGAGTGCAGCGGTTGACCTAATACAACAATCATAAGCTCGATGTGACACTCCACCTCCTTGCCTCTAACCATAATCGACTTTACTGGTCGGAACTCACTAGCCTTTTTCCTATTTTTCGAGACCAACTCCCTATAGGCTAAGTAGAATTCCCGGACCCAGGAAGGAAAGTAAGAGCCACGCGGCCTGGTGAACGGTTCGAACTCTTGTAGAATGGTTCGTAAAACCATCCCCTTTTAGTCAGTTCAGCAACTTGGGTAGAGGTGGAGCTACATGGAGTGCAGGAGCCACTAGAGGTGGTACCGAACTGGTTTAGTCGTGGGATTAGTTATGGCTGCTAGACCTCTGGTGGGTGTAGATTGATGTCCATCTCTGAGCCTATTTTGTCAATGAATCAAGGGTTGTTCGTCATCCGGTTTAGAGAAGTCTGGCTCAACAGCTAACCCTTTTCTAGCGATATGTTTTTTTTGTTTGCCTTTATCTCCCGATAGGAGATGTTGCTTTCTTGCTTTAAGGTCGTGCGTTAAGATTTGTGTGTACCATAACTACAAAGGTTTGTGCTTAGTCAAAAGAACAATCACACTAAAATACAGAGGATCTGAAGAAGAAAGGTTCGCCGAACAGTCGGCGAATGGCCACATTTCTTTAGCGAGCTAAGTTGAACTCGCCGAAGAGATTAGCTTAAAATCTAGGCAAATAAGCGATGAAAAATTCTATTTGGCGAGACGTCGACTACTTTCAGCTATGACGAAGTAGTCCGCCAAAAGATACAGTGGAAAAGTTAGAGGAGGCATGCGAAAGGCGGTCTGAAGTCCTAATTGCGAGTGGTCGTCTACCTTCAGCAACCACAGATTTGTCAGCTGAAAGTTACAGATCTCTTAGCACTATGGACATAAATGAAGAGCGATATAAGATCAGTAGGTGAACCACCGAATTGTTTAGCAAGCATGACCCAACTCACTGAATGATTCATCGTGCCTATTTTTAAACCCCTTTCTTAGAATCGACCTTACAGGCACTGGAAACACAATTAAAGAATGCAAATGCGAAATTTCACACCAGACCCATACTTCCAATCATTCCGAAATACTTAGACTTCTTTCGGTCCTGCCAAATTTTTACCATTTAACTATGATCACCCTTAAGAATGCCATTACCCATTCCTTCTTTGAGCAAATTTTGTTATTAGGCACTAATGTGGGCTCTTTAGGTGGTACCCAACTAATACAACGACAATCAAGCGGGAACCATTTCCATCGTAATCAAATTAAAGAACAAACACAAGACATTTGACTATTAAAATATTTTAGGCAACTAAGTATGTATTACCTAAAGCATATAAACTTATTCCTATTAGAGAGGCCTAGTACACATCATCCTGATACTACAATTGCAAAAGAGTGCAAAAACTTTTATGATAAATTTGGGGTTTAATGGGCTAACCTTTAATGACGATGAAATTTCTTTTTGAAATGCTAGGCAACAAAGAGATCCAACCCCAAGCACTATTTACCAATTGAAATACTAATAAAAAGGTAAAAATCTAAGAAAAAGTACTTTTGGTGTGATTTTGGGGAATCCGAGATGAGGGAAAGTGAGAGATTCAAACATTTTGATTTTCTGCCTTTATATAACCGTTTAGTTCTCTGTCATTCGGCGACGTTAGTCTTATTGTCAATAAAATTGGCGATGCACCAAACACTTACTTACATCGCCGAGTTTTGCAGGATATCCCTTATTTTGGGGTCCCAACGGTGAATTAAGTCGGAGTTGCGGATAGATTTGGCGACTCGCCTACTGGGTCCTTGGCTCGCCAACTTGTACTTCTCAACACCTTTTGCATTTTACCCTACAAAATCAGCACACCATTATTCGAACAGAATAACTAAAATCAATAAAACCTTGGGTTGCCTCACAAGAAGCTACTTATTTTACGTCGTGGCACGACATAAGTTCGGTCTCACTCTCCGTTATTGGGATTAGCCTTAGTGTCACTAGGTGACCCTAATATATCATTTGGGCGGAGATGAGGTACTACAAAACTCAGGAATGACCTGATCAACTAGAATGATCTAGAGTGAGATCCAATCATTTGATTCAACACTTCAACATTCTCCTTTATTTATTCCATCACTCGATCCTGATCGGTGACCTTTTGGAGAATGATTTGAAGTGAGTCCTCGACACAATTTTCTCTCCCATCTCAGGACTTCCTCAACTCATGAGGGGGTATATACCTCTCCTTGTTGTTGCATTGGACTTCCACCTCTAAGAGTTTGGTGGCCAGTTAGTTTAGTTGAGATGCCAAAGCGGTCAGCGTAAGGTCCTTTTGGACTCCTTGGCTCAATTCCACCAACTTGCCACTACTCTGCTCAGCCATGTTTGTCTAAGTGGATAAATCAACAAAAAACAAAATTGAAAGTTAAGTTAGTGAACTACGACAAAGAAGAACAAATATTCTACTAATCTAAAAATTATCAAATAACACCACTCCCCGCCAGCAGTGCCATTGTGATGCTTATCGTGACCAACTACACTAACCTACGGTATGAGTGTCTATGATAGTCGATAGTATAGTAACTCAACTAAAGGTTGGGGTGGTGTCCCAAGGGAATGGTTTTGAGAATTGATAGAAAAATAAAATTACGTTCTCACTAGTCGTAGCTAAAGATATTGATGAACAAAAACAATGTAAATTAAAAGGGGTGACACGAAAGTGTCAATTATCAAATGGGGGTTTTGTCACAAGTCATAAAAACAATAAAAAATTAAAATGAAAATCAAGTATGGGGATACGTTCTTGGGGTGTGACTGCAATACCAGCTGAGATAAATCATTGGGTACATGCTTTCGATAGGAAATTTGCAAAATAATAGTGACTAGGCTAAGCTTTAAGTGGAAATAAGTTCCCTATCAGGCAACTTACCCCGTTTCAAATGGGTTCCTCTAGGACACACATCTGCCGCATGAAGACCAGTCTATGCCTTATCCCACTCACCCTCTCGAGTTGAGTGTTAGGATATGGGACTAGGGCTCACCCTCTCGGGCCTAATCTCATATCGACCCACTGCTTAGGCCATCAATCTAGTGGTCTTGGTTTCGCGACCTCCCTCTCAGGCAAGCCGATACCACATGGGTGGTTTTGTATTTGCAACTACAAACCCATTAAATTAAACCACAACCACTGGGTGAAATCACCATTAAAATAGATCTAGTCTATCAGCAAGCAAGACCCAACAACAATATCAACATATATTTGCAAAATCACACCCCAAGAATGGGGGGTTTTTAGCCACATATCAAGAAATAGCAAAATACACCTAAAATGATGCCAAATTCAAAATGGTTATAAGAAATTAAACCTAGATTTAAGCAATGGAAGAAGAATGGAGAAGACCCACTTTCAACTTGGGGAAGATGAAATCCTTCTCTCTTCAAGTCTCCCACAAAACCCTCTCCAAACTTGAGAGTTAAATATCTAAAAAGTACTATTCTATTGTGGACAATACAAAAATGGTTCAAAACTTATAAAATTAATAAAGAGTTTAGTATTTATAAATTTCAGAAACTCGCACTAGCGGATCTTTTGACGAAGTTAGTCGATGCCACCGAATGACTCGGTGACTCGTCCTTCTTCTGTTTCATCGCCGTGTCATGCTTGCTTTCGACATCTTCATGTTATAGACCATTGGGTGATATAGTACTGTTTCACGCAACTATTCGATGAAGCGCCGACTGCCCCTCTCGTCTTCTTTTTGATCCTCTTCCTTCAGCGCTTCGCATACAGGAAAAAAGGGCGGAGTTTGTCCTTTCGACGAATCACCAAAGGTTCTTGGCGATGCTCATGCTTCAGCTTCTTCGTTCTTTTCAGCCTTTTTTTACCTATTTGCGCCTAAGTGTCCATGCTTCCACTAAAACTTCAAATACATGAAACCTTAGAGTTTTCATCAAATATTGAGACAAATAAGTATTTGAGGACGCTATTTCTATCCTCAGTACAATTTGTGGACTCATCAACGGCTCAGATGAGGACCGCACTGGGGTTGGTGTTGAATTAAGTGTTCGGAGGTGTCGAAAAGGTAAATGTGGTAAATTACCTAACTATAACTCCAGCACCACCAATTGAGGAATGTTACTATTATGAGGATGTTTTTTAGGAGAATGATCTGATGGGGGGTTTCCGAGCCAATGCCCAAGTTCCAATTTGGATAATTGGCGCCAAGGTTAATATAACTAAGGTCGGAACTATGGTAACTACAATCGACAGGGTAACTATGTCTGGTATGGTAACTACAATAGCGACAACAACTGCAACTGGAACAACTAGCAACAAAAAAGGAGAGAGTTAGGCCTTATGTTCCACCTACAAATCGGGAATCTGGTAATAAGGAAGTTGTGGGTAGTATGTTATGGATTGAGGATATAATGTAGAAGATGATAAAGATGTTTTTTCCACTGATGAGAATGTGAAGGGGATATGGAATGACTTGTCTGATATTGGTCAAAAAGTTGATGCCCGTGCAGTGTTGATCAAGCAACTTGAGCAACAGATGAAACAATTGTCCACTACAGTAAACCCTCGTCAGCCTGGCACACTTCCTAGCAACACCATTTAGAATCCAAAGAAAGACAAGGATCTATGGAAGTCACTACTCGACGGGGTAAATAGACCATTGATCCACCTATGTCATATGAGGTTCGAATTGTGGTTGAAAAAGATGATGATGAGGTTGAGGTTACTGCAGAGTCTAAGAATGCTACATAGAAGGAACCGAAGATAACCCAAAAAGTTGTTCCCATGCCTAGACCTCCACCTCCATTCCCACAGAGGTTGGTAAAGAAGAATGAAGAAGGGAAATACCACAAGTATATTATGTTGAAACAACTTTCCATCAATGTTCCATTGATAGAAGATTTGGAGCAAATGCTTGGGTATGCGAAATTTATGAAAGATGTGGTGACTAAGAAAAGGCATGTTAGCTTTTAAGATGATGGATAGGTTGAAACATTAAAGTTCTATTGCTACTAGGTCCCTTGTGCATAAGATAAAGGATCCTGGTTCTTTCACTATTGCTTGTACCTTTGGGTTATTGAATTTTGCGAAGGCGTTGTGTGATTTGGGTGCTAGCATTAATCTGATTACATTCTCTATTTACAAGAAGTTGGTTTTAGGGGCTCCAAAACCAACTACTATACGATTGCTCATGGCCGATAGAACTGTGAAGAAGCCCAATTGTGTTCTTTAAGATGTAGTTGTGAAAGTGGAGTCGTTTATTTTTCCAGCGGATTTTGTGATACTTGGTTGTGAGGTTAATTTTAAGGTTCCCATCATCTTAGGGAGGCCAATCTTTGCTACTGGGCACGCTTTGGTCGATATGGAGCGAGGCAAGATGAAGTTGTGATTGAACAATGAAGAGGTAACTTTCAACATTTGCAGGACTATGAAGCAGAAAAGAGATCTCAAGTCAGTATCACTGACGAATCATATTGTGGAGCGAGGTTCTGATGTGTCTATCGAAGAGAGGTTGGGTCTTGATGCACTCACAGTGGTAATAATGAATTTCGAGTGTGATGGTATTGATGACTATGATGAATTGGTTGCTACACCTGATAAGTTCGAATTCCATTCCAAGCCAAAGAACTTGGAGCTAGATATGAAGAATCGTGACTCGCCACCCGCAAAACCATTTGTTGAGGAGGCTCCAAAATTGGAGCTAAAGGCTCTACCATCACATTTGAGGTATGTATTTGTCACGATCCGAGCCTACATCCCTGATGTGACACGGAGTACAAGACTCCAAAAAGTCTCATACAAGCTTCATAGCATATCATCACATAAGATAATAGAAATAGTGCAGAATTTAAAACGTTTCTTTAAATCCATACAATCGAAAATCATTTAAAACAGCGGAAGTCTTTCTATACTTTGTCTCAAACCATCTACAACTCCTTGAATAAAACCTTGGGACATAGTCCATACAAAGCTCTAAACATAAGATAAAAGACATAAAGGCAAAAGTGGGTTCATCATTGAAACTATAAGGACTCACCGAATCTTCAACTCCATGCTCCTTAGAAAGCTATCTTCCAAGTACAGGACATCAAATCTCAAAACCCTATACTTTGGTAAAAATGAATAATTATGGGTTAGCACATTTAATGTATTAAGTATGATAACCATGCAAAACTCATGCTTAAAACAGACATTTTGGTTGAAAACCATGCATTATGCCAATTTGAGAAATTACATAAACTTTTGCAAAAAAAAAGGCATAAGATACAAACATAATCAACATATAAGTGATTTCATCACATTAAAGCCTTCACCTAAGTTAACCCCAAGATATACTTTGTGCAATGTATGAATAGTTGTAACACCCGAAAAACTAGTAGGTGGAACTAGAGCCTAACGAGTTTGTGTTTGAGTTTGTTATAGGGTTTGAGGTTGTTGAATGTTTTCCCGAGCTTAGGTTGAGGGGTTAAATGTCAAGGTATGAATCCCCAAGGACAACCCAAGGGGTCATTGAGAAGGACCCTAAAGCCTAACCCCCAAGACCCCAAGAAACAAAAAATCTGCAAATTTAGTGTGACCTACGGATAGCCATCTACAGCCAGTAGATGAACCCATGCCCCATAGGTGGGGAGTCGTGAGTCAGGCCCCAAAAAGACAAGTTCCAGCCCCAAACCATGGACCATCAGGACGGGGCGTCACCCCACCTATGGTCCGTAGGTCAGGGGGCATAGGTCATTCCTGTAAAAGTTGTTAAGGCTCGGCCATTGTGGGGGTGTTTTAGTAAATTCATTTTAAGTATAGTTAAGTTGGGGGACGGTTATTATTGGTTAATTAAAGTATTTTAAGGGTTTTTAAAGTGTTAAAACTCCATTTTAGATTTCATTATTTCGAAACACTCAAATTAGAAACCCACCTCCCCAAAAGTTTTGTCTCTAGAAACTCCATTTAAGAGCAAGTTCAAGGTCAAGTCTAGGGGTCAAGGAGCAACCATACATCTTCAATTTTCGTGAAGGTCCTCCCTAAAAGGTATGGTAGTCTGTATCCTTCACTTAGTTTCTTTCAATGAACCAATTTCAAAGATGATTTCAAGTCTTTAAAATTCCCCAAAAAAACCCTAGGGTTTTCAATCCATGCATGGGTATAATTCCAAACATTTTCAAAAGGCATTTAAGTGATGAACCATGGTTTAATTGATGATTTAATGGTGAATTAAGATGAATTTACCCTATTGATGAGTCCACAAATTGGACTCATTTAGGGCTATATTTTAATAGAAATTGTGTCCTCAAATGCTTATTTTATCTCAATATTTGATGAAAACTGTTAAGTTTAAGGTATGTTATGTTTTTAGGAACGCATGGACACTACATCGCAAAAAGGAATGAAAAGGCTGAAAAGGAAGAAGAAATGAAGGCCTGAGGATCGCCTAGTCCACTTGGCGAGTCGCCGAAGGGTCTCACTTCGCCTTTTGTTCTAGTGTGCTGAGCCCTGAAAGAAAGGATCAACTCGGCGGAAAAAAGGAGTAGTCGGCGTATCACTGAGAAGTTTTGCAAAATAGTACTATGTCACCCAATGACCTAGAGCACGACGATGCCGAATGATGGTGCCAAATGGTAGTGAACTACACTAAAG
Source organism: Solanum stenotomum (assembly GCF_019186545.1). NCBI lineage: Eukaryota > Viridiplantae > Streptophyta > Magnoliopsida > Solanales > Solanaceae > Solanum > Solanum stenotomum. The sequence continues at coordinate 42,365,591 of NC_064282.1, forward strand.
GGTGAATCGCCAAGTTGATCGATGATTCTCACTAATGTCGTTGAATGGTCCGCTGTAGCACAAATTTTTGAAAACTATAAATACTCGTTGAGAGTTATAGCTTGGTATCAGATTTTTAGTGTGAAAAAAAATTATTGTAATTTTCATATAAAATAGTACTTTTTATTTTTGCTTTGAGTTTGAGAGGGTTTTGAAAACTTTAAGAAGAAGAGGGTTTCATCTCCAAGGATTTGGACTTGGGTCTATTGATTTCTTCATTCTTGGCCTATAACAAGACTTAAATCTTCCTACCTATTTGAATGCAAGCTCATTTAGGTATAATTTCTATCTCTTGATGTGTGGCTAAAAATCCCCATTCTTGGGGTGTGATTTAGCGAATATGGGTTAATATTGTTATTGGGTCGTGCTTGTTGAAAGTAAATGTAGTTTAATGGTGATTTCATCTAGTAGTTGTGGTTGAATCTAATGGAGTTGTAGTTGTAAATACAAGTTCACTCATGTGTTTTTGGCTTGCTCGAGAGAGAGAAGTTGCTAAGCCAAGACCACTAGATTGATGTCCTAAGGAGTGGGTCGACATGAGGCTCAGCCCGAGAGGGTGAGCCTTAGTCCTATATCCTAACACTCAGGTCGAGGGAGTGAGTGGGGTAAGGCATAGGCTGGTCTTCATGCGGCAAGTGGGTATCCGAGAGGAACACATTTGAAACGGGGTAAATTGCTTGAGAGAGAACTTATTCCCATATAAAGCTTAGCCTATTCACTATTACTCTATAAATTTTCTATCGAAAGCATGTACCCAATAATCTAGATTAACTCGTGTGCCGGTCACATCCCAAGAATCCCCCTCTTATTGTTAGATTTCCGTGATAATCTTGATAAATTTAGTTTATTTGTGACAAACCTCCCAAATCGATATTTGACACTTTTGTGTCCCTCTTTAATTTACAATGTTTTTACTCGTTAATGTCTTTAGCTATGACTAGTTAGAACTAAATTTTATTTTTCTATAAATTCTCAAAACCACTCTCGTGGGACGATCCCAACCCTTGTTTGGGTTATTATACTATTGCACGATCGTAGACACTTGAATCGGAATTAGTGTCATTGGTCACGATAAGCATAAAGATTGGCACCGCTGCCGGGGAGTGGTGTTATTTGAGAACTTTTATATGAATATAATTTTTATTCTTCTTAGTTGTAGTTTACTCACTTAATTTTTAGTTCTTGTTTTGTTGGTTTATCTATATTCAAATAGAGGAAGCGAGCATGGTGAGCAGTATTTGGGAGCTAATAGAGTTTCCTCCATTAGAGGTAATGATGTTCTGGGATCGTATTCTCACCTTCAAGCAATTGAATGGTGAACGGAACCACAAGTCATGGGCAAGGTTTAATTACCTGATCACTCAATGCCCAACTTATAACATTCCTGACATGGCACTCCTGGACTATTTCTACAGAAGCCTTGGTCCTAAAACCAAGAGGTCGGTCGACCAACTCATTTTGGGATGCCTTGCCAAATAGTCATATGTGAAAGTAGCCCAACTGCTCAATCAAATGGTTGAAACGCACCAAGAGGTAGAAAAAGACTTCATGTTGGCCACCCTAATGACTAAGATTGATGAATTGGCCAAAAAGATGGTGAAGTTCGAAGTGCAATACAAAAAAAAGGATCAATACTTCCCTCCTAATGAGCGAAGAAGTACTAAGAACAATGAGGTAAAATGCATTGAGGGCATGCTCTCAGTCATTCTCCAAAAGGTAACTGAGAAAGATAGAAAGCAGGAAGAAATGAAGGAAGACATTGAATGATTACAGCGATTGATTTGGTCTCAATCCAAAGTTGTCCAGCTCCTCGAAAACCTTATGAATCATGTGTCACCCGATCTACACTCGAATCAAAACAAGGGGTTGCCTATTGATACTACGGCTAACCCTAAAAATGGAATTTGACATCTGATATGCATCGTGCCACGACGTTAACTAAGGTGTTGTTTGGGAGGCAACCCAAAACCTTTTTAAATGCTTTATTATTTTTTTAGAAATAACGGTGTGTTGAATGTACGAGTTAAAGTGTGGAGAATGGGTGGAAATTGGATTTGGTGAGTTAATAGTTTATTCAGTGAATTTTCGAATAGGTTGGCGATCACGATGAAGACCGTCGTTTGGACACTCACTTAACTAAAGGTTCTGTAAAACTCGGTGAGCCAAATGACAACTCGTCATGTCGCTGATTTGAACATTGAATGCAACTAATGTCGCCGAATGGGCACGAACTGGACGGTTTATAATGGCCAAACGTCCTAGAAATTTGAAATCCTTCACTTTCCCTCGCTCTTAATCTTCACAAACTCACACCAAGGTAGTTTTTTATTCCCTGTTTTAGCATTATAATAGTATTTTGGTTAGTTGACTTGTGCTCGAAATCGGACTTCTTTGCTGCCTAGATTTTCAATCACATTTTAATCAGCACAAAAGGTCAGTTCTCTAAACCCTAAGTTTATTTTAGAATAGTTTATACTCTTTTGCAATGATCGTATCCTATTGATGTGTGTTGGGCGTCCTTGCTAGAATTAGAATGTTTGCATGCCTATTTCAATTTTAAATTTTTGCCCGTAGTGCTTTGATCGTCTAAAGCCCGTATTTGTTGTGGTTATAATTGAATGAAATCTCATTGGATTGTGATTGCTTGTGGTTCAATTGATTGAGTGAATTCTGAGTAGCCCACGTTTGCGCTAAATGTTGAAAATTTGTGCAATGATAGAGCGGGTGACACCACTCTTAAGAGCAAATGTCGTCAAAATGGCCAATTCGGCAAACTTGGGAGAAATGTGAGTATCTGGTGTGTTTGGTAGTAAGAGTCTTGTTTGAATTTTGTTAGTGCATGCTTTGATTTTGCTTTTGGGGTTTATGGAACTAAATTCGAGAAGGTGGATTGAAAATGAGCACGTTAGGAAATTTGGTGAGCTGAGTCTAGTTTGCCGAAATACTTGGTGGTTCATCTATTCTCTTCATCTCGCGTTTAACTCATGTTTAGTTGTGGTATAAGTCTATAACTTTTGGCGAGATGCTTGCTTTCTCAAAAGGCACTCGGCGAAACTCTGAAAGTACTTTTTACTGCTCTTCATTTGCACCCTGAGACCCTTTTGCACTATAATTTTTAGGGGACAAACCATTGCTTGCCGAAGAGGTTCGGAGAATCATCGATCTACTTGGCGAGTCTTCCTGCAGAAAATTCCGTTTGCTTCTACCTAATGTTTCTCCTAACACTTCCCAATCTTTTGCTGATATGACTAAACCTAACAAAGCAGGTAGCAGCACACCACCCCAAGGCAAAGAAAAAGGGATTATACTCAATGGGGATGCAACTGCATCCAGGAACAAGGGCACTAAACTCTCCACAACTGATGGGAAAGGTAAGGGCAAGGACAAAACCGTTGAACTATCAGATGCAAGCTCCAACAACCTTGGTTTTTTTACACCAATGACCCAACAACATATGACAGTAAGAGTACGGGTTCAGATGAAGATGAAATGACGGAGACATAGAGGAATGAGTTATGATCTAAACAGTTACACGACCAATCTCATATCAGAAACCCTCGATCCACCACTCCAACTCCTCCAGTTTTAGAACATGCAATAGTATTGGCACCTCCAGTACAAGGACCCTGATGCTTATCGTGACCAACGACACTAACCTACGGTTCGAGTGTCAACGATCGTTGATAGTATAGTAACCCAACTAATGGTTGGGGTCATGTCCCAAGGAAGTGGTTTTGAGAATTGATAGAAAAATAAAATTAAGCTCTAACTAGTCGTAGCTAAAGACATTAATGAACAAAAACATGGTAAACTAAAGGGGGCGGCACAAAAGTGTCAAATATCGATTGGGGGTTTTGTCACAAGTAGTAAAATAACAAAAATTAACAAGAAAATCAAGAATGGGGAAATGTTCTTGGGGTGTTACCACAATACAAGTTGAGATAAATCGTTGGGTACACTAGGCTAAGCTTTAGACGAAAATCAGTTCTCTCTCGGGCAACTTACCCTGTTTCAAATGGGTTCCTCTCAGACACCCATTTGCCTCATGAAGACCATCCTACGCCATACCCCACTCACTCTCTCGAGCTGAGTGTTAGGATATGGGACTAGGGCTCACCCTCTCGGGCTGAACCTCATGTCGACCCACTCCTTATGCCACCAGTCTAGTGGTCTTCGTTTTACGACCTCCCTCTCAAGCAAGCCGAAAACACATCGGTGTTTTTGTAGTTGTAACTATAAACCCATTAAATTAACCAACAACCACTAGCTGAAATCACCATTAAAATACATCTACCCTATCAAAAAGCAAAACCCAATAACAATATTAACACATATTTGCTAAATCACACCCCAAGAATGGCGGTTTTTAGCCACACATTAAGAAATAACAAAATACACCAATAATGCTACTAAAATCAAATGGGTATAAGAAATAAAACATGGATTTAAGCAAAGGAAGAAGAATGGAGAAGACAACCTTCCAATTAGGGGAGATGAAATCCTTCTCTCTTCAAGTCTCCCACAAAACCCTCTCCAAATTTGAGAGAAAATATCTAACAAGTACTATTTTATTCCGAAAATAATAATAATGCTTCGAAACTTGTAAAATTAATAAAGAGTTTAGTACTTTTAGCCATCAGAAATTAGTGCAGGCGGATAGTTCGGCGAAGTTAGTTGAGTCTGCCGAATGACTCGGTGACTCGCCCTTCTTCTATCTCATCACTATTGAGTGCTTGCCTAAATCATCTTCACATTTTGGATCATTGGGCGGTATAATACTGCTTCACGGAAATATTTGGCGAAGCGCTGACTACTCCTTTCATCGTGTTTTTGATCCTCTTCCTTCAGGGCTTCACATACTGGAACAAAGGGCGGAGTCTGTCCTTTCGGCAAATCGCCAAAGGTTCTTGGCGATGCTCATGCTTCAGCTTCTTCGTTCTTTTCAGGCTTCTTGTTCCTTTTTGCCCCTAAGTGTCCATGCTTCCACTAAAACTTCAAATACCCGAAACTTAAGAGTTTTCATCAGATATTGAGACAAAATAAGCATTCGAGGACACTATTTCTATAAAAATAAAGCCCTAAATGATTCCAATTTGTGGACTCATCAACAACTCCAACTTAAGCTTTTGCTTGTCCTCAAGAAAACTTGAATTAACCCATTCAAAAACGGTGTCTCAAAAAGTGCTACACAAGACTAAATCATGAGTGCACACAAAGAGACTCAATTTACCTATGCAAGGATCAATTGTGTACTAAAAGATTCAAGTTGTGACACACCATTACTAACGATTCTCATGCTCGCACTACTTGCTACTTGTGCAAGTTCAAGCTCAACAATAAGTATGCAAATGCCCTCATATGAAGAATAATTCCATAGTCACACACAGAAGTTAATCAATTCAAGATCAAGAATCTGATGCAACGCTCGCACTAAAAAAGAGGGACACAATGTATGTTTTCACCCATATGTTTGCCCTTATTTTCCAATCGACTTTTGATTCGGTTTACTCAAGATCAAAAAGGTCTTTCTAAGGCTTGTAATGGCTATGAGTGAAAAGGTATGGTTATTTAGGCTCATTGGCTCCTTCTTCTTGGGATGTGGTATTCTCAAGGCATTCCATTCTTTTCCTTTATCGATTCTTTTTCTAGTGATTACAAGTCACCTTTTTATTCACCCTCTTAGATTGCTTGGAAACCCAATTTCTTTCATACTTTTCTTTTATTAATTGAATTGAATTGAAGGGGTTTGCACTTATGCAATACCATGGGTTAGGGGGGACTTTTTCTTGCATTTCTTGACTTCTCCTATTCCTTTTTACCACACCCCCAACTTAAGCTTTAGGCCTAAGTTGGCTATTCGCTAAAGCACAACTCCAGAGGATCTTAGGTAGTAGTTCAAGTAAGGTCTAGGGTTCATCAAGGTTATTCCAAAGAAAGGTAAGGCTCAAAGGGTGTTCAAAAGAGTTTCACACTCTCACGGGTAGGCCACAAAATAGGTTTATGTCAAATTTGGCTCATACTCTTTAAAATTGCCTAACATCATATCAAGAGGACATCTTTCTAAATCAATCAGATTAACAGGGCAAATTCAAGGTTTATTCATGCAAATTTCAAAGCAAGCTAATCGCACATGGCATCGACACCTAAGTCAAACAATACTACACATTTTCGCTAATGTGTAACGATCATTACAAGAGAATCATTTTGATAAATGGCTAATCACAACGAGATGGAACGAGTTCATATTTTATCTATGCAACTTCATTTGGCCTCATCATAGCCGTACATTCATGTTCGTTCAATTGAGTGCACTATTCAAGTCATTGGTATTGATCGAAACTGAGACTCAATTTTTTACGAAAGAATAACCACAATCAACTCACAAAGGGTGGCAAAAATGAGCGAAAAATTCAAAAATTTTCGGAAGGGTCAAAATCATTTGCAATTTAAAAACAAAAGAGAGCCATGAGCTAAAACATCCACGAAAAGCAGTGTAAACTCAATTTAAAAATAGAACAACCCAAATGTACACCAAAACATAAGTATCTGAAACAAGCAAAACAAAAGATATTCCTTACCCCACCACAAATAAAAAGTAATTTGTCCTCAAATGCAAATAATACAAGATCCAAACGTAGATGTAAACAAGGTAGAGAGTTAGGTGAAGAAAGATCCTGGCTACACAGTCTCTCTATCCGTTTGGGCATTAGTGCCCGGAGTAGTCTCAGATGGAAAGGCAGTGCTAGATCCACTAGGTACTGCTGTGAAAGTAACTGTCTCTACTATATCTGGCAGATCTCTGAATATGCTCACATCTTGGCTCACTCTTATCTCTTCAACCTGTGCTGCTATCAACTCCTTGGCGGTTTCTACTTCCGACTCTGCCTGTGCTGCAACATCCCCCTGCACATCTTCGGTAGTCACAAGATCATCGTTATCATCTGTTCTGCCTATGAGTGATGTGAAGTCGGTAAACTTCAGGTAGTCTACTTCCTTCCTCAAACTTGCAATCTCGGGTTTTAGGGCCATCACATCTAAGGTGTCCCGTTGTCTTCTCTCAGAATCTATAACTCTCACTGTCAAGGCATCAACAGAAGTCTAAATAGGAGTAATTGCTGCTAGTATAGCCCTGTCAATCATCTCTAGGACACACCTTTCTAGTCTGGTACCCCTCACATCACTTGAATAGGCCAACTACCCCATCTTCAGGATCATGTCCTGAGTGATTCTGGCAGGTTAGGAGGATGAGGAAGCACCTAGAGCCTGTGAGAAAGAAGAAGAAAGAGCTGATATACCTGAGGGCTCAGAGGACAGGGTGGTCAAAGGTGTCTCTACTGATAATGAGTCTACATTGACATCTGGAGAATTATCTGTTGGGGTTGCTCTTCTGCTGTCATCCTCTTCTAATGTAAATTCTCCCTCTATACGCCGGATATCAGTGGAGGAAGATGGAGTGAGTTATATATCGCTAGCAGGCTCTCGAGGTACTCCTGTATGCCGGCACAACTCAGTAATCAGAACAGGAAATGGCAAGAATGTATGTGTCTGTTTGGCTCTCAAAGCCATCTCCTATGAAACTAGTAGCACCAGGTCGATCCGCCCTCTTGGCCATGATAGAACCAAGGCAAACTGCCTTAGGATGACGAAGGATAGACTCGTTCTAGGATGGCATGATAGTGTTGCTGATGAAGCCAAACCAGTACCAGGAGGCGATGTTCGTATCCTTCTTCTTAATAAGAGCTCCACCATCCAACCATCTCGGGGTAATTTCAGAAATCATCGGAGCTAACCAACCCTTCAGATCATCTAGGGATGGAACAATAGGCAAGCCCTGGTTGGGTAGTACCGAGTGCAGCGGTCGACGTAATACAACATTAATATTCTCGTTATGACACACCTCCTCCTTGCCTATTACGAGAACCGACTTCACTGGTCGGAACTCAGTAGCCTTTTTCTTACTTTTCAGGACCAACTCCCCATAGATTAAGTAGAATTCCTGGACCCAGGAAGAAATGTAAGAGCTCTGCGGCCTGGTGAACTATTCGAACTCATGATATATGAGCATGTCAAGCACCTCAGCATGCTTACCATCCAAACCCTCAACAGATAGTAACTTTTCTTCTATAATGGTTCGTAAACCAACGTCTTTTAGTCTGTTTAGCAACCTGGGTGGAGCTGGAGCTACAGGGAGTGCAGGAGCCGTTAGAGTTGGCATTGATTCGCCAGTCGGGAGAGTGGCAGCTGAAGGGTTACGGTAGCTATGGGCTGATTTCTAACCCTAAGTTCCTCCCTTCGATTTATCAAATGTTACTCATCCTCCGGCTCAGAAACAACTGGTTCAAGATTTGTGCCCTTCCTAGCGATGTGATTTTTTTCGTTTGCCTTTATCTCCTGGTGGGAGATCTGCTTTCTTTTCTGTCAAGGTCGTGATACTCATTCATTGATTGTAATTTACATTGTCTTTTTCTGAGGTGATGCATTTAGGTTTGTGCGTACCATTTCTGCAAAAGTTTGTGATTAGTCAGAAGAAAAATCACACTAAAACAACAAAAATGTGAAGCAGAAGGGTTCGCCGATCAGTCAGCGAATCGCCAAACCTCTTTAGCGAGCTAGGTCAAACTCCCCGAAGGGATTAGTTTGAAATCTAGGTAAATAAGCGATGAAAAAATCTATATGGCGAGACGTCGACTACCTTCGGTGACCACAGATGTGTCCACCGAATGTTACAGATTCATCAGCACTATGGACATAAATGAATGGCTATCTAAGGTAAGTAGGTGAACCGCTGAATCGTTTGGCAAGCATGACCCAGCTCGACGAATGATTCACCGTGCCTATTTTTCAACCCACTTCTTAGAATCTACCTTACAGGCACTGAAAACGCAATTAAAGCATGAAGGCATGAAATTCACACAAGACCCGTACTTCCCATCATTCCGGAATACTCAGACTTCTTCCGGTCCTGCCAAATTTTAGCCATTTAACTATGATCACCCTTAAGAATGTCGTCACCCATTCCTTCATTGAGCAACTTTTGTTATTTAGCTCAAATGTGGGCTCATTATGTGTTACCCAACTAATACAATGATAATCAAGCAGGAACCATTTCCATCGCATTCAAATTACAAAACAAACAACAAGGCATTCGACTGTTAAAATATTCCAGGCAACTAAGTACGGATTCCACATAGCATATCAACTTATTACTATCAGAGAGACCCAACACATGTCATCCTGGTACTACAATTGCAAAACAGTGCAAAAACTTTTCAGATAAATTCGGGGTTTTATGAGCTCACCTTTAAGCCGATCAAATTACTTTTTGAAATGCCAGGAAGCAAAGAGATACAACCCCAAGCACTATTTACCAATTGAAATACTAATGGAAAGGTAAAAATCTAAGAAAAAGTACATTCGGTGTGATTTTGAGGAGTTTTAGATGAGAAAAAGTGACAGATCCAAGCATTTTGACTTTCTGTGTTTATATAACCGTGCAGTTCTCTGTTATTCGGCGACGTTAGTCTTATCACCAATAAAATCAGTGACGCGCCGAACGCTTACTTACCTTGCCTAGTTTTACTGGACATCCCTTATTTTAGGGTCCCAACGACGGATTAAGTCAAAGTCGCCGTGTAACAGCCCGTATTATGCATATGCTTGTTCTGTTCTTGTGATACTAAACATAGCCTTATAGTATAGGTGAGGCACCATGTTTCTTATATGATTAGTGTTGGTTTAAACTAGCTCGGAAGGTGATGTGATGCCTTGCACGTTGCAGCATGTGTACTGCAGGTTATAACTCCAACTGAAATATTTAAACTCGAGACGAAAAGGTGGTAATTGAGCAAAAAGTTGAAAGTTAAGTGCTAAGTTAAAGAAAACGAGATTCATAATTAGAAAATGGATTAAAATAGGTGAGCTGCTTGCTTGACTTAACTAAGCTAGTAGGTGACAAGTAGGTGCATCACCTACTTTGACTTATTAACCAGTCCAAAGAACCAAGTAGGTGAATCACCTACTTGAATTGTATGGATCTAGTTAAAAAGGCCAAGGTTTATAGATCAGATTTGGGCCTATGCTAATTGACTCACTTAAGGCCCAAACTATGTTAAATAAAGCAAAATAAAATGAAAGCCCAGCAGCCAAATCTGTCAAGGCCCAATATTTAAGCCCAAGTGAAAGAAAGTAACTGCATCACGTAGTTTGACCTTTTGAGCTGCTTGATGTGCATAAGCAGTTGCATCACCTACTTGACCAATTAGTGGCTGAAAATAAAACTTTCTAGTGAATATTCTTAAAGGTGAAGAAAGCTCAATATAAATATATATTGGCAGCTATTCTCATTCCTTTTAACACACATTATTGAGGATTAACTCCAGCTCTTTCTCTCTCTTTTGTCTTAAGGATTAAATAACAACCTTAAAGCTCTCTAGGGTTCTTGAAGAAACCCTCATCTCTGCAAGACAAAGTAAGTGAAAACACTTATGGATTTAGCTTAATTCTCCCATGGTTGATTAGGAAAACATGTCATTCATGCTCAAGTATAGGTATAAAGGCATAATATTTCCAGAAGCTACTGCTCACTTCCTTGGTTATTAAGATACTTTTCTCTTCTTCTTTTGTTTAAGTGTGAAGGGAAGTTGAAGTTCTAGAGGAATTCAAGTTATAATGAGAAGTTGCAAAAATTGAGGTAAGGTGACTACTCCATTTTCTTCCTTCTTATGGATGAGTTTGACTGAGGAATTAGGGGTGTGTTGTCATAAAGAACTCAAGGGGGTGGTGAGTTCAATAATTGGTTGTATGATAAAACAATATTTGAGGCTATTTTATGTGTATTGTTGTTGGAGCAGTTTGGGTCATCTTGGAAAAGGATATATAATGTATGTATTGGGCAGAGAAGGAGGGTGTGGTGATACACATTGTTTTAAGGTTTGTATGGGCTCATTAGCCTTCAAAGTTATCTACTATTTTACGAGGCTCATGGTGTGATAGCTGCTAATTTAAATTTATCATGACTTATATTGTAGATTAAAACCTGAAAGGGGAGGCTGAATCGTGATAGTTGTATTGATCAGAGGATAAGGTATGTAAGGCTATTCGATTCAATATTCGTCGGCATGAAATCTAATACTTGAGATTAATATCAATAAGTGAATTTCCTAAGTTCTATTCCTAGTAAAGGAAACATAGTGGCAACGTATAATCTCTAAGTAGCTAACAATATTTCCCCCTCTCCTTAGTGTATAGAATTACTTCAGTATATGTTCAGTACTCTATACTTATGTAATTATATTTCTATATATTGGTATAGAAATGGTTTTTGCAAAAAGCAAGTCTGGTGAATCCTCGTCTTAGTCAGTTGAAGTCAACTGTGTCACTTAAGCTCACAAGTAATTCATTGATGTTACATAGCTCCTTATGTCATTGTTACTACCTTGAAGTATTATTTTCAAGTCTTCTACTACTGCCATAGTCCCAAATATCAAAAATGATTATGACCACCAAAACAACAATCTTAAAGATTAAAGAATCTAAGTAAAGCAATCTTTATAATTAAGGGTGGCAGCTCAGCGGTGAAAGCCTAGCATGGGCCGATCCCAATTTGTATAATTATGAGGACCGCATCCGAGGGGTTAAAATGCCTAGCATGGGTCATCCTCTTCTACCACTGATCAGCTGGTCATTCGTATCAAATGCCTTATAAAGATCATAACACACAGAAAGGTAAAGACAAGAATGTAACATACATGATTCCATAAGAGTTAACCAAGGTGGTCTTCTGTTCTGATTTATGCACACATATATTAATACTTAGTTTCATTGAACTCCTATTTAGATATGTTATTGCCTTACATATTCAGTACATTTTCTCGTACTGACGTCCCTCACATGGAATGCTGAATTTCATGCTGCAAGCACATGTACTTCATTTAGTAGACCTCCTCAGTAGAAGCACACGACACTCAGCTACTTTCTATGAGCTCCAGATTGATTCGGAGCTTGCTGAGTCCTTGGTAGATTCATTTTGGTATTGTATAGTAGTTAAGGTTAAGGTGGGGTCTGTCCCGACCTACGCTAAGGTTTTCTATCTTTTAAAGCCTTTGTAGACTTATGTATATGCTTCAGTTGCGTCTTAACAAGTTGTGGCCTTAACGACCTAGTCTTGTATATAAGTTTTGAGTTTACTTATGTTGGTTCGTATCACTGAATCCTATGTGAACTTGTCACAAGATTGTCATAGTTATATGCATAGTAGGCACAAGTTACATGTCGGTTCTCCTGAGCCTTTAGGGCATCGGGTAGCTGTCCGTCTTAATGGGATTTGAGGCATGACAAAAGTGGTATCAGAGAAGGTCATCCTAGGGAGTCTACAAAGCTGTGTCTGTGTAGAGTCTTTCTTATGGATGTGTTGTGCATCACATTTATAAACAGGAGGTTACGGGACACGTAGGAGTTGTCTCTTTTCTTTCATTTCTTAGACCGTGCGATAGAACCAAAGTTTTAGGTGAATTGTATTTAACTTCTAAATTGCTTTTATTATAGCAAAGATTCCGGTTACGAGAAGGAGTAAAAGTACAGGTATGGGAGTAGATGTGGTTGCCGAAGAAGGGACAAGCCAACCACCGCCTAATCAAGCTGTTCAAACTGAGGCTCAAGATGAGTCCCTATCACAGACTTCCCTGACCCCTCCATCTCCAGAAGATATAAGGAGGGAAGCTGCACCTCAAGAACCCACTATTAATGCTACCGAGCAAAATTTGAGGAATACAGTCTAATTATTGACTCGTATAGTTGCTGGCCACGGCAAAAGGCAAGAAGGTTCAGTTGCAGGTACTAGTGGTGTAAATAGAGCAGTTGGTACGCGGATACGTGACTTCCTTAATTTGGACCTTCCATCATTCACTGGGTCAGATCCTAATGAGGATCCACAAGATTTTATAGATCAAATCCAACGCACTTTGGATGTTATGCATGTAAGTGGTAAAGAAGCTCTTGAGCTAACAGCATATAGATTAAAGGGTGTGGCTATATTGTGGTATGAAGCTTGGAAGCAATCTCGGGGAATAGAAGCACCTTCAGCTACCTGGAAAGAGTTCATAAAGGCATTTCTTGACTATTATCTGCCATTGGAGATTCGAGAGGCCCGTGTGGATCAGTTCCTAAATCTCCACCAAGGAAATATGAGTGTGAGAGAGTACAATCTCAAATTTAATTCCTTGGCCAGGTATACTCCTAATGTAGTAACTACTATGGAGGATAGAGTTCATCAATATATGGATAGATTAGATTCATACCTGGTTAGAGACTGTACCATTGCTTCGTTGAATAAGGATATGGATATAGAAAGGATGCAGGCTTTTGCGCAAAAGTTGAAGGATCAAAGGCAAAGAAGAAGGACACAAGAGTCAGAAACAGGGCATTCTAAGAGGGCAAGATCCATGGGGCAGTTTACACCATCCCAAGGTGAGTTTAGGCCTCGGTTCTTTAATAGACCGCCTAGGCCATCATCTTCCTACTCTACATCTAGTGCCCCACCTCGGTTTCAAGAATCTAGGGGAAATCAGTTTGGGCAATGAGGTGGAAGCCAAGGTTCACGAACAGCAGGGTACCCAGAGCAGGGAAATATGGGTCAATCAAGACCTCCTCGATAGACTTGTAAACAATGTGGAAGGAATCATTTTGGTGCATGTAGGTTTGGGACAGATGTTTGTTTTTGGTGTGGTACACCAGGTCATCTGATGAGAAATTGCCCTCATAGGGATATGGGTGGTGTGGCACAACCTACTAGATCAGTTGTTGCATCTTCATCATCACCACCTTCTTTGGGTAGGGGACATATGTCTACTGGTCGTGGTAGAGGATTTAGGGAAGCAGCTAGTTCTAGTGGAGTTCAGATTTGCACATATGCCCTAGGGGATCGACAAAATTTAGAAGCCTCGCCAGATGTGGTTACAGGTACATTGTCCATCTTTTCACATATTGTATATCCATTAATTGATCTGGGGTCTACACTATCATATCTTACTCTATTGATTACTGAAAAGTTCAAAAGAACACCAGAATTATTAGTGAAGCCATTTGAAGTGTTTACACCGATAGGTGAGTCTATTATAGCTACAAGGGTTTATCATAATTGAATTGTAACAGTTTGTGACCGTGATACATTAGCTGACCTTGTTGAGATAGAAATGGTAGATTTTAATGTTATAATCAGTATGGATTGGTTAGCTTCTTGTTATGCCATGGTAGATTGTCAAACTAAGATGGTGCATTTCCATTTTCCAAAAGAGGCAGTCCTTCAATGGAAAGGTAATATTGGGGCACCAAGAGGTAAATTTATTTCTTATATTAAGGCAAAGAAGATGATGTACAAAGGATACATATGTCATCTAGTGAGAGTGAAAAATATATATGCGGAGCCAGCAAAGCTTCAATCCATTTCGGTGGTGAATGAGTTTCCTGATGTATTTCCTGAAGATCTTCTAGGTTTGCCTCCAGAATGAGAAGTAGAGTTTGGTATTAATGTGATTCCAAATACTCAACCTATCTCCATTCCTCCGTAAAGAATGGCCCTGGCAAAATTACGGGAGTTGAATGAGAAATTAAAAGACCTATTAGAAAAAGGATTCATAAGGCCTAGTATGTCCCCATGGGGAGCACCAGTTTTATTTGTACGCAAGAAAGATGGTTCGTTAAGAATGTGTATCCACTACCGACAGTTGAATAAAGTAACGATTAGGAACAAATATCCCCTCCTTAGAAATGATGATTTGTTTGATCAGTTACAAGGTTCTAGGTGTTTTTCAAAATCGACTTGAGGTCGGGTTATCACCAAGTAAGGGTCAAAGACATAGATATTCCTAAGACAGCTTTTCAGACACAGTATGGTCATTTTGAGTTTTTAGTCATGTCATTCGGGCTAACAAATGCACAAGAAGGTTTTATGGATTTGATGAATAGGGTGTTCAAGCCATTTCTAGATGTATTCGTGATAGTATTCATAGATGACATTTTGGTGTATTCTATATCAGAAGATGACCAGGCAAATCACCTGCGACAGGTTTTACAAATTCTTCGTGATCGTAAGTTGTATGCAAAGTTCTCTAAATGTGAGTTTTGGTTCAAATTTGTGGCATTCTTAGGTCATATTGTATCCGATGAAGGAATAAGGTCTATAACCAGAAGATAGAAGCCGTGAAAAACTAGCCAAGACCTACAACGCCTACAGAGATCTGTCGTTTTCTTGGATTGGCAGGTTATTACAGATGGTTCGTTCAAGGATTCTCTTCCATTGCTGCACCCTTAACAAAGCTAACACACAAAGAAACTAAGTTTCAGTGGAGTGATGAATGTGAAAGAAGCTTCCAAGAACTGAAGAATAAATTAACTTTTACACCTGTATTGGTAGTTCCAGAAGGCACGGAAGGCTATGCAGTGTATTGTGATGTTTCGGAAGTGGGCTTAGGTTCTGTATTGATGCAGCATGGTAAAGTAATAGCTTATAGCTCAAGGAAGTTGTGGCCACATGAGAAAAATTATCCTACCCATGATTTAGAGCTAGCAGCAGTTGTCTTTGCTTTGAAGATATGGCGCCACTACTTGTATGGAGTTCATGTTGACATATACACTGATCACAAGAGTTTGCAATATATCTTTAAGCAAAGGGACCTAAATCTAAGGCAACGAAGATGGCTAGAGTTAGTAAAAGATTATGACATTGATATATTGTATCATCCCAGAAAAGCAAATGTAGTAGTTGATGTGTTAACTCGTAAAATAATGGCAAGCACTTATGGTCAGATTGTGGAAAGACAAGGAATAACTAAGGATCTATGTCAACTAGCTAGTTTGGGGGTTCACCTTCTTGAATCTCCAGATGAAGGGGTACTAAAATGTATCATGACTTGAAAGAAATGTATTGGTGCGGGGACATGAAGAAGAACATTGCGGAATTCATGGCTCAGTGTCCAAATTGTCAACAAGTAAAAGTAGAGCACGAAAAGCCCGGAGGTTATATGTAGTGTATAGAACTTCCAATTTGGAAGTGGCACATGATCAACGTGGATTTTGTCACTGGTTTGCCTCGCTCATTTCGGAAGTTTGACTCCATATGGGTAATAGTTGACAGACTCACCAAATCAACACACTTCTTGCCGGTGAAGACTATTTATACAGCTGAAGAGTATGCAAGGTTGTATATTAAAGAGATAGTTCCACTACATGGAGTGCAAATCTCTATAATATCTGATAGAGGAGCTCAATTCACTGCAAAATTTTGGTAGTCATTTCAGAAGAGTTTGGGAACACAAGTGAATTTAAGTACAACATTTCACACCCAAACAGACTGTCAGGCAGAGCGTACAGTTCAAACACTTGAGGATATGCTGTGAGCTTGTGTATTAGACTTCAAGGGTAGCTGGGATGATCATCTACCGCTTACTGAATTCGCTTATAACAATAGCTACCATTCAAGTATTAAATTGTCACCTTATGAAGCTTTATATGGTAAAAAATGTAGATCCCCAATTGGCTGGTTTGAAACAGGTGAAACTGCCTTATTTGGGCCAGACCTTGTTCATAAAGCTATGGAAAAAGTCAAGGTGATACAACAGTGGCTAGAAACAGTTCAAAGTTGACATAAATCATATGCGGATGTTAGAAAGAGAGGACTAGAATTTTCCATAGGAGATTGGGTGTTCTTGAAGGTGTCACCGATGAAAGGGGTAATGAGGTTTGGTAAAAAGGGAAAGCTGAGTCCATGCTACATAGGGCCATATAAGATTATCTGAAGAATTGGCCAAGTTGCGTATGAGTTAGAGCTACCTCAACAACTTTCAACCGTTCATCCGGTGTTTCATGTCTCAATATTTCGAAAATATGTAGGTGACCCATCTCATATTACTCCTACTAAAGATGTACAAGTTACGATAGATCATAGTTATGAAGAAGTACCCATTCCTATTCTGGATCGACAAGTTAGGAAGTTAAGGAATAAAGAAGTAGCTTCTATAAATGTATTATGAAGGAACTAGAAAGTAGAAGAAGTTACATAAGAAGCGGAGAAAGCAATGAAATTAAAGTATCCTCATCTCTTCCAGACCAATGAGAAAGATGAAAATGCTGAGTTGAGGCGTTAACAAGTAAGTATAAGTCTATATGTTTAATGTGAGTAATAGTAGTACTTAGGCCTGAAGTTGTTTGGGCTGGATAACCATGCTAAAATTCGAGGACGAATGTTTAAGGGGGGAAGGATGTAACAGCCCGTATTATGCATACGCTTGTTATGTTCTTGTGATAATTGACATAGCCTTGTAGTATAGGTGAGGGGCCTTGTTTCTTATATGATTAGTGTTGGTTTAAACTAGCTCGGAAGGTGATGTGATGCCTTGCACGTTACAGCATGTGTACTGTAAGTTATAACTCCAACAAAAATATTTAAACTCGAGAAGGGTAGGTGGTAATTGAGCTTAAAGTTGAAACTAAATTGCCAAGATAAAGAGAAAGAGATTAATAATTAGAAAATGGATTAAAATAGGTGAGCTGCTTGCTTGACTTAACTAAGCTAGTAGGTGAAAAGTAGGTGCATCAACTACTTTGACTTATTGACCAGTCCAAAGAATGAAGTATGTGCATTACCTACTTGAACTATATGGATCTAGTTAAAAAGGCCAAGGTTTATATATCAGATTTGGGCCTCTGTTACTGGACTCACTTGAGGCCCAAACTATGTTAATTAAAACAAAATAAAATGAAAGCCCAGCAACCAAATCTATCAAAGCCCAATATTTAAGCCCAAGTGAAAGCAAGTAAGTGCATCACCTAGTTTGATCTTTTGAGCTGCTTGATGTACATAAGGAAGTGCATTGCCTACTTGACCAATTATTGGCTGAAAATAAAGCTTTCTAGTGGATATTCTTAAAGATGAAGAAAGCTCAATATAAAGATATATTGGATGCTATTCTCATTCATTTTAACACACATAATTGAGGATTTACTCCAGCTCTTTCTCTCTCTTTTCTCTTAAGGATTAAACAACAGCCTTAAAGTTCTTCTAGGGTTCTTGAAGAAACCCTCATCTCTGCAAGAAGAGGTAAGTGAAAACACTTATGGATTTAGCTTAATTCTCCCATGGTTGATTAGGAAAACATGTCATTCATGCTCAAGTATAGGTATAAAGGCATAATATTTTCAGAAGCTGCTGCTCACTTCCTTGGTTATTAAGATACTTTTCTCTTCTTCTTTGGTTTAAGTGTGAAGGGAAGTTGAAGTTCTAGAGGAATTCAAGTTATAACGAGAAGTTGCAAAAATTGAGGTAAGGTGACTGCTCCGTTTTATTCCTTCTTATGGATGAGTTTGAGTGAGGATTTAGGGGTGTGTTGTCATAAAGAACTCAGAGAGGTGGTGAGTTCAATAATTGGTTGTATGATAAAACAATATTTGAGGATGTTTTATGTGTATTGTTGTTAGTGCAGTTTGGGTAATCTTGGAAAAGGATATATAATGTGTGTATTGGGCAGAAAAAGAGGGTGTGGTGATACACATTGTTTTAAGGGCTGTATGGGCTCATTATCCGTCAAAGTTAGCTACTGTTTTACGAGGCTCACTGTGTGATAGCTGCAAATTTAAATTTATCATGACTTATACTATAAATTAAAACTTGAAAGGGGAGGCTGAATCGTGATAGTTGTATTGATTAGAGGATAAGGTATGTAATGCTATTCGATTCAATATTCTTCGGCATGAAATCTGATACTTGAGATTAATATCAATAAGTGAATTTCCTAAGTTCTACTCCAAGTAAAGGAAACATAGTGGAAGTGTATGATCTCCAAGTAGCTAACAATATTCCCCCCTCTACTTAGTGTATAGAATTATTTCAGTATATGTTCAGTACTCTATACTTGTGTAATTATATTCCAATGTGTCGGTATAGAAATGATATTTGCAAAAAGCAAATTTGGTTAATCCTCCTCTTAGTCTGTTGAAGTCAATTGTGTCATTTAAGCTAACAAGTAATGTATTGATGTTACATAGCTCCTTATGTCGTTGTTACTGTCTTGAAGTATTATTTTCATGTATTCTACTACTGCCATAGTCCCAAATATAAAAATTGATTAAGACCACCAAAACAACAATCTCAAAGATTAAAGGATCTAAGTAAAGCAATCTTTATAATTAAGGGTGGCAGCTCAGGGGCGAAAGCCTAGCATGGGCCGATCCTAATTGGTATAAAAGGGTGGCAGCTCAGGGGTGAAAGCCTAGCATGGGCCGATCCCAATTTGTATAATTATGAGGATCGCATCCGAGTGGTTAAAATGCCTAGCATGGGTCATCCTCTTCTACCATTGATCAGCTGATCATTCGTATCAAATGCCTTATAAAGATCATAACACACAGAAAGGTAAAGACAAGAATGTAACATTCAAGATTCCATAAGAGTTAACCAAGGTGGTCTTCTGTTCTGATTTATGCATACATATATTGATACTTAGTTTCATTGAACTCCTATTTAGATATGTTATTGCCTTACATATTCAGTACATTTTCTCGTACTTAAGTCCCTCGCGGGGGACGCTACATTTCATGTTGCAGGCATAGGTACTTCAGCTAGTAGACCTCCTCAGTAGAAGCACACGACACTCAGCTACTTTTGGTGAGCACCAGATTGATTCAGAGCTTTACTGAGTCCTTGGTAGATTCAATGTGGTATTGTATCGTAGTTAAGGGTAAGGCGGGTTCTATCCCGACCTACTCGAAGGTTTTCTATCTTTTAGAGTCTTTGTAGACTTATGTATATGCTTCAGTTGCGTCTTAAAAAGTTGTGGCCTCAACGGCCAAGTCTTGTATATAAGTTTTAGGTCTACTTATGGTGGTTCATATCGCTGCATCCTATGTGAACTTGTTACAAGATTGTCATAGTTATATGCATAGTAGGCATAGGTTAGATGTTGGTTCTCTTAGGCCTTTAGGGCATCGGGTGTATGTCCGTCTTATTGGGATTTGAGGCATGACACACCGATAGATTCGACGACTCACCCACTAGGTCCTTGGTTCGCCAACTGGTACTTCTCAACACATTGTTCACTTTACCTTACTAAATCAGCACGCCATTATTCAAACAGAATTAAAAGCAGTAAAACCTTGGGTGGCCTCCCAAGAAGCGCCTTAGTTTACGTCGTGGCACGACGTAAGTTCTGTCTCACTCTCCGTTATTGGGGTTAGCCCTAGTGTCACTAGGTGACCCTGATATGTCATTTGGCTGGATATGACGTACTACAAAACTCAGGAATGACCTGATCAATTGGATTGATCTAGAGTGAGGTCCAATCATTTAATTCAATACTTCAACATTCTCCTTCATTTCTTCCAACACCCGATCTTGATCGGTAATCTTTTGGAGAACGATTTGAAGTGTGTCCTCAACACGATTTTTCTCCCCATTTCTAGACTTCCTCCGCTCATGAGGGGGTGTGTAGCTCCCCCTGCTATTGCATTGGACTTCCACCTCTTAGATTTTGGTGGACAAGTCATGTAGCTCAGATGCCAGTTCGGTCAGCATGAGGTCATTTTGGACTCCTTGGTTTATTTCAACCAATTTACCACTACTATGCTCAGCCATGCTCACTTAAATGGAAAACTCATTGAAAAGCCAAACTAAACATAATGTTAGTAAATTACAATTAAGAGGAACAAATAAAATTCAACTAATCTAAAAATTCTCAAATAACACCACTCCCGGCAGCGACACCACTTTGATGCTTTCATGACCAACGACACCAACCTACGGTTTGAGTGTCTACGATCGTCGATAGTATAGTAACCCAACTAAAGGTTGGGGTTGTGTCCCAAGGTAGTAGTTCTGGTAATTGATAGATAAATAAAATTAAGCTCTAACTAGTCGTAGCTAAAGACATTAACGACCAAGACATGGTAAATTAAAGGGGGCTACACAAAAGTGTCAAATATCGATTGGGGGTTTTGTAACAAGTAGTAAAAATAGCAAATATTAACAAGAAAATCATGTATGGGGAAATGTTCTTGGGGTGTGACCGCAACACACGTTGAGATAAATCGTTGGGTAAACACTTTCAATAGGAAATTTTCAAGATAATAGTGACTAGGCTAAGCTTTAGAAGGGAAATAAGCTCCCTCTCGGACAACTTACCCCATTTCAAATGGGTTCCTCTCGGACACCCATTTGCCGCATGAATACCAGCCTACCCCTTACCCCACTCACTCTCTCAAGTTGAGTGTTAGTATATGGGACTAGGGCTCACCCTCTCGGGCTGAACTTCATGTCAACCCACTCCTTAGGCGTGCAGTCTAGTGGTCTTGGTTTTGCGACCTCCCTATTGGGAAAACCGAAAACACATGTGTGTTTTTGTATTTGCAACAACAAATCCATCGAATTAAACCACAACCACTAGGTGAAATCACCATTAAAATACATCTACCCTATCTACAAGCAAAACCCAACAACAATTTCAACACATATTTGCTAAATCACGCCCCAAGAATGGGGGTTTTTAGCCACACATCAAGAAATAACAAAATACACCTAAAATGATACCAAAATCAAATGGGTATAAGAAATTAAACTTTGATTTAAGCAAAGGAAGAACAATGGAGAAGACCCACTTCTAATTTGGGGAAGATGAAATCCTTCTCTCTTCAAGTCTCCCACAAAACCCTCTCCAAACTTTAGAGAAAATATCTAAAAAGTACTATTCTATTTTGAAAATAATAATTGCTCGGAACTTGTAAAATAAATAAAGATTTTAGTATTTATAGCCATCGAAAATTAGTGCAGGCTGATAGTTCGGCGAAGTTAGTCGAGTCCGCCTAATGACTCGTCGACTCGCCCTTTTTCTGTCTCATCATCGTTGAGTACTTGCCTACATCATCTTCACGTTTTGAACCATTGGGCGGTATAGAACTTCTTCGCAGACCTATTCGGTGAAGCGCCGACTGCTCCTGTAATCGCCTTTTTTATCCTCTTCATTCAGGGCTTCGCATACTAGAACAAAGGGCGGAGTCTGACGCTGCTCATGCTTCAGCTTCTTTATTCTTTTCAACCTTTTTGTTCCTTTTTGTGCCTAAGTGTCCATGCTTCCACTAAAACTTGAAATACGTGAAACTTAAGAATTTTCATCAGATATTGAGACAAAATAAGCATTCGAGCACACTATTTCTATCAAAATAAATCCCTAAATATGTCCAATTTGTGAACTCATCAACACCCCCAACTTAAACTTTAGCTTGTCCTCAAGCAAACTTGAATTCACCCGTTCAAAAAGGGTGTCTCAAATAGTGCTACACAAGACTGAATAATTACTGCATATAACATGACTCAATTTATTTATGCAAGGATCAAATGTGTACACAAAGATTCAAGTTGTGATACACCATTACCAAAGATTCTCATGCTCGGAGGTCGGGGTGGACCAAGGTGTCTCTAATAATAATGAGCCAACATTGACCTCTAGAAAAGTATTTGATGAGGCTGCTCTTCTCCAGTCATCCTCCTGTCGTGTAAATTCTACCTCTATACGCCAGATATCAATGGAGGAAGATGCAGTGACTTCTATATCGCTAGCAGGCTCTGGGGTACTCCTGCATTTCGGCACAACTCAGTAATCACAATAGGAAATGGAAGGGATATATGTATCCGTTTGGCTCTCAAAGCCATCTCCTATGAAACCAACAGTCCTAGGTTGATCCGCCTCCTGGCCATGATAGAATCAAGACAAGCTGCCTTAGGATGACGCACGATGGACTCGTTCTGGGATGGCATGATAGTGTTGCTGATGAAGCCAAACCAGTACTGGGAGGGGATGTTCATATCCTTCTTCTAAATAGGAGATCTAGTATCCTACCACCTCGGGGTGATGTCATAAATCATCGGCGCTAACCAACCGTTGAGATCATTTAGGGACGGAACAATAGGCAAGCCCTGGTAGGGTAGTACCGAGTGCAGCGGTCGACATAATACAACATTAATATGCTTGATGTGACACTAGACCTCCTTTCCTCTTACGAGATCTGACTTCACTGGTCTTTTTCTTATTTTTTGGGACCAACTCCCCATATGCTAAGTAGGATTCCTAGACCTAGGAAGGAATGTAAGAGCCCTGTGGCCTGGTGAACTGTTCGAACTCATGATATCTCAGCATGTCAAGCACCTCAGCATGCTTACCTTATGAACGCTCTACAGATAGTAACTTCTATTCTAGAATGGTTTATAAACTATCACCTTTTAGTCTGTTCAGCAACCTGGGTGGAGGTGGAGCTACAGGGAGTGCAGGAGCCGCTGGAGGTGGTGTTTGAGTTGGCACTGATTCGTTAGTCGTGGGAATGGCAGCTGAAGGGGTTTCGATAGCTATGTGCTGATTTCTAGCCCTAAGTTCCTCCCTTCGATTTATCAAAGGTTACTCATCCTCCGGCTCAGAAACAACTGGTTCAACATTTGTGCCCATCCTAGAGATGTGTTTTTTCGTTTGCCTTTATCTCCCGGTGGGAGATCTTACTTTCTTTTATGTGAAGGTCGTGATCCTCCTTCATTGATTGTAATTCTCGTTGCCTTTTTCTGAGGTGGTGCTTTCAGGTTTGTGCGTACCATATCTGCAAAAGTATGTGATTATTTAAAAGAACAATCACACTAAAACGCCAAAAATCTTAAGCAGAAGGGTTTGCCGATCTGTCAGCGAATCGCCAAACCTTTTTAGAGAGCTAGGTCAAACTCGCCGAAGGGATTAGTTTGAAATCTAGGTAAATAAGCAATGAAAAAGTCTATATGGTGAGACGCCGATTACCTTCGGCGACAACGGATGTGTCCGCCGAAAGTTAGAGATCTCTCAGCAATTTTGACACGAATGAAGGGCGATCTTAGGTCAATAGGTGAACCGCTGAATCGTTTCATGAGCATGACCCAGCTCGCTGAATGATTCATCGTGCCTATTTTTCAACTCAGTTCTTAGAATCGACCTTCTAGGCACTAAAAATGCAATTAAAGCATGCAGACACGAAATTGACACAAGACCCATACTTCCCATTATTTCGGAATACTCAGACTTCTTCCGGTCCTGCCAAATTTTTGCCATTTAACTATGATCACCCTTAAGATTGTCGTCACGCATTCCTTCATTGATCAACTTTTGTTATTTAGCACAAATGTGGGTTCTTTAGGTGTTACCTAACTATTACAATGACAATCAAGCGGGAACCATTTCCATCGCAATCAAATTAAAGCACAAACAAGAAGGCATTCAAGTATTAAAATATTTCAGGCAACTAAATAGAGATTACACATAGCATATCAACTTATTTCTATCTGAGAGGCCCAGCACACGTCATCCTGATACCACAATTGCAAAAGAGTGCAAAAACTTTTAAGAGAAATTCGGGGTTTTATGGGCTAAGCTTTATTGCCGATCAAATTGCTTTTGGAAATGCTAGGCAGCAAAGAGATCCAACCCCAAGAACTACTTACCAATTGAAATACTAATGGAAAGGTAAATATCTAAGAAAGAGTACCTTTGGTGTGATTTTGAGGAGTGTGAGACGAGGTAAAGTGAGAGATTAAAGCATTTTGACTTTCTGTCTTTATATAACCGTTCAGTTCTCTGTCATTCGGCGACGTTAGTCTTATCGCCGATAAAATCGGTTACACGTTGAACGCTTACTTACCTCGCCTAGTTTTACAGGACATCCCCTATTTTGGGGTCCCAACGGCAGATTAAGTCGGAGTCGCCGATAGGTTCGGTGACTCACCCAATTGGTCCTTGGCTCGCCAACCTGTACTTCTCAACACCTTTCTCATTTTACCTTACAAAATCAGTACACCATTATTCGAACATAATTAAAAGCAGTAAAACCTTGGGTTGCCTCCCAAAAAGCCCCTTATTTTACGTCGTGGCAGGAGGTAAGTTCTGTCTTAGTCTTCGTTATCGATGTTAGCCCAGTGTCACTAGGTGACCCCGGTATGTCATTTGGGTGGAGATGAGGTACTCCAAAACTCAAGGATGACCTGATCAACAAGATTGATCTAGAATGAGATCCAATCATTTGAGTCAACACTTCAACATTCTTCTTCATTTCTTCCAACACCTGATCTTGATCAGTGATATTTTGGAGAATGATATGAAGTGTGTCCTCGACACGATTTTTCTCCCCATTTCTAGAGTTCCTCCGCTCATGAGGGGCTGTGTCCCTCCCTCTGCTATTACATAGAACTTCCTCCTCTGAGATTTTGGTGGCCAAGTCATTTAGCTCAGATGCCAGTTCGGTCAGCCTGAGGTCCTTTTGGACTCTTTTGTTTATTTCGACCAAAATGCCACTACTCTGCTCAGTCATGCTCACTTAAATAGACAACTCAACGAAAAGCAAAACTAAACGTAAAGTTAGTAAATTACAACTAAGAAGAACAATAAAAAATTAACTAATCTAAACATTCTCAAATAACACCACTCCCCGCAGTGACGCCATTTTGATGCTTATCGTGACCAGCGACACTAACCTACGGTTCGAGTGTCTACGATCGTCGATAGTATAGTAATCCAACTAAAGGTTGGGGTCGGTCCCAAGGGAGTGATTTTGACAATTAATAGAAACATAAATTAATGTCTAACTAGTCATAGCTAAAGACATTAACAAACAAAAACATGGTAAATTAAACGAGGGCGACACAAAAATGTCAAATATCGATTGGGGTTTTTGTCACAAGTAGTAAAAATAGCAACAATTAACAAGAAAATCAAGTATGGGGAACTGTTCTTGGGGTTTGACCGCTATACAAGTTGAGATAAATCATTGGGCACACCGTTTCAATAGGATATTTGCAAGATAATAGTGACTAGGCAAGGCTTTAGATGGAAATAAGTTCCCTCTCGGGCAACTTACCCCGTTTCAAATGGGTTCCTCTCGGACACCTATTTGCCGCATGAAGACCAGCCTACCCCTTACCCCACTTACTTTCTCGAGCTGAGTGTTAGGATATGGGACTAGGGCTCACCCTCTCGGGCTAAACCTTATGTTGACCCACTCTTTAGGGCATCAGTCTAGTGGTCTTGGTTTCACGACCTCCCTCTCGGGCAAGACGAAAACAGATGGGTGGTTTTGTATTTGGAACTACAAACCCATTAAATTAAACCACAACCAATAGGTGAAATCACCATTAAAATACATCTACCTTATCAGCAAGCAAAACCCAACAACAATATCAACATATATTTGTTAAATCGCACCCCAAGAATGGGGTTTTTAGCCTCACAACAATGAATAAAAAAATACACCTAAGATGATACTAAAATCAAATGGGTATAAGAAATTAAACCTTGATTTAAGCAAAGGAAGAAGAACGGAGAAGACCCACTTCCAATTTGGGGAAGATAAAATCATTATTTCTTCAAGTCTCCCACAAAATCCTCTCCAAACTTGAGAGAAAATATCTAAAAAGTACTATTCTATTATGAAAATAATAATAATGGTTCGAAACTTGTAAAATTAATGAAGAGTTTAGTATTTATAACCATCAGATATTAGTGCAGGCAGATAGTTCGGCGAAGTTAGTCGAGTCTGCCGAATGACTTAGTGACTCGCCCTTCTTCTGTCTCATCGCCGTTGAGTGCTTGGCTACATCATCTTCACGTTTTAGACCATTGGACGGTATAGTACTGCTTTGCAGAACTATTCGGTGAAGCGCCGACTGCTCCTTTCATCGCCTTTTTCATCCTCTTCGTTCAGTGCTTCGCATACTGGAACAAAGGGCATAGTCTGTCCTTTCAGCGAATCGTCAAAGGTTCTTGGCGATGATCATGCTTCAGCTTCTTTATTCTTTTTAGCCTTTTTGTTCCTTTTTGCGGCTAAGTGTCCATACTTCCACTAAAACATGAAATACTTGAAACTTAAGAGTTTTCATCAAATATTAAGACAAAATAAGCATTCAAGGACATTATTTCTATCGAAATAAATTCCTAAATAAGTCCAATTTGTGGACCAATCAACCCCCCAAACTTAAACTTTTGCTTGTCCCCAAGCAAACTTGAATTCATCCGTTCAAAAAGGGTGTCTCAAATAGTGCTACACAAGACTAAATCATGAGTGCACAGAACAAGACTCAATTTACTTATGCAAGGATCAATTGTGCAATCAAAGATTCAAGTTGTGACGCACCATTACCAAAGATTCTAATGCTCGCAATACTTGCTAGTTCTGCAAGTTCAAGCTCAACAAAAAGTATCTAAATATCCTCACATTAAGAATGATTCCATATTCACACACAGATGTTAATCAATTCAAGATCATGAATCCAATCCAACCCTCACTCTCAAAAAGAGGAACACAATGCATGTTTTCACCCATAGGTTTGCCCTTACTTTCTAATCGACTTTCGATTCGGTTTACTCAAGATCAAAAAGGTCTTTCTAAGGCTTGTAATGTTGATGAGTGCAAAGGTATGGTTATTTAGGCTCAGTGGATCCTTCTTCGTGCGATGTGGTATTCTCTAGGCATTCCCTTCTTTTCCTTTATCGATTCTTTTTCTAGTGCTTCTAAGTCACCTTTTTATTCACCCTCATGGATTGTTTAGAAACCCAATTTCTTTCGTACTTTTTTATTAATTTAATTGAATTAAATGGGTTTCCATTTATGCAATACGATGGGTTAGGGGGGCTTTTTTTTTGCACTTCTTGACTTCTCCTTTTCCTTTTTACCACACCCTCAACTTAGGCTTTTGACCTAAGTTGGCTATTCGCTAAACCACAACTCAAGAGGATCTTAGGTAGTGGTTCATGTAAGGTCTAGGGTTCATCAAGGTTCTTCCAAAGAAAGGTAAGGCACAAAGGGTGTCCGAAAGAGTTTTACACGCTCACAGGTAGGCCACAAAAGAGGTATGTGTCAAATTTGACTCACACTCTTTAAAATTTCCTAAGATCATATCAAGAGGACACCTTTCTAAATCAATCAGAATAACAGGGCAAATTCTAGGTTTATGGCCTGATTGATTCTGGCAGGCTGGGAGGATGAGGAAGCACCTGGAGCCTGTGATGAAGAAGAACAAGGAGTTGGTATATGTAGGGCTTAGAGGCCGGGATGGACGAAGGTGTCTCACCTAATAATGAGTCAACATTGACCTCTGGAAAAGTGTCTATTGTGGCTGCTCTTCTCTTGTCATCCTCTTCTAGTGTAAATCTGCCTCTATATGCCGGATATCAGTGGAGGAAGATGGAGTGACTTCTATATCGCTAGCAGGCTCTCGAGGTACTCCCGCATGCCAACACAACTCAGTAATTAGTACAGTAAATAACAGGGATGCATGTGTTTGTTTGGTTCTCAAAGTCATCTCCTGTGAAACCAGCAGTCCCAGGGCAATTGGCCTCCTGGCCATGATAGAACCAAGGCAATCTGCCTTAGGATGACACACGATGGACTCGTTCTGGGATGGCATCTTAGTGTTGCTGATAAAGCCAAACTAGTACAGGGAGGCGATGTTCATATCCTTCTTCTCAGTAGGAGCTCCAGCATTCAACCACCTCTGGGTGATGTCAGAAATCATCGGAGCTAACTAACCCTTCAGATCATCTAGGGACAGAAAAATAGGCAAGCCCTGGTAGGGTAGTATAAAGTGCAGCGGTCGACCGAATACATCATTTATATGCTCGTTGTGCCACTCCACCTCCTTGCCTCTAACCAGAACCAACTTCACTAGTCGGAACTCACTAGCCTTTTTCTTATTCTTTGGGACCAACTCCCAATAGGGTAAGTAGAATTCCCACACCCAGGAAGGAATGTAAGAGCCCCACAGCCTGGTGAACTGTTTGAACTCATGATATCTGAGCATGTCAAGCACCTCAACATGCTTACCTTCCAAACCCTCTGCAGATAGTAACGTATCTTCTAGAATGGTTTTTAAACCATTGCCTTTTAGTCTGTTCAGAAACCTGGGTGGAGGTGGAGCTACCAAGAGTGCAGGAGCCATTGGAGGTGGTGTTGGAGTTGGCACTGATTCGGTAGTCAGGGGAGTAGCAGCTGAAGAGGTACCAGTAGCTATGGGTTGATTTCTAGCCCTAAGTTCCTCCCTTCGATTTATCAAAGATTATTCATCCTCGGGCTCAGGAATAGCTGGTTTAACATTTGTGCCCTTCCAAGTGATGTGCTTTTTTTGTTTGCCTTTATCTTTCGGTGGGAGATCTTGCTTTATTTTATGTGAAGGTCGTGATCCTCATTCATTGATTGTAATTCCCGTTGACTTTTTCTGAGCTGATGTGTTTAGGTTTGTGCGTACCATATCTACAAAAGTTTGTGATTAGTCATAAAAACAATCACACTAAAACACCAAAAATCTGAAGCAGAAGGGTTAACCTCTTTAGTGAGCTAGGTCAAACTTGCCAAAGGGATTAGTCTGAAATCTAGGTAAAAAAGCGATGAAAAAGTCTATATTGTGAGTCGCCGACTACCATCTGCGACCACAAATATTTCCGTCGAAAGCTACAAATCTCTCAGCATTGTGGACAAGAATGAAGGGCTATCAAAGGTCAGTAGGCGAACCGTTGAATCGTTTGGGGAGCATGACCCAACTCCTCGAATGATTCATCTAGCCTATTTTTCAACCCACTTCATAGAATCAACCTTACAGGCATTGAAAATACAATTAAATTATGCAGACACGAAATTCACACAAGATCCATACATCCCAACATTCCGGAATACTCAGACTTCTTCCTCTCCTGCCAAATTTTATCCATTTAACTATGTTCACCCTTAAGAAAGTCGTCACCCATTCCATCATTGAGCAACTTTTTTTATTTAGCACAAATGTGGGCTCTTTAGGTATTACCCAACCAATACAATGACAATCAAGCGGGAACCATTTCCAACGCAATCAAATTAAAGCACAAACAACAAGGCATTTGACTATTAAAATATTCCATTCAACTAAGTACGGATTACACATAGCATATCAAATTATTTCTATCAGAGAGGACCAACACATGGTATCCTGATATTATAATTGCAAAAGAGTGCAAAAACTATTAAGATAAATTCGGGGTTTATGGGCTAACCTTTAATGCCGATCAAATTGCTTTTCGAAATACTATGCAGGAAAGAGATCCGACCCCAAGAACTATTTAACGAACGAAAACATGGTAAATTAAAGGGGGCGACACAAAAGTCTAAAATATCAATTAGGGGTTTTGTCAGAGGTAGAAAAAGTAGCAAAAATTAACCAAAAAATCAAGTACGGGGAAATGTTCTTGTAGTGTTACCTCGATAACAGTTGCGATAAATCGTTGGGTACATGCTTTCAATAGGAAATTTGCAAGATAATAATGACTAGGCTAAGCTTTAGAGGGAAATAACTTCCCTCTTGGGAAACTTACCCCGTTTCAAATGTTCCTCTAGGATACCCATTTACCGCATGAAGACCAGCCTACGCGTTACCCCACTCAGTCTCTCGAGTTGAGTGTTAGGATATAGCACTAGGGCTCACCCTCTCGAGCTGAACCTCATGTCGACCCACTCCTTAGGTCATCGGTCTAGTGGTCTTGGTTTCACGACCTCCCTCTCGGGCAAGCCAAAAATACATTGGTGGTTTTGTATTTGAAAATACAAACCCATTAAATTAAACCACAACCACTAGGCAAAATAACCATTAAAATACATCTACCCTATCAGCAAGTAAAGCCCAACAACAATATCAACACATATTTGCTAAATCACACCCGAAGAATGGGGTTTTTTAGCCACACATCAAGAAATAACAAAATACACCTAAAATGATACTAAAATCAAATGCTTATAAGAAATTAAATCTTGATTTAAGCAAAGAAAGAAGAATGGAGAAAATATCTAAAAATATTCTGAAAATAATAATAATGGTTCGGAACTTGAAAAATTAATAAAGAGTTTAGTATTTATAGCCATCAAAAATTAGTGCAGGCGGATAGTTCAGCGAAGTTAGTCGAGTCTGCCGAATGACTCGGTGACTCATCCTTCTTCTGTCTCATCATCGTTGAGTACTTGCCTACATCATCTTCACGTTCTGGACCATTGGACGGTATAGTACTATTTTGCGGAACTATTCGACGAAGCGCCGACTGCTCCTTTCATCTCATTTTTTATTCTCTTCCTTCAGGGCTCCGCATACTGGAACAAAGGGCGGAGTTTATTCTTTCGGCGAATCACCAAAGGTTCTTGGCGATACTCATGCTTTAGTTTCTTCGTTCTTTTCAGCCTTCTTGTTCCTTTTTGCGCCTAAGTGTCCATGCTTTCACTAAAACATCAAATACCTGAAACTTAAGAGTTTTCATCAGGTAGTTAGACAAATTAAGCATTCAAGGACACTATTTCTATCAAAATAAATCCCTAAATGTGTCCAATTTGTGGATTCATCATCCCCTAACCTAAATCAACGAATAGACTGAAGTGTGAGGGGCTGAAAATGATCACTGAGGAAAAATGGTTGTCCATAGATGGGGTGATCGATAGGTATCCCGAGATAGTAAAGGGCCTAAAATATCACAAGTTCCAAATCTTCACAAAGCCCCGTGGCTCGTATATACCAAGGTGGGTTAGAGAATTCTACAATGGATACAGTTCATTAGTACCTCAATAGAAGAGGTTGGTATCGTCGTTCAAAGAAGTTGACTACATTCTTGTTAGAGGAAGGAAGGTAGTTTGTGACAGTGAGGTTATCAACATAGTTTTGGGTATGTCTGATAAAATTGATGATCACTGCCAACACATGATCAGACTAGAGAAGCTAGATGCAATGAAAAAGTTGTTAGCCCCGCTAATCTCCGATGATAATGCTCCGAAATGGTTGGGATAAGGTGTTTTGATTGAAAAGAAAGATCTGAACATAGCCGCGAGATACTGGTTCGGGTTTATCAGTAGCACAATTATGCCATCACATAATGAATCAATCCTTCACCTTGCCAAGGCAGCATGTCTTGGATGAATCATAGATAAGACCAGGATAAATCAAGGGCTTATGATTGCCTCCGAGATCCATATGCGTGCAAAGCAAAGCCAGACATCTCTCCCTTTTTCGATATATATCACTGCATTGTGCAAAAGAGCTCAAGTGCCTAGAGATGCAAAGAAGGATGTGGAATTGGCAACCACCGCCTACACCAGTATCCAAAAGATCAAAGTTGAATATCTCAAGGACCAAGAGGAAAAGAAACAGAAGGAAGTTATGGCCACTGGATCTATACTTGCCAAGAGATCTTTGCCTACTCCGGCCCCTGGGCCTTCAAGTATATATGATGTCATTACTAAGGTCCCTCTGCTACCTCATTACTACCCAGACCTACTGCTGACGTTGCCTTCTATGGGCCGATCACTCTAGCATCCTTGACCTGAATGGGACAGCTTGCCCAATTTGCTAACTGGCAGACTTCCAACATAGAAAGCTCCATTCCAGGCATGATTTAGGTTGCCCTTGATGATGTTTTGAAACCACTGAGCACTACTATTGATGCTCTAGCGGCCAAGATAGAAGTGTGTGAGTGTGATCAAGGAGCCACGGAGGAGGTAACAACCTTAAAGGCCGCCATTGCAGAACTGAAGAAAGATGTGGACTACCTAAAGTTCACCGATATGTCCATGATTTTTGGAACAGTGGAGATCCCAGATATGCCTGAGATGTCTCAAACAACCACTGGATATGGGGATAGAGTGAAGCAGATAGTCGACCCTGAATCAAAATTAGAGACTAACGAAGAGATGTTTGAAGAAGCTGCAATAGACGACATAGCCGAAACTAAAGAAATCATGATAGATGATGTTGTGCAGGCTTCCTTGGCAAAGACTCCTGCTGATGGATCCAACAAAGTTGTTCCCTCTAGAAGTCACTCTGGGCATTGTAGCCAAGACAAACAGAGAGACTGATTAGTCAGGATTCGCTCTTTACCTCCCTCTTTAAAATCTTTTGATACTTTTATATGGATTTGAGGAAAAATTGCTTTTTATTTGTAGTGGGGTGAGACCCACACCTTTGTGTGCTACTTTTGCTCATGTTCTATGTTTATATTTGGGTTGTTCTGCTTTAAAATTGTGTTTTATCTATTTCTGTGGATGTTTGAGCTTGAGGCTCTGCTTATTTTTAATTGCAAAATGATTTTGACCCTTCCGAAAAGTTTTGAATTTTTCGCACATTTCTGCCACCTCTCGTGTGTTAGAATGTGGTTGTTCTCTTGCAAAAATTTAAGTCTCGATTTCGATCAATACCGATGACTTGAATAGTGCTCACAATAGAACAAACATGAATGTATGGCTACGATGAGGCCAAATGAAGTTGCATAGACAATATGAAAACTCTTTACATCTCGTTATGACTAGCCTTGTATCAAATTGATTGTCTTATGATGATCATTGCACATTAGAGAAAGTGTGGAGTCTTGTTTAACTTTTAGTGTCAATGCCTAGTGTGGTGAGCTTACCTGTGAACTATGCAAGATAGATCCTAGAATTTTCCCCGTTGGTCCGGTCAACTAAGTGATGCTATCTCTTGATATGATCTTAGGCAACTTCTAAGAGTGTGAGCCAATTTGACATATACCACTTTTGTGACCTAGCTTGTGAGTTTGTGATTCTCTCTTGATCACCCCTTGAGCCTTTCCTTTCTTTGGGAGAAACTTGATGAAAACTAGACCTTTCTTTCTCCACTACCCATAATCCTCATGAAGTTGTGGTTAGTTTGAATAGCCAACTTAGGCCAAAAGACTAAGTTGGTGGTGTGGTGAAAAGAGGATGCAGATTAAGAACTGCAAGAAAGTCAATCCCACCTGTGGTTTTGACAAAAATGGAACTCCTCCATATAAAAAAAAGGGGAAAAGAGAAAAGAAAAAGAAAAAGAATGAAAAGAAAGAGATGGAATAAAGTACAAAAGAAATGGGGTTCCCAACACGCCATGGGAAAGTGAATAATAGGATGACTTATGAGCACTAAAGAAAATGATGAAAAAAAAGGGAAGGAAGTGTTGTGAGCACCACATTTCATAATGATGAAAGTAACTGATCCTAAATAACTGCACCTTTGAACTCAGCCCCATTACAAGCCTTAAAAAGACCTTTTTGACCTTCAGTGAGTTGAAAGAAATGTTGATTGGAAAATATGAACAAACCTATGGGTCAAAGCATGCATTGAGTTCTTCCTTGTGATAGTGAGTGTTGCATCTGATTGCGAAGCTTTTAACTATGAAACCATTATGTGAATATGGAATCATTCTTTGTGTGAGGGCACT
The DNA here is from genome assembly GCF_019186545.1 of Solanum stenotomum. Classification (NCBI taxonomy): domain Eukaryota; kingdom Viridiplantae; phylum Streptophyta; class Magnoliopsida; order Solanales; family Solanaceae; genus Solanum; species Solanum stenotomum. The sequence goes on from NC_064282.1 coordinate 42,399,876, forward strand.
GGAACACTATAGTTGAGCTTGAACTTGCATTTGAAGCAAGTATTGTGAGCATGCGATTCATTGATATTAGTGAGTCACAACTTGAATCTATGAGTGCACATTTGATCTTTGCACAAGTAAATTGAGTCTTGTTGTGTGCATTCATGATTGAATCTTGTGTAATATTGTTTAGGACACCCTTATTAAATGGCTGACCTTGAGTTTGCTTGAGGACAAGCAAAAGATTAAGTTGGGGGTGCTGATGAGTCCACAAATTGGACTTATTTAGGGCTATATTTTAATAGAAATTGTGTCCTCAAATGCTTATTTTATCTCAATATCTGCTGAAAACCCTTAAGTTTCATGTGTGTGATGTTTTTAGGAAAGCATGGAAACTATATCGCAAAAAGGAACGATAAGGCTAAAAAGAACGAAAAAATGAAGGCATGAGGATCGCCAAGTCCACTTGGCGAGTCCCCAAAGGGTCTCACTTTGCCTTTTGTTCCAGTGTGCTGAGCCATGAAGGAAAGGATCAAGTCGGTGGAAAAAAAGGAGCAGTCGACGCAACGCCGAGATGTTCTGCAAAGCAGTACTATGTCGCCAAATGACCTAGAGCACAACGATGCCGAAGGATGTTTCAAAATGGTGATGAACTACACAAAAGGGCGAATCGCCGAGTTGATCGGCGATTTCGACTAATGTCGTCAAATGGTCCGCTGCAGCACAGATTTTTGAAAACTATAAATACTCGTTGAGAGTTATAGCTTAGTATCAGATTTTTAATGTGAAAAAACATTATTATAATTTTCATATAAAATAGTACTTTTAATTTTTGCTTTGGGTTTGAGAGGGTTTTGAAAACTTGAAGAAGAAGAGGGTTTCTTCTCGAAGGATTTGGACTTGGGTCTCTTGATTTTTTCATTCTTGGCATGTAACAAGACTTAAATCTTCATACCCATTTGAATGCAAGCTCATTTAGGTATAAATTTCTATCTCTTGATTTGTGGCTAAAAACCCCAATATTGGGATGTGATTTAGAGAATATGGGTTAATAGTGTTGTTGGGTCTTTCTTGTAGATAGTTTAAATGTAGTTTAATGGTGCTTTCGTCTAGTAGTTGTGGTTGAATCTACTGGATTTGTAGTTTCAAATACAAGTTCACTCATGTGTTTAAGGCTTGCTCGAGAGAGAAGTCACTAAACCAAGACCACTAGATCGATGGCCTAAGGAGTGGGTCGAAATGAGGCTCTGTCCGAGAGGGTGAGCCCTAGTCCCATATCCTAACACTCAACTCGAGAGAGTGAATGGGGTAAGGCGTAGGCTTGTCTTCATGCGGCAAGTTGGTGTCCGAGATGAACCCATTTGAAACGGGTTAAGTTGCTCAAGGGAGAACTTATTCCCACATAAAGCTTAGCCTAGTCTATTACTCTATAAATTTTCTATCGAAAGCATGTACCCAATAATCTAGATTAACCCGTATTCCAGTAACATCCCAAGAATCCCCCTCTCATTGTTAGATTTTCTTGTTAATCTTGTTAAATTTAGGTTATTTGTGACAAAACCCCCAAATCGATACTTGACACTTTTATATCCCCCTTTAATTTACAATGTTTTTACTCGTTAATATCTTTAGCTACAACTAGTTAGAACTAAATTTTATTTTTCTATAAATTCTCCAAACCACTCTCTTTGGACGATACCAACCCTTGGTTGGGTTATTATACTATTTACTTCACATAAGTATAGGAGGAACTGCCTTCTCCATATTCAATGAGCATCAACATATATATTAAGCAATCAACAAGACATTTCTTTACCAAGTCAACATTAAACATGCTAAATACAACTCTCATGAAGATGACATCACACAACATCTGTGGGTGCAGTTTCAACCATGAGAAACAAAATTCATGAAAACTCAAAATACAACTTAAGCATGAATTTTCACAAAAATATGCACATACAAGGAAATCATGTCATAATCATCAACACAAATGATTTTTCAATTTAAACCAAATTGAGAGAGACTACTAACCCCAAGTTTGGCTAGGAGTAGGAGGAAAAAGATGAGGGTAGCGGGATATCATGTCAGCCTGGGCTTCCTATGTTGCACCCTCAACTAGGTGGTTTCTCCATAGGACTTTTATGGAGGCAACTCTTTATTCCTCAACTTCTTAACTTGACGATCTAAGATTTCGACCGGAACCTCTTCATAAGAAAGGTTCTCATTCACCCCTAAACCTTCTAGAGGGAGAATGGACACCGGGTCACCTATACACTTCTTTAACATAAAAATATGGAACACCGGGTGAACCAGGGCCAATTCGATGGGCAATTGCAACTCGTAAGCGACCTTTCCAACACGCTTCAATATTTTATAACGCCCAACATACCAGGGGCTAAGCTTCCCCTTCCTACCAAACCTCATCACTCCTTTCATGGGTGAGATCTTCAAGCAGACCCAATCACCTGCTTCAAATTCAAGATCCCTCTTTCTATTAATGGCATAAGACTTTTGCCGACTATGAGCTGTTTTCAACCTATCTCTTCTAAGTCAAACTTTTTCCGTAGCCTCATAGACTACCTCGGGACCAAGAAGAGAAAATTCAACAACTTCAAACCACCCAACTAGAGATTGACACCTTCTACCATAAAGTGCTTCAAAGGGTGCCATAGCAATACTTGAGTGGTAGCTATTGTTGTAGGAAAATTCTATCAAAGGTAGGTGGTCATAGAAATTACCTTTGAAGTCAATGACACACGCTCTCAACATGTCCACTAGGGTTTGGATGGTGTGTTCCGCTTGACCATCCGTTTGAGGGTGAAATGCGGTACTAAGTTTCACTTCAGTACCAAGCCCACTTTGGAAAGACCTCCAAAAATGGGAAGTAAATTGGGCACCTATATCAGAAATAATCGACAACGGGGGCCCATGCAATTTCACAATCTCCTTAATGTACAACGTAGAATTATCTTCTGCAGAATAAGAAAATTTGACGGGAAGGGAATGGGCTGATTTAGTCAATCTATCCACAATAACCCAAATGGAGTCATGTTGCCTATGGGTTCGAGGCAAACCTACCACGAAGTCCATATTGACCTCTTCCCACTTCCATGTGGGGGTATCAATATCTTGAGTTAGACCTCCCGGTTCTTGGTGCTCGGCTTTGACTTGTTGGCAATTTGAGCACCTAGCCACAAAATCTTCTATGTCTCTTTTCATTTCGTTCCACCAATAAATCTCACGTAAGTCACGATATATTTTGGTGGCTCCCGGATGGATGGAGTATCGGGACCCATGGGCCTCCTCTATGATTGTCTCTCTTAGGCCACCCACATCCGGCACACATAACCTCCCTTGGTGCCTAAGCACCCCATCTTCTCCTTGAGAGAAAGTTTCTATTGCTTTGTTGAGAATCGACTCCTTTAGTTCCATCAAAATAGGGTCAAGATGTTGCTTAGACTTCACATCAACATCAACATCAACCGATGGCTCGGAATTACGACGGACCAGGACACCTCCTTTTTGGGAATCTTCAAGTCAGACACCCAACCGGGCTAGCCTATGTACAAACCGGGCTAACTCCATTTTCTCTTGGTCCACATGTGACACACTACGCATAGATACACGACTCAAAGCATCCGCAACCACATTTGCTTTTCCGGGGTGGTAAGGGACGCTTATATCATAATATTTTAAGAGTTCCAACCACTTCCTTTGTCGAAGATTCAATTCTTTTTGGCTAAAAATATATTGAAGACTCTTGTGGTCGGTAAACACATCCACATGTACCCCATACAAATAGTGTCTCCAAATTTTTAAAGCAAAGACTACGGCCGCTAACTCAAGGTCATGAGTTGGATAATTCTTCTCATGCACCTTGAGTTGTGTCGAGGCATAAGCTACAACATTACCATGCTGGATGACAAAACAACCTAAACCAATCGAGAAGCGTCACCATATACTACAAACCCTTTGGTGCCCTCTGGTAAGGTCAAAACCAGAACGGAGGTGAGCTTATCTTTCACCAATTGGAAGCTCTTTTCACAAGATTCTAACCATTCGACCTTGAACTTCTTTTGATTTAAGGTCGTTAATGGAGATGCAATAGATGAAAATCCCTCAATAATCATCTGGTAGTAACCGGCCAAACCCAAAAGCTTCGGATGTCGGAACGACTCAAAGGTCTAGGCCAACTTTTGACCGCATCGGTTTTCTTTGGATCAACTTCTGCACCCTCACTAGAAACACTGTAACCAAGGAAAGCAACCGATCTTAGCCAAAAATCGCACTTGCTAAACTTAGCATAGAGTTGGTGATCTTTGAGGACTTGCAATACTATCTTCAAATGATTCATGTGATCAACCTCACTTTTAGAGTATATCAAGATGTCATCATAAAGACAATAACAAATGAGTCTAGATAATTTCTAAACACACGATTCATAAGGTTCATGAAAGCCGTCAGGGCATTTGTAAGACCAAAGGACATCACTAAGAACTCAAAATGACCATAACTTATTCGGAAGGCTATTTTCGGAACATCAACACCTCTCACCCTAAGTTGGTGATAACCTGACCTCAAATCAATTTTTCAAAAGTAACTCGCTCCTTGAAGTTGATCAAACCAGTCATCAATCCTAGGGAATGGATACTTGTTCTTAATGGTCACCTTATTTAATTTCTGTAATCAATACACATATGAAGAAATCAATCCTTCTTCCTCACAAATAACACTGGTGCACCCCAAGGAGATATATTAGGTTGGATGAATCCCTTATCTAACAAATCTTTGAGTTGAGCTTCTAATTCCTTCAACTCCGCCGGGGCCATCAGGTAAGGAGGGATTGAAATGGGTTGTTTATCCGGCGATAAATCTATGCCAAAATCTATTTCCCGTTCGAGAGAAATTTCGGGTAAGTCATCAGGATAGACTTCTACAAAATCCTTCACTACGAGGACCGACTCCAAAGGAGGAATCTCGGACTCAAGATCCTTGACCCTCACAATATGATAGAGACAACCCTTAGAAATCAACTTACAAGCTTTTAGAAATGAAATGATCCTTCCCCTAGGAACGGAATTTCCTCCCTTCCATTCTAAAATGGGTTCATTAGGAAATTGAAACTTCACAATTCGGGTCCTACAATCTATGGATGCAAAACAAGCTTGAAGCCAATCCATCCCCAATATAACATCAAAGTTTAACATATCAAGTTCCACCAAATCAACTAAAGTGACTCTATTGGGCAATTATATGGGACAACCCCTATAAACTCTTTTAGCAACTATGGAATCACCCACCGGGGTAGAAATCGAAAAGGGTTCATCTAGGACATCGGGAAGCATATCAAACTTTATAGCCACTAAAGGGGTTACAAAAGACAAAGTGGCACCGAGATCCAACAATGCATAAACATTAATTAAAAATACTAGTAGCATACCGGTCACAACATCCGGAGAGCTCTCTTGATCACCTCGGGATTGGAGAGCATATAAGTGATTCTTCATAGGAGCATTGAGATTTTGGCCACTTGCTTGTGCTTGAGCATTTTCCATTCCTTGAGCCTTTAGCATAGGGCAGTCCCTCCTCATGTGGCTGCTCTTACCACAACCATAACAATTACCCGTGCCAACTAGGCACTTGCCTTCATGTTTTCGACCACACTTTGTACAAATAGGCTTCTCAACATAAGGACCACCACCTCTTGCTTCTTGAGGATTGGGGGTAGACACTTGACCTTTGTTGACCCTTGGAGTGTTAGGCAGACCTTGGTTGGAAAACATCTTTTTGAACTTTGGCTTATCTTGGATTTCAAACCTAACCTTAGAAGAATTTCCATCATTTGCCCTTGACCTCTTCAATTCTCTACCAACTTGCTTAAGCTTTTGCTCCTCAATTTATTCGGCATGAATCATAAGACGAGAAATGTCCATGGTTGGGATTAGCATAGCCGACCTACATTCATTCACCACAAGAATGGATACCCCTATAATAAATTTTTTCATTGTAGCTCTAAAGTCCGACACCAAAGTAGGAGCATGCTTGGACAATTGAGTGAACTTGAGGCCATAATCCTTCACACGTATACCCCCTTGACGGAGGTTGATGAATTCTAGCATTTTCCTCTCCCTTAGTTCCAAGGGGAAAAACCTATCAAGAAAAGTCGTCTTGAATGTAGCCCAACTTATCAGACCCTCTCTAATAGGTCTCCCCTCCTTCCATTGTTCATACCACACTTGTGCCACATCTTTGAGTTGATAGGCGGCTAACTCCGCCTTTTCTTAGGAAGACACACCCATAGCCTCTAGAACCTTAAAAACTTCATCAATTAATCCTTGTGGATCTTCTTCCACTTTGGAGCAAAAGAAAGTAGGGGGATTCATCCTTCCCTTATCCTAGAAGCGGTAGTGCTAGCATTGGGGTTCACTTGCACCATTGCATCCCTAGCAACTTGAGTGGCCAACACTTGAGTCAAATTATGAATAGCCGGCCTTATCTCAACATTAGACATAGCCCTTTCTTTAAAGGGAACTTGAGGGTTTTGAGGAGCTTGAGGGGTAACCGTTTCATTTACATTCTCCTCACCGGCCCTCCTTGCATTGTTCCTTCTTGTATTCATTGCCTATAAGCACAAGAGAAGGATTAGAAGAAAGGGACAAAATAGAGTTAAGACTCTTAGGCATGACTATGGAATAACAAAATAGTACAAGTTCCTAAGTATCTCATAGCCTCTTATTCATAAGTGTGGTGCGCTTCACAGCCATGAACAAAACTCTACGCGACGTGGTATCTTGTGACATAAATCCTACATTATTCTTAACCTTTTTCTCTGATACCAAGTTTGTAACGACCCGAGAGCACCCCATAGTCGTTACCGGCGTATTCGACCTTGAAGAGGTCTTATACAAGCCTATAGCATTCGTCATAGCATGTATCATAGAATAAAATCATGAAAAAATTTAAAACTTTTACTTTGGAAGTTCAACTTCACTTCATATATGAAAAATAGAATCTAACTTCGTCACAATGTGCCATCTAGACATAGAAGTATCGAAAATGGGACTTAGCCCTTACATCAATAAAAAGTCTTGAAATATGGAACTACAACAATGTCTATCAACATAAGCAAATGACTAAACAAAGAAGCTAGATCATAGGGTTTTGTCCTCGGACTTGAGGACTCACCAACTTGGGGAAGCAACTCCAAATATCTTGAGAAGTAAGCTTGAATCCTCAACGGCCCGAACTTAAATGTTTTGGGAAAAAGGGAGAAAATATGGGTTAGTACAACACACGTACTAAGTATGGCTACTATGGATAAAAACCATTGAAACATGCATAAAAGGACATTTAGTCAAAACATGCTTTTTACCAAGTAAATCCAATATGCATACAAAGTAAGCATCATAGTCCAATCCAACATAATATCATCCCAACATGTAGACAACCCAAGCAATACTAGTGCAATGCAAAGAATAGAACCCCATAACCCTATTCAAAGCCAAGTATCACATTAAGCAACCTACTTTATGCATACATTCATAACTTACCATATTTATAATGATCATACATAACATAGCTTCAACATACATAAGTCATAATCATAAGAGAACACTACTACAACCATCTCTTAGGATCCCACAAGTGCAATGTGCAAGAGAAGTCCCATACCCTCCCTTACACTATGTAGAAACCCTTGAGAAATCCATAGTTAGAGTTCACACCTTTCATACCTTCATTTACTTTTACATTAGGGAAATATTGCAATAACCGACATAGACCACGAGAGCTACATAGAATCCGATGTTCTACTCCCACACCGAAAAGAGAGGGTTAACACTTGCCTAAGGTGTAACCATCGTACATAGCTATGTAGGTTGATCCACTAAGATAGTGTCATATGTGGGCACATAGTTAAGGGTCAAGGAGATTGCTTCTAGAAACCCTAACTTTCTAAATGTGGGGGCTTCCATCTCATGAGACAACACATACCGTGGGTAATCGGGACTTGCTAAACATGAGAAAAACCCATGTAGGGAGCCAGACTTACTAAAGTGAGACCCCTATCTCATTTACTTGCCCTTTTGGTGCTAAGCATCTAATTCCCTTTTGTAATCATCTTTAGTCATCACATAAGTTCACATTAGCCTTTTATAGAATCTTATGTAGACATGTTACCATAATAGCTCAATGTGTTCATAAGTGAGTAACAATCCTTTCACTTTAGAAACACTTAGCAAGTGAGTAAACTTTTCACTTTACATTACACTATAATAATGAGGACTACCTTTCAATCACATAGCAATCATACCATAACATACATACATATTTCATAGCTAATTCAAGGGTAGAGGGTTACCGATGAGGAAACAGGGTCATCAACACCACAACAACACATTAGGTATAACATCATTACAATCTAAGTAATTCACCTTTCATACTTGAGTTCAAAGAAGAGCCAACCTTCATACCTGCTTGCCCTTCATGGGACATTTATACTTCAATTACAAAACAATTCATAACAAATACATAATGCAAGGTAATTCATGAAGTAATAACGTAATCCACATCAATATAAGCAATTGACATATTCCCTTCATGGCCTTCAAGGCTTCATTCAAAGATTCAACCCTAATTTCTTAGAAATTATACATAACCTAGGGTAGAATCATCATACAAACATGAATTACATAACATCACATTCAATTCATAGCCTTCAATCAATATCCAACACAAACTATGGTTGGAATTAGGAAAAGAAGGAGAAGCATGGGTCTCATGGGGAATTCTTCAAGAAACCACCCATTCAACATAAATTCATCCATAATTGTTCATATAAAATCAATCAAAGTCAGTTTATAATATCAATTTCACTTTAGAAAGAAGACCCGCGTTTTTGGATTGAAACCTAAAAATTGAAGATTTTGAAATTCATCTTGAAGGGGCCTCTTGGGGAAAGGAATCCCAAGAGTGATAAGAAACCATACCTTGTTGATGAATTAACCACGAAAATCCGAGTTGAAACCTTGGAGATTTGGTCTTATTCTTGAAGCTCCTATCTTCTTCAATGGAGTTCTTGAGAAGAGAGAGAGTAGAGAGAAGGAAGAACTTTAGGTTTAGATCTTTGGGGTTTTGTGTTTTGGCTGATAAAAGTTAGGTAAACCGACTTAAAATCATTATATACATGTCCCTTAAAGTACCTTAAATACCCCTCACTTGGTTGGACTCTTTAATGAAATAAATATCGATTTCTGAATTTCTTCATTTTCGTCGCGGAACCAATCTGCGACGCGGAGCTCTTCCCTAAAGATATTTGGAATTAAATTTTGAGAAAGTAGAGTCTGTGACACGACCGCATCGCGAACTAACCTTTTGCTCCTTGGGGGAGCTAGTCCGCGACGCGGAGATGTTCCCTCCAAGTGCAATTTGCAAGCTGCCCTACCAGCTTGCTTGGCCAAGGTTGGGGTCCTCTTCGAGGTCCCCTTAGGGTGGCCCCGAGGGGTCGTATTTAAAATTTTTGACCCTATAAACATATATTTAACTAATTTAAACCTTTTTACAAGATTATACCATCATACGACACTCCCAAACCTGCCAAAACCTAAGGACACACTAGAACACACTCTTCTCTAGTTTTCGAATGTCGTGGTCATTTCTTGACGTTTAGACTTTTACTCTTCCAAACAAAGTCAATTGCATTACTTTAGGTTTATAAACATCATTTTAACTATTTTTAAGTCATTATTCATAAAGTGAGGCTATAACTTAAGACATAGAATTTCAGGGGTGTTACAAAAGGATGAATAATAACTAAGTACTTATTGAATATTGTTGATGCATGTATTGGTAATTCTTTCGCTTAGAAGTTACTTTAACGGTGGCCAATGTTAGAACTCGCCTTGTAGCTACTTGCCGAACCAAGGATCTAGTTAATAAGAAAATAATTATCAACAGAAATTTAGTGTGATACTATCTAATAGTCCAATGTCAATTGGTGCGAGGGTGAAAACTAAGCCATACATTCATATGATGTCTAATCTAAGGTAAAGGTAAGGGTTAGTAGACTATACACACGTGGCAAGACCAAGGTGCGGAGTAAAATTCCCTACTTGGAGGACCAATCACTTAGGGATACCTATCATACCAATTTCGCAGGTGATACACTAGGAAACTATTACTATTATTAGGATTACCGCATTATGAGCTTATGAGGAACACATACTCCCTAGATTCTCTCTCTCATTGATAACAGCAAAGATCGATCTTGCTCAATTGTTACTTAAACAACAATCAGTTATTTGTTACAAATATCCCCCCCTCCTTTACTTACTTGTCTCGGAAAGAAGTTGACTAAACAAATATAAAGTGAGTTAAGTTTAAGTCTAAACCATATTCCTCGTGGGATCGACCCCAACGTACAAGTTGGGTTCTTTATTTAACAACGCCCACTTATACTTCTTTAGAGAGGTGTAATTTGAGCGTATTAGGTAGCTCACTTAAAGTGAGAGGTGTTTTGGGAAATTTCGGTTTGAGTCCAGTCAATGTGAAGTCATTTGGGGTAAGTTTAGGGTCACTATGTCAGTAATTTTTAACTAAAATTCACCTAAATTAAGTCATATTTTTCCAAACACCCAAACAATTCCCAAAGTTCATCCCCCTCCAAAAATTCTCTCTCTAGAAAACAATAAGAAGAAGAAGAAGAAGAAGAAGAAAGAGGAGGAGGAAGAGGAGGAGAAGAAGAAGAAGAAGGAGAAAAAGAAGAAGAAGAAGGAAAAGAAGAAGGAAACGAAGGAGAATAAGGAGAAGAAGGAGAAGAAGGAGAAGGAATAGGAGGAGAAGGAGCAGGAGAAGAATGAGGAGGAGGATGAGAATGAGAAGGAGAAGAAGGAAAAGAAAAAGAAGGAGAAGAAGAAGAAGAAGAAGGAGAAGAAGGAGAAGAAGAAGAAGAAGAAGAAGGAGAAGGAGAAGGAGAAGAACAAGAAGAAGGAGAAGGAGAAGGAAAAGAAGAAGAAGTAGAAGAAGAAGGAGGTGGAAGTTGGAGCTAGGGTTCAAGGAGCAAGGTTTTCTTCTCAAATTCATTGGGTTTAATTGCTAAGGTATGGTAGCTCTTCATCCATTGATAGAATTCATCCATTGAGTCCCTTCAAAATCCCAATTTCAAATATAGAAATCTCCAAAAGTTAGGGTTTAATTCTGAATTCATGGGTTCCCTTCAAAATCGATTCTAATGATTGAATTATGTTATATATGTATGAATTGATGATTTCTTATAGTTTTTATGATGAATTCCCCAAGAACCCATGAAACCCCCATATTTCTCAATTATGAACATGTGATGTGGGTTTGTAGATCAAAGAAGGAAGTGATGAAATTATGCAGGTAGTGATTGGGTTAATGATTTATGAATATATTAATGTCAAATGTAGTGAATTCTAGATGTGTTGATTGATATGAGATTTGAACCTTGAAAGGGCAAATTATGATAATATGCATGCTTTATGAAGTTTATGTATATGCTTTAAGAACACTTTGGGAGTAAAGTGTTTATGATTATGATTTAGTTGATATGATGTGAAAGGTTTTCTCACAATATGATGATTCCAGGGTTGAAAAGATTTCTCACCTATTGAATCTATATAAAGATATGTATGGTCAAAGGTTATTCTCACGCATGATCTATGAGCTATCTTGTGAATTATGTTGAATTGAGTGTCAAGTCATTCTTCCATGAATATGAACTTAAGTTAAGACTTAATATGAACTTCGTGAGAATTAATGCTTAGCACCGAGTAGATATAGTATATGAGATGAAAGCTTTTAAACTAGTTGAATCCGGCTTTCCAAATGGGTTCCTTTTCCGCTAGTTGAGTCCGAGTTTCCAAAGTATATCTCATGAGATAGAAACCTTCTACTCTAGTTGAATCTGAGTTTCCAGTAGCAATCTCCTTATCCTATAAAGTATGTGCCCTCATAGGTATTTAGCTAGTGGATCCACCTAAGCTAAGAGTATGGTTCTACCTTAGGCAAGTAGAGCAACCATTTTCAGTGTGGGAGTCACCGGATTCCATGTTTAGCTCACATGGTCTCATGTCAGTTTAGGCTTGTTCCCACAACAATAATATGAACAGGAATATAAATTATGAACAATGGTTACTCAAGAAGATTTTAATGAGTTTTAAGGTTCTAAGTATGATGAATATGAAAGATGGCCTAAAGAGGTTTACTTAGCATGGGTGAGATTTATGGGGTCTTATCCATGCATTGCACAAGTATGATTTAAGGGTGTTTATGAAGTGTTTCACATGTGTTATGATGATCTATATGTTGACTATGCTTATGACTTATGCTTTTCCACTATTTTCATGATGATGTTTATACTTAGTAAATTGCATGATTACAAATAAAATGTCCCTTTTAGCATGTTTTCAATATTTTTATGCATGGCTACCATACTTAATGCATTTTTGTACTAACACCTACTTTTCCTACATTTTTCCCAAGTGTAGAGTTATGTACTCAAGGTGATAATTGTTGTGGCTAAAGTTTGGATTTGCTTACTCTTCTAGCTTGTTGGTGAGTTCTCGTGATTCGAGGACGGATGTTATCTCATTGTAGTTTATTTATTGTATTTCCTTTTCGGACTATGTTGTATGGTTGTGTCCCTTTTCTCATTCGAATGTTGTAATAGATGGATATGTTGAGACTTAGAGTCTAGACTTCTGCTTTTCTTTCATGAAAATTTTAGACTTGAAATGCATTTTTACTCTTATTGTTATATTGCTTATGTTATGATATGCCAAGTGGCTTGTATGGGTCCTACGGGGTTCTATACGTCATGTTACATCTAGGGGGTACCCCTGGGCCGTGACAGTAAGGTGTAATCTTAGGCAACAATTCAAAGAAGGAACCAAATGTCCAAAATATTTTGTGACTACCTTGAGAGGGTGTGTATCCATTTTGGCACCATTTGAGCCTAACCGGTTTGTTGGTAAAACCAAAAAAAGCCTATTAAACCTAATTTTCCCTACCTTCTCACCAAAATTCCTTTTTGAAGCACTGTTATGTTTGAATAGCCAACTTAAGCCAACAACCTAAGTTGGAGGGTGTGCAAAGGAAGAAGCAATGATAGCCAAGTAAAGGGCAAAGAATGATGAAATGAGAACCAACTTTGGAGTTTGTTACAAAAAGAAGGAACCCTTCCTTATAAAAAAAAAGAGTCATTGTGACGAAAATGCATTGGAAAAATGAAAATGAAGAAGAGAAGTGAATAAAATAAAGGGGATTCCAAATAAATCGAATGTAAAGTCAAAGTTTAAGTTCTCAAATGAAAATGAATGAAAAGAACTTGAGAAGTGGTGAAGATGATTGCAACAATGCTTTAAAAAGGTAAAATCACTGAGGCAAATTGATCATAACTTAACCCTCAGCACCATTCTAAGCCTAAAAGACCCTTGAGATCTTGCATGAACTAGGTTGTGTGATGATTGGAAAATATGGGCTTATCTATGGGACAAAGCTAGCATGTGTTTCTCTTTTTAGAGAGTGAGAGTTGCATTGATTCCTTATTTCTTTGTGATTTGCTTTGTGAGAGAATATAATTGTTCGTGATTAAAAGGCACTTGAATGAATTTATTGAAACATGTAATTGCATTAAAAAAGAAGCTAAAGTGAGTTTGATCTTGTTTTGAGACTAGCTAGTCATCATTTGAAGCTTTTTTATCTTGATTGAGTGCAACATGTTGTTGAGAGAAGTCTTGTTATAGCACTTGCATGCTAGCACTCATTGATTCTTATTGTAGACACCCTTATTGAGCTAAATGTGTTCTTGATTTACTTGAGGACAAGGAAAAGTTTAAGTTTGGGTTGTCAATGAGTGGTAGATTTGCACTCAGTTGAGGTCTATTTAGCTAAATGTTTTGTGTCCTCAATGCCTAATTTTGTCCTATTCTGATAATATATTGATTATTTGCAGCAATAAAGGCAAATGGACAAGGCAAGGAGTGATGTTTGGAAGAATAATAATCAGAAATGTGAAAAGAAGTGTGAAATATACAATTGTGATCTTGAAACATAAAGGGTGAATCGCCAAATAAACTTGAGACCACCTAAGTTGACAGTGCACTTAGTCCACTCCGAAGGTTAATCGGCGAAGTGATATAGGAATGGCGATCCGCCGATCGACAAAAGACGAAGTGTGTGGATTTCGCCGAATGTGATAGTGCTGACAGATAAAATGATGGTCCAAAGTGAGACATGTGGTAATCGGAAATTCGCCGATTTGATAAAAGTGTACTCAAATGGGATCGCTGAATAAGGCTCAAACACATAAAGCCTGAAACAAAAAAAAAGATGAACTGAAGGAAGATTGTCGATTAGCCGAATGTGGTTGGCGAACTCAGCTAACATCACTAAATGAAACGCAGAGTTAATTTTTGTGTAAAATTTTGTGAAACTAAAAATAGCCTAGAGGAGAGAGAAAAAGGTGTCCAAGAATTAAGAGAAACAGTCTGAACATTCTAGAGAGAGAAACATTTTTCATTTAGTGAAAACACCAATAATTTTGCGATTTTTAGATTTGTGAACTTGAATTTGGTAATTTGAGGTTAATTTGAAGTGGGTTTGCTATTCAGTGCTCAATTTCATGCTATATATGGCAAATTTCATGCAAGATATAATTTATTTACACTTTGCAATGTGTGGCTAAAACCCTAAACTCTCCCTTATCAAAATGTAACTTTAATTGGAAAAACCTTTTCCAAACCTTGTAAGTCTGGTAAAATAAAATGGGTGTGACAAATGGAAATTTTGCTAAAGAATAACTGTAATACGAGCTTTGATATATTGACTTGTACATTACTTTTATTATATTATTAAATATATTATATGTGTTGGCCTAATCTACTATGAGACTACTTATTAATTGCTTTTATATTACTGAATTGTAATATTAATATCTTCTTTCACACACCTCTCTGAATCATCAATATTACAATCTTGAGAATTGCAACTATGCACCCAATTTTTATCAAGATATAGCCAGTTGATCTTTGGTCCATGGAGAAGGATTATTAGTCACACATATTTAAGATGGGTAGAAACTACGCACAAAGACGGAAAGCGATGCTACCGGTACGTGGCTACTCCTCAACTGAAGTTCTATGCTAGTTTTACAACTAGTCTAGATACCTTTCTACATCAAGTTTACACTTAATAGAAATTAAATACAAACATGATTTTATTAGTAGGCTTCACATTGTTCACATCACATACATTTAGTTTTGCTCAACATAAGGATTGGGTATATCTAAAGAAAAAATAGTCTTTTAGACCAACATGTTCATGACTATGTGCTATTTGGAAAGTTTGGTGTGAATTTCTATTGTCTTTAAGTTAAATTAGTTCAACGAAAGATACAATATTCCTCTCTTTTTTTTTTATTAATTATACCTATTTTTAGCTAAATCTCAAATAGTGTGGTTCTTATAATTTTTCTATAGTATATTAAAGAAATAGGTTTTCCAATTGGTCAATCATATTTTAAGCTATGTGAAATATGATCATTTTATTCTCACCTCAATGAGATATGTAGGCAACCCGTCTTATATTTGCTAGTCCTTGTTCAAATCTTAAAGAAGGATAAAGAATACACATACAAGGAAGGAGAAAAAGGGTGAAGGATTTCCTAAAAGTAGTAATAATACCTTTATAACTTTCATCCTAAAACTAATGCCAAGTCCCATAATTTTGTCTTCTATTTTAAACCCAACTAAAAAAATAAACCAATTCAAATATTCCACAAATTCTAAATTACATTCTCACACTACTACAAACACTACAATAATTTAATCTAAATAAATTCACCTATATTCATATTCCAATCCATAATCCATCAAAATGAGAAAAAGTTACCATCCAAATAAAAAAGAAAAACAAAAAGAATAAAAAAGAATGGGTGTGGCCTATTTTTCTCGATGGTGGCTCAGATGGTACCCATTCTCGAGACACAACTTCTTTGAGCAGTTTCAGACATCATGGCAGAGTCAATTTTATGACTCTATGTGTCGAACCCACATTTCCATTTTTGGGTTTAGTTTCCAATTTCAATTTCCATTATTAACATAGGTATTGTTGTGTTTGTTCTGCATCTCGTGGTGGTGTTGATAGCTTGGCATAATTAAGAATTCCTCCAGAAGAGAAAAGCACCTGAGTTGTAGTTTGTTTGTATTTGGTTTCATCCTTGAGGTAGGTTGGGATTTTCATTTTCTTAGACTTAGCTCATTTAGATCAATTGTATGTTGAGTAGTATAATATGATTAGGTTGGATTTTAGGATTAGTTTAGACTTTACTTGATCTTTAGCCTATTTATGACAATTATTGGGTTTCTTAGTGTAGTTTTAGCCAGAAGACTTTAGTTTAGGTTGAGAGTCTTGTATCATGTAGTATCCTTAAAAATGACTTCCAAGTGGCATGAAACTTAAGTGGTTGTGTGTTTTTCCTTGGATTATACTATTGGTTGTTTATGGTATTTTTAAGATTTTATGCATGTTGATGTTGATTATTGTGCCCAATGTCATCAACTTGGATAAGCTGGAGTCCCAAGATAGTGTGTATCTACCCTTGATGGGAATTACACGAATATGTTTTTGAGGTGTTGGGATATTTAGTATAAAGGTTTGGAATTAGTGGTGATTTGAATATGGTTGTTGCACTTGAATGCTTACTACTGAAAAAGACGTGTAATTTGTGAAAATAATAGTTATTCATATGATTTAGCAGTCATTGAGACTTCTATGTTTTAAAATGGCAATAACACTCATTTACTTTATTGCCTATACTTTCGGCTACTTTTGCATTGATAACTCTGATGTACAATTCTTGATGTCTCGTCCCCTTAGTTATGGGATTGATTGCACTATTTTTACTTTTTGATAAGTATGGGGTATAATCTCGGGTGGCCCTTTGATATATATCTTCATTATTGGTATTATGTGGTTAAGCCTGAGGCATTATTCCAAGTAGCCTAATGCTTCCTTCGGGCTTCTTACTTCACTTTATTTGTAAGTTTCATTGTATCATTGTGTGATTTGGCTTTTGAGTAGGCTTATTGTGCTCTGTATCTCTGTGTATATTGTGTCTTAGTTCTTGATGTTACTTGTCTGTTCTCCTTAGTGTTCGTTTTGTATTGTAGAATTTATTCTTGGCTATTATCACCCTATTTCTCTTTAATTGTGTATCTTTTTGAGATCGGTCGGCCTATGATTCCTAGTGAGTACTCCTTGTTTATGTACTAATACTAAACCTCTATATCATTTTCTAAGGTAGCTTCAAGTATGATCTATCCTTAGTGAGCATTGTCTCTACCTTGACTGCCACAAACTTTGATTATTGTGAGCTCCTAGCGTTTAGCGTCTTGCTGCATTCTCTCTTTTGTAGTGAGTTATGTTTTTTCTTTTTTAGCCAAATCTCTTTTATATATAGCCTTTCTGTACTTAGTAGCTCATGTATTGGTGATATAATGTCCGGGGTTGATTCATGCGTTAGTTTTTCATCTAAATGAATTTTAGGCATCTTCTATTTTGTATCGTACAATAGATTTATGACATGGCCCAATCACTATATTCTATTTCTATTTATGCTTATTCTTATTACTTCTGATTAAGCTGTTATTTTCTGCATCTTGTGTTTAGGGTTTAGGCTTGCCTAATCAGGAGTTGTAGTAGGCGCTATCATGGCTCGATCTTGGGTCATCACATATTGGTATATATCTTATAAATTTGGTACTTTCGTTGAAGTTTGTATCAATTGGGACAGAGTTAGGGGTCCAAAGAAGGAATTGGAGGAATATTTGTACTTTTGCAGTAAATTCGAGGATGTTTTCTTAGACTAAGTTCTAAGTTGGTTTCGTCAAATAAGATAGTATGTGTATTGGTTTGGTGGAGCAGGCAGACTCAATACCGTCATCTTTTAGTATCTTCATACTTTTTCCCATTGACTTTTGAGGATGAATGACATTTTATTAGTGGATTTCGTAAATCCCCTCCGGGTCATTTCCTTTCTTTCCAAATCATTTCAGCTACCCATGTCATTTATGAGTTGCCAAGATTGACTATTCAGTCGCCCTATCGTTCGTTTAGGTTTGTTGCATGTTTTTCGTTTTGGAGCTTTTGATGTTTGAATAGATGATTCCCGTTCAAACTAAAGGTAAACAACCTCATAATGCAATTCATAAGGTTCTATTAGTTCTTAAACATCGAGTTTGGTCTAGAAGAACATTCAGTGCGGATGCTAAGCCATTGGGGCTCATTTCAAGCTCCCTTGTGGGACCTTATTTTTTTTAAGTACCCTCTATTGGAAGTTGTGATATCTCCATTGAATTTTGAATGCCAAATTAAGTGGGTTAGCATATCTCATTTGCATTCACGGGGTTTAGAACAAATCTCGACCCTTCGTCGGAGTATTTTGCCCAATCCAATTGTGAGATGGTAAAGCACTTGCTGGTGCAATCTCACATGTTATTCACGTTCTCCGCATAGCACCACGTTTGCAGAGGTTTGTTTATTTGGCCTTCACATTCACGATCTAGGTGTCGCATTCGCGGAGACCATGTCTTCAGGTCATCGGATTCGTAGACATTACTTTGTTATCACATAGAGTAGGGGGTGCACCATTCACATTCGTGAGGTCCCTGAGGAGTGGTAGATTCGCACTCATTTAAGGTACATTTAGCTTAATAATTGATGACCTCAATGCCTAATATTGTCCTATTCTAATTTAATGTTGATGATTTGCATCTAAGAAGGAAATTCGACACGGCAAGGATTGATGTTTGAATATATCGCCAAAAATGCAAACAAGAAGTGCAAACCATACATTGTGGATAGCCTAACAAGAAGGTTGATTGTCAATTGAGCATGACCTTGCCTAAATTGACAGTGCATAGCACTTGTGTCTATCAAATCGGGTTGGTGGGCTCTAGTGGAAACGGTGATGCGCTGAATGAGAAAGGCAGCCCTGATGAACATCACCCAAACTAACAATATGGAAAGAAAAGATTGAATACTTGAAAGGTGAATCAAGGTGGTACTCGGCAATGCGTCGAACATGAAAGGCTGACTAAATCGAGTTCTCCAACTGAGGCTCAAAACACTTGAAGCCTAGAGCATCAAAATGCGAGTTCAGGAGCAAAAGGTGATTGCGAGTCCCCATGGTTCTTTTTCATAATATACGTAGCA
This sequence comes from Solanum stenotomum, assembly GCF_019186545.1. Taxonomy (NCBI): domain Eukaryota; kingdom Viridiplantae; phylum Streptophyta; class Magnoliopsida; order Solanales; family Solanaceae; genus Solanum; species Solanum stenotomum. The sequence continues at coordinate 42,419,091 of NC_064282.1, forward strand.
TGGCATAAGTGTATGAGGTTTATATGACTTGGTGTATCACGTCAGGAGAATAAGTTTGCAAAGGGGTAATAAAATCAAAGAATTAGACTAAAGTTATGGGTCAAGGATACCATTAAACAAGTTCGAGTTAAATAATGTTTATTCTAACACCTCGCTCGTTCAGAAGGTTTAAGTTAATCAGCACCTTTAGGCTAAGATTAAGACTGTCTTATATTCTAATAAGGATGTTTTATAATGTAATATAGTCACTCAATGATCCTAAGTTAAGTTTTAAAGTCAAGCAAGTGGGGAAATAAAAGTCGACAAAAGTCAGAGTAAGTTTCTTTGATAAACATTCTGAAATTTGGGTTAAATGTCTTGGAGATTTTCTCCCAATTATAAATCTTTAGAAGAATCCCAGTATACCAAATTGAAGTTATACGAGTCTAATTTCTAACGCACTAACCATTTGTCCATACGGCTTCAGAAAAGAGAGATATTCATATTTTAGTAAGACTGCATAAGCAGGCACGTGAAGTGGGTCACCCTAGCCCCTATGAAGGTTTAGGTTTATAAGACTTTGAAGCTTTTAAGGCTCAAAATTGAAGATTTGCAAGTGGGTTTTTGAATTTACTCAATTTGGACCATTGTAAAGACTTGAGAAACTTTACCTAGATCATGGCTAACGTATTTCGTAATAGTTTCTCTATTTTTATGATGAGTAGCTAAAACCCCAATTCTTAGGGTGTGATCATGTGATTATGGGCTGAATTAGCTTATGGGTGTTGTTAGTTACTCATTTAAAAGCTTAATTGAAGTGGGTTTAATTGATAGTTATGTTTTAAACTAAGAATGTAGTTGCGAATGCAATTTGAATTTAGAATTATGAGCTTGCTTGAAAAAGATGTTTTAGAATCAAAGCTTTCAATTGATGATTGTAGTTATTGGGTTGATATGGGTTTAGCTCAAAATAGTAAATCCTAATCTCGATTCTACCTATCTAGCTCGGGAGAGTACATGAATTAAGGTGTGGGTTGTTCTTATTTGCTAAGTTTGTTGATATTCGAAAGAAATCACTTGAATCATGATAGTTGTTCGAGAAAAACTATCTTACTTATAGTCTAGCCTACCCACTGATATTTAGCTATTTATTAGTGATTTCAATTAACCATATAGTTAAATTTGCATATAATCGATCACATCCCGAGAATCCCTCTCAATATTGTTATTTTCTTCGTGTTTGATTGTGTTGTAGTTGATAATTGGCAATCCAAACCCCCCATCTGACATTCTTTGTCATCCCCTTAGACTTTTTTACATGTTTTTGATAAATTTTATTCCCATAACTGCATAGACAACTTTATAACTTCATAACTAAATTTAGACACATACCACTCACTGTGGGGTCGACCCTTACTCTTTGTTAGGTTTTATACTAGTTACCAATCGTTTAAACCTAGAATTGGATGAGGTGTAATTGAAACATTAATTAAAGGGTTCCCCTACAATCCAAGCCAAGATCTATATGATTTCAATGTGGTTTCACCCTCAGAATCATGTTAATAGAGATTGTGTTACCTCTTTCCTCCTAGTTGGTTGTGATTTGAAAGATTCTTCATGGTGAATGAGTCTTTTGTTTAGGTTATGTTGCTTCTGTTTGGATGTATTAATTCTCACCCTTGATTTTCTCTAGTGGATCCAAGTTATAGCTATGCTATATAAGCAAGTACACGAACAGACAACTGGAAAAGCATACTTGGATAGTTATGTGATGTTGGGATGTTGTTAAGTATTTTCTGAAGTTGTTGTTGCTGGAATTTTTGGAAATTATTTGTATGTGTATGGTTGTTGTTGATATGAATCTTGAAGAGAAAAAGATGTATATATCGGTATTGAATGGTAAGACAAATTAGTGTAACGTTAGTTCTATTATTGCATTGCGATTTTCAAATGGTTTATTCTTGGTTCAAAGTCTCGTGTTTGGTTGTGGTTATTTTGGGGCTGGAAAGAGGGGGCGTGGCGATACACCAAATTTTTATTATTGAGCAAGCTACTCTATTTGGTTGTCGTTGACTATTTCGTAGGCTCCACTTATTAATAACCACTATAAAAATGTTTGTTATGTCATTAATTTGGGGTTTTAATTTGGAGAAGAAAGTGTAATGGAACATATATGTAAAAAGAGTCTGACGAGCTAATCACTCTCCTAGTAATCTCTAAATTAATATGTTGACCCTAACATGTTAATATTCTATCTGTAATGGTTGTGTGATATGATTTTATGTAGATTACATACTATAAGGAATGGGTACAATCCATATTATTACCGCAAGACCGGAATCAAAGTATGTTAAGGCTAAGCATTGTACTTACTTTGAGCTTGAATTTTAGAATACTAAATTGTCAAAGGTGGTTTTACTATTCTATTGATAGAAAGACCTTCTATGAAAGGCATTGGGATTGCAACAGACGTATTTTTGTGACACCATTATGTTGATATTCCACTCGTTCGGTTATATAGGGTACTGAGCGTCTATATATGTAATTTTGTTGATTCCCTTGACTATAGGTCCATGTGTATATACTCTTATTCTTCTTTACATGTTGTAACTTAAAAAGATTAGGGAGTAACATAAAAAAATTGCAATTATTACTCCTTCCTCACTAATCTATTTCTTTTAAAAAAACTTTAAAAGAATATGTCGAACTCCACAAAACTTAATGTAATTCAAATGTATAAACTACTAAAGGAAAGGTTTTTTTTTTGGAAATACTTTCTTTTACAAATTACTAAGCAAACATATATAGAAACTAACTGAAGCAGCTTAAGCTTTTTAAGAACATCCTCGGGTTTAAGTTATTTTTCTTAATTTAAACGTTCAAGATTAATCAAAAAGTGTATGAGGTTCTACGAGACATTTACATATGATACAAAAGTGATTACGAGATTATGAGAACAGTAGTACTAATGGGCGAAGATTGACAAAATGATTATGGTAACATAAATGCATTACAAATCCACGACATGACATGTTACGCATTCTACTCGCAAGCTATAATCGGAAGGTATGGGGCCTATTGCCTATATCTATACATATGAGACACAAATTACCACCAGTTAGTGAATATGATGTCGGTTAGCTACCGGAAGGCACCATCATTGCTAGCACTTGATTGGGTATGACATGCATTTGCATCTATATTTATATGTTTTCATGGCATACAATTATACAAGCATACCATGCATATTTAATTTTTATACAATCGGATGTCAGTCATGGAGGCTATCACAGCTTCTGTTTCAGGTGGTATCTTTATTACCCTTATATAGCAGCTATTTATGATTCTACTTTCTACCTTACATACTAGTACATTTTTATTCATACAAAAGTCCCATTTCCTAGGGAAGCTGCATTTTATTTCATGCATTAAGATCCATGTAGGAAATCTGATTGACCCCTCCACTAGGATTCAAGGTTGAGCTGTGAGTTGGTAAGCTCCACATCTTTTTGGAGATTTCATTGGATGTTTACTTTGTTGTACAGTTTGGTTATAGTTGGGGACTTGTCTCAACCAGTGCTTATGACACTCTTAGAGGTTATTGTGGACACACTATTCTAGGTTTCTTTTTGCAGCTTCCAGTCTCTCACCATAGAGGCTTGGCATGCATATATATGTATGTACATGTGTATGTCCTCAATTGTATCCTCATCGGCCAACTAGTACATTATTATTTTTGTTTGTCTACCTTCATGGATATGAGTTGTTGTTATTCAGGGTATGACCATAATGGTCCATGCAAATTATTTTAAATGTCATGATGCCCACCCTTCTGGCCCCATAGTTGGGGTAGTTAGTATGTTTCAGTTGCTAACTCAATTGATGTTACGACCCAGGGGTACCCCTTAGATGTAACATGGCGTATAGAACCGAAAGGACTCCACACAAGCCACTTAGCTTTCATAACATAAGAAATAGAACAATAAGAGTTAAACACATTTCTAAGTCTTAAAAAGTTTTTCATAAAAGAAAGTTGAAGTCTAGGCAGTTGTCTCATCATAGCCATCTATTACAATACTAAATGTAATTGGGCCTAGCCCATACATCATGTCCAAAAAGGAAATACAAGAAGTGGAAACTAAAAACAATAACTCCTTCCTTGAACCATGAGGATACACCAAGCTCGGGAAAAGATCAAGTCCAAGCTCTAGCCACTAGAATGGAAACCCTATCTCTCGGAACCTATATTTGGGAACAATGTAGGCAAAAGTATGTGTTAGTACAAAAATGCACTAAGTATGATAAATATGCATAAAATCATTTAAAATATGCAAGAAAGGAACATTTCATTTCAAAGCATGGAAATGCCAAGTTAAAATATCATTTAAGAGCTTAGGAACCATAAGTCATACATATGGACAACATAAGTCAACATCATTTTTAAAACCTTTGAACTCATATACAAAGTTTCTTGAGTAACCACAGTTCATTATTCATGTTCTTATTGTGGGAAGTAGACTTAACCTACATGAGACCATGTGAGCTATAACATGATCACCCGGTGTTATCCACACTGAAAAGAGGTGTCGTACTTGCCTAAGGTAGAACAATGAACTCTTAGCTTAGGTGGATCCACTAGCTAGATAACCTATGGGGGCACATAGTTTATGGGATAAAAGATTGCTACTAGAAACTCGGACTCAACTGACGTAGAAGGTTTTCATTTCATGAAACATAAATGGGAAGTTCGGACTCAACTAACATAAAAGACTTCCATCTCATTTCAATATCCACTCGGTGCGAAGCATAAATCCCATGGAGTACTTATTAAGTCTTTATATAACTCATGTCTCATGGAAGGATGTCCTTGACAATAAAACCAAGTTAGTTCATTAGGATAGCTCATCATATCATGTGTGAGAAAACCTTTCACCGTCCATGTCTACATGTAAATCTTAGATTCATTTAGGTGAGAAAGCCTTTCAACCCTAGAATCATCATTATGTGAGAAAACCTTTCACAACATGTTCATTATGTGTTTGTGAGAATGTCCATTCAATCAATACAACAATATTATCATAATCATTAACACTTTTACTCTCAAGTGTCCTTAAAGCTTATACATAGACTTCATGAAAACATGCATAATCTCATAAAAATTACCCTCTAAAGGTTCAAAGATACATTCAATCACCAAATCTAGAATTCAACCATTAGATAGGGATTTCATCATAAATTCATGTAATTATATTACTTCATGCCTTAGGTTATAAAACTCCTCTTTCACAATGAACAACCCAACCTATGAGATCACAATTTGGAAAACATGGGGGTTTGCATGGGTTCATAGGGGAAACATCATAAAAGCATTGTAAATCATCAATTCATGCCTATTTAGAAAATATCATACCATTAAGATTAATAATAAAAAGAACCCATGGTATTAGAAGAAAACCCTAGCTAATTGGCGAATTCTACAATTTGAAATAGAAGAATTTAGGGACTCCATGGGTGGAATGAACCCATGGATGAAAGCTATCATACCTTGACTCCAAATTCTATTCTTCAATGGAGGAACTTGACCCTTAGCTTGAAACCCTAGGTGCAATCCTCTTCTTCTAGAGAGAGAATATTTGAGAGGTGTTGATTTTCTTTTGGGAATTTGGAAGAATGAATTAAGTGGCCCTAATTTGGGAGTAAAAATACTTATATAAGGGTTCTCAATGTAGGTAAAACGACATAGTATAGGAATAATTAATTAGGAAAATACCCAACTGCTCCTAAAAATACCTACTAGCAGTCGACCTACGACTCACCACCGATAGACCGGGGATGGACCTATGGTCCATCCCAAACATCTATGGTTAGTGGTCAGAGTGTTTTGGCTTGACCAAAGGTGCCTAGACCATGGGGCATGGACTGACCTATGGTCAGTAGGTCCCATCGTGGTCCCTATCTAGACTTGTTCTTAGTGACCCATCCACGACCCCAATCGACGGACCATGGTCTGACCCACGGCCTGTCCTGGTGGACCATCGTTCTTGATCAGAAAGTCTATTTTTGGGCTCCAATCACAGACCACACCTACGGTCCATGGGTCTACCTACGGACCATTGGTGGTCCTCGTGGATTGATGAGTCCACAAATTGCACTCATTTAGGTCTATATTTTGATAGAATTAGTTTCCTCAAATGCATATTTTATCTCAATATCTGATGAAAACCTTTAAGTTTCAGGTATTTTGAGTTTGAGGGAAAGTGTGGACACTACCTAGCAAAAAAGGAACAAAGGCAACTGAAAGAACGAAGAAATGAAGATTTGAGAATAGCCGAAACCATTCGGCGAGTCGCCAAAAGATCTTATCCTCGCCTTTTGTTCTACTGTATTGAGCCTTGAAGGAAGGGATCAAATCGGCGGTAAAAATGAGCAATCAGTGTATCGCCGAGCAGTTCCGTGAAGCTGTACTATGTCACCTAATATCCAAACACAACAATGCTGAAGGATAGAGAAAGACGGTAATGAAAGCTACCAAAGGGTGGATCACCGAGTTGATCGGCGATTTCGACTAACGACGCCAAATGATCCGCTACAGCACAGATTTTTGAAAACTATAAATACTCGTTGAGAGTTGTAGCTTAGTATCAGAATTTTAATATAGAACTTTTAAAATAGAATTTTGAGTACTGAGTTTGGAGACGGTGTTGAAGAACTTGAAGATTCAAAGGGTTTCAACTCCAAGATTTTGGATTTCGATCTCTTGGATTCTTCACTCTTTGCTTGTTTTGAGACTTAAATCTTCATACCCATTTGAATGCAAACTCATTTTGGTATAAATTTCTATCTCTATTACATGTCTAGCTAAAACCCCAATTCTTGGGGTGTTATTTTGTGAATATGGGTTAGATTATCTGTTGGGTCTTGCTTGTTGATGGTTTATTTTTTGTGTAAATGTGATTTTGTTTAGTATTTGTGGTGGAACTTAATGAAATTGTAGTTGCAAATACGATTTCACCTTTGTGTTTTTGGCTTTCTCGAGAGAGAGGTCGTAAAACTATGACTACTAAATTGATGGCCAGTGGGAGTGGGTCGACATGAGGTTCAACTCGAGAGAGTGAACCCTAGTCCTTCTCCCACACACTCAGCTCGAGAGAGTGAGTGGGCTAAGGAGGAGGTTGTTCTTTATGCAGCAAGTGCGTGTCCGAGAGGAACCCATTTGATTCGGGGTAAGTTGCTCGAGAGAGAATTTACCCCCACTATAGTCTAGCCTAGTCACAAATATTCAAGGATTTATTATCAAAAGCATGTACCCAATAGTTTAGCTTAGCCCGTATTCTTATCACATCCCAAGAATCCCCTCTCCTTGATTAGTACTCTTTGCAATTCTGCTTGTTTTTACTTAATTGTGACAAAACACCATGATTAATTTACACTTTTGTGTCACCTTTTAAATTTAACATGTTTATATTTGATAATTTTTTTAGTTATGACTACTTAGAACTTGATTTTATATTTCTATTAATTCTCAAGCCCACTTTCGTGGGACTCGACCCCAACCCTTGGTTGGGTTACTATTCTATTGTACGATCATAGACACCTGCATTGGAAGTTGTGTCTTGATTACGCAAACATCAAAATGGCGTCGTTGCCGGGGAGTGGTGTTATTTGAGAAATTTTAGTATAGTAAAAAATTTTGTTCTTCTTAGTTGTAGTTTGACTTACCTAATTTTTAGTTTTGTATTTTGCTTGATTGAGTTTGAAACCGAGGAGATGAGTATGTCAAGCAGTACTCGTGAGCAAATGGAGTTCCCTTCATTAGAAGTAATGATGTTCAGGGATCGTATTCTAACTTTCAAACAATTGGAAGGTGAACGAATTCATGAGGCATGGGCAAGGTTTAAATCGCTTCTGATTCGATGCATTTCTCATGAAATTCCTGATATAGTACTCATGGACTGCTTCTACAGAAGTGTTGGTCCCAGAAACAAAGCATTGGCTGACCGACTCATTCCATTACACATCAGCCCTATGCGATAGTAGCCCACCTGTTTGATCACATGGTTGAAGCAAACCAAAACGTACAGAAGGACTTCTTGATGGCCGCACTGATGACTCAGATGGATGAGTTGGCCAAAAAGATAGTAGGGATTGAAGTCCAATGCAAAAACAAGGACATATACGTTCCCCCTCATGAGCGAAGAAAGCCCAAGGACAATGAGGGTAAACGTGTAAAGGGAATGCTCTCAATCATTCTCAACAAGGTACGTCAGCATGATAGGGTTCTTGAAGAAGTGAATGAGAACATCAATTTGATGAAACAGATGATTGGTTCTCATTCCAGATCCATTCAACTGCTCGAGAACCTTACGGGTCATGTGATGCCTCATCTCCATCCGACACAAAGCAGGGGTTGCCAAGTGATGTTTTGGCTAACCCCAAAAGTGAAGTTTAGGTGTCAACCCACGTCGTGCCACGACGTTAACTAAGGCATTGTTTGGAAGGCAACCCAAAACCCTTAAATGCTTTAATTTTGTTTAGAAATAATGGTGTGTTGATGTTGTAGGTTTGAGTGCAGAAAGTGTTGATAGGTGCAGGTTGACGAGAAAATGTTCCATTCGGCACATCGCTGATTAGGTCGGTGATCCCGATGAAGACCATCGTTTGGCCTTTCACTTTGACTGGAGGTCCTGTAAAACTCAGCAAAGTAAATAATAACTCGGCGCGTCGCCGAGTGTATCAATGGTTGCGTCTAACGTCATCGAGCGGATGCGAACCGGAAGGGTATTAATAGCCAAAGGTTTTAAAGTTTCGAAATCTTCACTTTTCCCCGATTTCAAACTTCGCAAATTCACCCTTAGTAAGTATTTTCAATACTTTTGCATTCCAAATATTTTGGTTGTCGATTTGTGCTTGGAGTTAGATTACATTGCCAACTAGCACTTCAAATATCTTTTAATCGGCAAATAAGGTTGGCTTTCCTGAATCCCAAGGCTACTTTGAAAAAATTGTTCTCTTATGCAATTGGTCTTATCATATTGATGTGTGCTGGGCCTCTCTTGTAGATTTTAGATTTGTGAAATGTCGAGTTCGCTTCGTAAATCTTGCCCATTTTATCTTGATTTTTGAACTACATTTTTGTTGTGCATAAAAATAATCAAAAATCTTGTGGGTTTGTGTATGCGTGGTGTTTATCATGATTAAGTGTTATGGGTCTGAGCTTAATTGTACTAGTGCATAGTTTAATTTTATTTTCAGGGGTTGTGGGGTTGAAGTCGAGAAGATAGGTTGGAGATAGGTATTTGGGCCGTTTGGCGAGCCAGGTCGAGGTCGCCAAACGACTCGACGGTTCACCTAATGACCCCATCTCGCCTTTAATTTCATGCTACTTGTGATATGGGTTCTGTAACTTTCGGCAAGAAGTCTTTGATCGCTAAAAGCATTCAACGACTCGCCGAAAGTCTCCTTGATCGCCTTTTGTCTGCACCCCTGAATCTTTGTTGCACTATCTCTTTCAACGGATAAAACCCTGCTCGCCAAAAGAAGTTGGCGACTCGCCAAAAGTTTTTTCCCATCGCTGACTTGTTAAAATTTTTGAGCTAACTCCTATCGGCGAGCTCGGCCTAGCTCGCTAAAGCAACTTAGCGATTCGCCAATCGTTTCGACGAGTTTTTCTGCAATTGTGTCTGTACGAATTTGATTTAGTTGTTTTAACTTATTCCTAACTCTTTGCAGAAATGGCCAAATGAAGAAGCAAGCCACCCCAAGGTAAAACAAAGCGGATTACAATCAACAAGGATGCAGCTGCATCCAGAAGCAAGGTTGCTAAACATTCCACAACTGGTAGGAAATGCAAGCACTGACATGAAGGCTTTTATAGAAATGACCTCAACCAATCTGAAAGTGAAGGTGTGGGTTCTGATGAGGATGATCTGTTAATAGCAAAGAGGGCTGAGCGGCGAACTAAGAAGTTGAATGATTTATCGAGGATCAAGACTCCCCAGCCTACCACTACTACACCTCTAGTTCCAGAACATGCAATGGTATTAGCGCCTCCAGTACAGTGTCCTCCGACTAAGTCAATGAATCAAGTAAAGGCTTAGGGGCTGAGGACAATTCTGGAGGAAAGCGTATGTCCATAGACGGGGCTATAGATAGAAACCCAGAGATAATAGAGTGCCTGAGGTACTACAAGTTCCAAATCTTCACTAAACCTTGTAGCCCTTATATTTCAAACTGGGTAAGAGACTTCTACAGTGCATACAGTGCACTAATACCCCAGAAAAAGCAGCTAGCAGCAACCTTCAAAAAAGTTGACTATGTGGTTGTCAGAGGCAGGAGGGTGAAGTGTGATAGTGAGGCAATCAACGCAGTCTTGGGCATATCCACGAATATTGGGGATCACTACCAGCACTTGATTAGAACAAAGAAGCTGGATGAGATGAAAAAGTGGTTAGCCCCACTAATTTCTGATGAGACTCTGAAGTTGTCGGCGGAAGGAGTTTCGATTGAAAAGAAAGAACTAAACATAGCCGCAAGGTTCTAGTTCAATTTTATCAGCAGCACAATTATGTTGTCCCAGAATAAGTTGATCATTCGTCTTGCCAAGGCAGCTTGCCTAGGTTGCATCATAGAGAAGAGTCAGATAAACTTGGGTACAATAATTGCTTCAGAGATACTCTTGCGTGCAAGGTAGAGCCGAACCTCACTTCCATTCCCAGTCTTGATCACAGAATTATGCAAACGATCCCAGGTGCCTCGAAATGCCAAGAAAGATGTGGAAGTGATACCCACAGCCTATACTGATATCCGAAGGATCGAAACCAGGTACCTTAAGGATCAAGTAAAAAGGAAGAAAGCAGCATCGATGGAGTTAGTAAACATAGAATCATCACCTGCAGAGGCACCTCTGCCTACTCCGGCCCCTGGGCCTTCAGGTATATCCATTACCACTGCTACTCCTATTGATACCCCAGGTTCTTCAGCTACTGTTCGGTCTCCCAGACCTACTGTTGTTGTTGTTGTTTCCCAGCCTCCACTCACTCAGGCTTCCCTACTCCGGATGGGATAGCTAGCCCTTTCTGCTGATCATCGGGCTGCCAATCTAGAAGCCTCTGTTCCAAGCATGATCCAGATCGCCCTAGTTGATGTTGTGAAACCTCTAAACACTACCATTGATGCCCTAGCGGCCAGGATATCGGTGTGTGAGTATAACCAAGGGGCCACAGAGGAGGTGATGGCTTTAAAAGCTGCCATTGCTGAGTTGTGAAAAGATGTAGACCACCTGAAATCTACCGACGTGTCATGGTCTTTGGAACAGTAGAGATTCAAGATGCGCCTGAGATGCATTAGACCACCACTGGACATGGGGATAGACCAGAGCAGATAGTCGATCCTGAGTCAGAAGTAGAGACTGATGACAAGATGCATGAGAAGACTGAGGGAGCTGCAGATGAAGACCTGATATGGAAGCAATTATGATAGATACTGATGTGCAGGCTTCCTTACCACATTTTGCTGGATCCAGTAGAGCTAGTCCTTTTGGGGTTACTCCGGGCTCTGAAGCCTAGACAGATGAAGCGACCGATTAGCCAGGATCCCCTCTTTACCTCTCTCTCTGTCTTACTTTATTTTGAATTTTTGATTTTGTGTTAATTGTATTTGAGGACAAATTGCTTTCATTTGTGGTGGGGTGAGGCCCACTTTGTTGTGCTATTTGATATTCATATTTTGTTTATATTTGGGCTTTGGGCTTAAATTGTGTTAAATACTGCTTTTTGTGGATGTTTGAGCTTGTGGCTCCTTTTATTTTAAATTGCCAAATGATTTTGACCAGTCCGAAAAATTTTTCCACCTCTTGTGTGTTGAATGTGGCTGTTCTTTTGCAAAATTTGAGTCACGACCCGAGCCTACACCCTGGACATGGCCGGCACTCGAGAACCATTGCTGGTCCCCAAGCGAACCCTCATCCTGGCTGACTAAGTCTTTAAAACATTTAATAAAATAAATGAATAATTCAGATGTCTTAACTATACTGACTATCTATGAAGCCTCTAACTGATAAAGATGGAAGTCGGGACAAGACCCATGACATCCTGACTAAACTGAATAGTAAATGAAATCCTTCGAAAACAAGGAGGCTCGCCATAGCTAACTCAAACTCCTGAATGTATCAACGAATCTCCTATTAATGATCCTGAATACATGTGTCTGCATCATGAGACGATGCAGGCCAAATGGCTCAGTACGTGGAATGTACGAGCATGTAAGAGGAATTCTAAAGCATAACATAAGCTTGAACTTGATAAAAATGGAAACATACTTACCTATTTTCAAACTTACTCAACTCAAGGAATACTCAAGGATACTCAAAACTACTCAACTTACTCAACTCCGAAGTACTCAAGGATAAGATACTCAACTTAGAGATTAGATACTCAACTCAAAGATATGATATTCGACTCTGGGTACTCAACTCAATATAAAACAACAATACACATGCAATATATGGAAAGCTTTATAAAACAGTAAAAGCAACTTAGTTCGTTAAAGAAAATGCAATAACAAACTCAACTTTACTTATATAATAAAGTAATATAGTTTTTGTGGGAGATTCTCTAACCGACAACCACCACTATGAGCCTAAGTGGTGATACAGCGTCTTGCCCACGCTGCCAGAACTGCCCTATACTTTGCCGTCATATAGAACGCTTAACTTAGTGGAACCACTAGCTTAACTTATGTGATCATCTAAAAAGTATGACACATTAATACCCATGATGACTACATGGTTTATGGAGACTTGAGTTAATATGAACTCACATTCCCATATCGGTGCTCAATACTACCCCCAAAAATATACTTAGCTCATATGTTTTAAAAACAAACCTCTTTCTTTGATTTGAGATAATTACTCAAAACTTAGCTTAAAAGCTCTTTTGGAATCGATGTTCCCTTCCTTGCTCAAAACTCTTTTGGAAATCTCAGTTTCCTCTATGAAAACATTTACTCTTGGGAATACTTAGTTCCCATTTATCATTTTAAAGAAAATGAACTTTACTATTACTATTTACTCAACTTTAAAGCTTAAGTCTTAAAACAAAGTTTAAACATTTGTAAAAGACTTCTTAAAATATGGTTCATGCCGAATGATGGACATGAATGACTCAATGCAAGGTTTTCAATAACCATAGATAGAACTCAATACTCGGAACTCAAGAACTTCAATGATACTACTCATTTCAAGAATGCTCAACTCAGAGCTCATGCGGAATTATGAGCATGAACTCCTCACCACAAAGACTCAAAGATACTTCTCAAAAGGGATAAGGAACTCAACACTTAAAGGCTTAGAACTTGAAGATACCACTTTTCTGAAAGATGTTCATCTTACGAAGTTCATCCGAAATTATGGGCATGAAACAACTTGTCTCGATGGTCTACATAACTATATGCAACTCACGTATACGGCTCTTCTTATTCTTTGACTTACTTCCTCAAAAATTACTTCAAATTGATAGTTGATCTCAAAGGATTCACAATTGAACTCAAAGGCTTTCTTGAACTCTACTCTTAACTCTCTCTTGAATGTGAATTATGAATTCAAGAGTTATGGTTCATGATAAGAAAGATCTCATGATGAGAAGGTGGACTCCTGAATACATTGTTCTCAATCTCATACTCACTTGCTCGAGTCTTGAAACAAGTTATTAGAATTTGTAGAAGACTCCACAAAAGGACTCAAAGGGACTTTCTTAGAATGTTCGGAAGAATTCTCAAAACTTAACTCTCAACTCTACCTTGAATTTGAATTATTAATTCAAGGTTAGGATCATGTTATGAATGATTTCTAGGTGTTTAGAAGTAGTTTAAAGTGTTTAGAATCAAAGGGGAGTAAAGGTACCCTTTGAAAGAACTCAAACGGACGAAACGATGAACAACCAGTGGGGGCAGGCGACCCTGGAGCTCTGAGTGGCGTGGGGCGCCAGCCCCTAAAGTTTAGAGAGGTGGTTGGGGCGCTCTGGCTGGCGTGACACGCCAGGCCCCAACCCAGAAAACTTCGATGACTTTTGTTTGCTCGTTTTCTCACCCTAACTTGCCTAAAATCGAACGGTTTCTTCCCCAATCACTTGGATTCGATTACTTAACATTATTACACTCTAATCTACTCAATAAATCCCTTAAAACACTCACTTTGATCTCAATAAATTATCCAAAACCCAACACAACAAGATTTAGAATGAACTTCAAGAACACCTATCAAGAACTCATCAAGAACTCAAATCTTACAACTTCAAGAATGAAATTTGCGCTAACAATAACATGTTTGGTGTGTGGGTGAACTAACCCAACACTATGGAAGCTTACATACCTATTAGAGATCAAACCCATGGCAAAAATCCGCAACAAGACGCAAGAATCTCGACGAACGCTTGATCCTCTCCTCTTTTCTCCTTTTTTCTCTTCTTTTCTCTTCTTGAACTCTCAACTAAAACCCTAGGCGTAAACTAGGATTATAAAACTGAAGCTAATAGGATTAGACCCTTAAAATATTACTAAAAATGAATTAAATCTGATTGAGTAAGGAAAAGACCAAAATACCCCTTACTATTTTTGGCTAACTTTCCTTAACTGGACAACCTAACTTCAAAAGGCCATATCTCACTCATTCGAACTTGAAACTTAGCAAACTCAGTGGATTTGGAAATATAATTCAAAGATCTTTCCTACGGTATCTGGTAGCACACCTAACTCATCGTGAGCTAGGAGTTATGGTCGTTTGAAGTCAATCCAAAACTCATACTTAGCTTAACTAATTTCAGATTTTTTCTATTTCCAATTTAGTTCTTTTTGGAACACAAGGTGCTACATCTAGTGACCTTAAAACTTAAGAAATTTTTAATTCCTTAGGAAAATCTCACTCACTACGATGAACAGTTCGAGTCTTAGTTCAAAATTTTTTTTGGGGTGTTACAATTTGGGTCTCGGTTCTAATCAATACTGATGACTTGAATAGTGCTCTCAATCGAACAAACATGAATGCGCAGCTATGATGAGGCCAAATGAAGTTTCATAGACAATATGTGAACTCTTTGCATCTCGTTATGACTAGCCTAGTATCAAATTGAGTCTCTTGTGATGATCATAGCACACTAGCGAAAGTGTGGAGTCTTTTTTGACTGATAGTGTCAATGCCTAGTGTGATGAGCTTACCTGTGAACTATGCATGATGGATCCTAGAATTTTCCCCGTTGGTCCGGTCAACTAAGTGATGCTATCTCTTGATATGATCTTAGGCAACTTTTAAGAGTGTGAGCCAATTTGAAATATACCTCTTTTGTGACCTACCTTGTGAGTGTGTGTACCGCTTTTGAACACCCCTTGAGCTTTCCCTTTCTTTGGAAGAAACTTGATGAAAGAAAAAACATTTCTTAATCCATCACCCATAATCCTCATGAAGTTGTGGTTAGTTAAATAGCCAACTTACGCCAAAAGCCTAAGTTGGGTTGTGGTGAAAAGATAGGGGCAAGTCAAGACGTGCAAGGAAAGTCTCTTCTTACCCATGGTTTTGAGAAAAATGGAACCCCTCCATATAATAAAAAAAAGAGAAAATAAAAATAAAAAGAATGAAAAAGAACGTTGTGAAATAAAGTGCAAAAGAAATGGGGTTCCCAAACAATTCATAGAAAGGGAATAATAGGATGACTTATGAACACTAAAGAGAACGATGAAGGAAAAGGAAAGAGAGTGTTGTGAGCACCACATTTCATGAGGATGAAAGTCACTGAGCCTAAATGACCATACCTTTGCACTTAGCCCCATTACAAGCCTGGAAAAGACCTTTTTTATCTTGAGTGAGCTGAAACAAATGTTGATTGGAAAATACGGGTAAACCTATGGGTGAAATTATACATTGTGTTCTTCTTTCTGAGTGTGAGCGTTGCATCTGATTCTAAAGCTTTAAACTGTGAACCATTGTGTGAATATGGAATCATTCCTTGTGTGAGGGTGAACTTACATTTGAAGCAAGTATTGTGAGCATGAGATTCTTTGATATTGGTGAATCACAACTTGAATCTTTGAGTGCACATTTTACATTTGCATAGGTAAATTGAGTCTTGTTGTGTGCATTCATGATTAAGTCTTGTGCAGTATTGTTCGAGATACCCTTTTTGAACGGCTGAACTTGAGTTTGCTTAAGGAAAAGCAAAAGTTTAAGTTGGGGGTGTTGATGAGTCCACAAATTGGACTCATTTAGGACTATATTTTGAGATAATTAGTGTCATTAAATGCATAATTTATCTTAATATCTGATGAAAACCATTAAGTTTCAGGTATTTGGAGTTTGAGGGAAAGCATGGACACTACCTAGCAAAAGAGGAACAAAGGCAGCTGAAAGAACGGAGAAATGAAGATCTGAGAATCGCCGAACCCATTCGGCGAGTCACCAAAATATCTTATCCTCACTTTTTGTTCTAGTGTGCTGAGCCCTGAAGGAAAGGATCAAATCGGCAATGAAAATGAGCAGTCGGCGTATCACCGAGCAGTTCCACGAAGCTGTACTATGTCACCCAATGATCCAAACACGACGACATTGAAGGATAGAGCAAGACGACGACGAAACCTACCAAAGGGCAAATTGTCGAGTTGATTGGTGATCTCGACTAAAGACGCCGAATGATCCGTTGCAGCACAAATTTTTGAAAACTATAAATACTCGTTGAGAGTTGTAAATTAGTATCAGATTTTTAATATAGAACTTTAAAAATAGAATTTTGAGTTCTAAGTTTTGAGAGAGTTTTGAAGAACTTGAAGATTCAAAGGGTTTCAACTCCAAGATTTTGGGTTTGGGTCTCTTGGATTCTTCACTCTTTGCTTGTTTTGAGACTTAAATCTTCACACACATTTGAATGCAAACTCATTTTGGTATAAATTTTTATCTCTTTTACATGTCTAGCCAAAACCCCAATTCTTGGGGTGTGATTTTGTGAATATGGGTTAGATTATCTGTTGGGTCTTGCTTGTTGATGGTTTATTTGTTGTGTAAATGTGATTTTGTTTAGTAGTTGTGGTGGAACTTAATTAAATTGTAGTTACAAATATGATTTCACCTTTGTGTTTTCGGCTTGCAAGAGAGAGAGGTCGTAAAACTAAGACTACTAAATTGATGGCCAGTGGGAGTGGGTCGACATGAGGTTCAACTCGAGAGAATGAAGCCTAGTCCTTCTCCCACACACTCAGCTCGAGAGAGTGAGTGGGCTAAATGATGAGTGTACGATTTGGACTCATTTAGGGCTAGATTTTGATGAAATTAGTGTCCTCAAATGCATGTTTTATCCCGATATCTGATGAAAACCTTTAAGTTTTAGGTATTTGAAGTTTGAGGCAAAGCGTAGACACTACTTAGCATAAAGGAGCAAAAGTAGTCGACAGAACGAAGAAACGAAGATCTGCGAATTGCCGAACCCAATTGGCAAAACGCCAATAGATCGCATATTCGCCTTTTGTTCCAGTGTGCTAACCCCTGAAGGAAAGGAGAAAATCGGAGGTGAAAAGGAGTAATCGGCATAGCGCCAAACGACTCCGCGAAGCAATGCTACATCGCCCAATTATCCAGGACACAAAGATGTTGAAGAAAACTGATGAAAGGCAATGAAGTAGACTAAAGGGCGTATCACTGAATGCATCGGTGATTCCAACTAACGTGGCCGAAAGATCCTTCGTAGCACATTTTCTGAAAACTGTAAATACTAGTTTAGTTTTTATTCTTAGGAGCAACTTTTACCTTATTTTATCTAGTTTTTAGATTATTAAGTTCGAGACAGAGTTTTGGAGATATTCCCTCTAAGAGTTTGAGAGGGTTTTGAAGACTTGAAGAAAAAGAAGGTTTCATCTCCAAGGATTTGGACTTGGGTCTTTTGGATTCTTCATTCTTGGTCTGTAACAAGAGTTAAATCTTTATACCCATTTGAATGCAAGCTCATTTAGGTACAAATTTCTAGCTTTTGATGTGTGGCTAAAAACCCCAATTCTTGGGGTGTGATTTAGCGAATATGGGTTAAGATAATTGTTGGGTCTTGCTTGCTGATAGTTTAATCGTAGTTTAATTGTGATTTCATTTAGTGTTTGTGGATGAATTTGTAGTTGTGAATACAAGTTTATTTATGTGTTTTTGGCTTGCTCAAAAGAGAAGTCATAAAACTAAGACCACTAGATTGATGGCCAGTGTGAGTGGGTCGACATGAGGTTCAGCTCGAGAGAGTGAACCCTAGTCCCATGTCCACACACTTATCTCAAGAGAGTGAGTGGGTTAAGGTGTAGGCTGGTCTTCATGCAGCAAGTGGGTGTCCGAGAGGAACGCATTTGAAACAGGGTAAGTTGCTCGAGAGAGAGCTTATCCCCCTTAAAGTCTAGCCTAGTCATAATTACTCTATGAATCTTCTATCGAAAGCGTGTACCCAATAATCTAGCTTAACCCGTATTCCTGTCACATCCCAAGGATCCCCTCTCATTACTTAGAAACCCTTGTTTATTTTGTTGTTTTTACCTTACTTGTGACAACCCCCCCCCCCCCCGCCCATTGTTAATTGACACTCTTGTGTTTCCCTTTTAATTTACAATGTTATTAATTGTTATTGTCTTTAGCTACGACTAGTTAGAACTAAGTTTTATTTTTCTATTAATTCTCAAAACCACTCTCTTGGGAACGATCTCAACCCTTGGTTGGGTTACTAAACTATTGTACGATCATAGACACTTGCATCGGAATTTGTGTCTTGATTACGCAAACATCGCTAAGGCGGAAGTTGTTCTTCATGCGGCAAATGGGTGTTCGAGAAGAACCCATTTAATTTGGGGTAAGTTGCTCGAGAGAGAATTTACCCCCACTATAGTCTAGCCTAGTCACAACTATTCAACGGATTTATTATCAAAAGGATGTACCCAATAGGTTAGCTTAGCCCATATTCCTATCACATCCTAAGAATCCCCTCTCCTTGATTAGTACTCTTTGCATTTTTGCTTATTTTTACTTAATTGTGACAAACCCCGATCATTAATTGACACTTTTGTGTCACCTTTTAAATTTAACATGTTTATATTCGATAATGTTTTTAGCTATGACTAATTAGAACTTGATTTTATATTTCTATTAATTATCAAGCCGACTCCCATGGGACTCAACCCCAACCCTTAGTTGGGTTACTATACTATTATAAAGATCGTGGACACTTGAATTGGAAGTTGTCTCTTGATTACGCATACATCATGGATTGAAACTGCAAGTTCTGAATTTCTTGTTCATTACCCTTATTCTGATACGGGGTGTTACAATTGAATAAGGTATCGGGTGTCAGTCACGCCTTCTCTAGTTTGGGTTGTTGCATCTTGGGGTTTGAATTTGATAAATTGATGTTGAATCTAAAATGGGTTTACTTGTAAACTCTTTCTTTCAAGTTACCCATAGATGCGTTCATGAAAAGAATAATTTTTTACTTTTTGTGATGGGTGGCTAAAACGCCAAGATCATAGGGTGCAAATAAGGGGTTGGGTGTTGATTGAAGGTGTAGGTATTGTGGTAGGCTCTATTTTGTTTCTATTCATACATGCATTTGCTCTAATTACAATGGGGTTAAACTATGGGTTAAGGTTGCCAACTTAATTCCTACTTTCGATCTCCGGTTGATGCTCGGAAGAGATTGATTTGACTGGGTAATTAATTCGATACTAGCAATTTAGGTTTGATGTATGTGACTTGCTTGAAAATAGAGGTTATGGGTCGGATCTATTTTACCTATTCTTGAAAGAGAAAATAGAGTAAGGTATTGGGTTGTTTAGATTGGCATTTAGATAAGATCCAAAGGATAGTCTATGCATAGATGCTTTGAGAACGAAAGATTATTAGCGTCAATGAAGATGACTTAGCCTATTCATGAATGTTCATCACTAAGAGCAACACAATTACCCATAAGTGATTTCGATTTCCAATCCCCGTACCCCTAGATTGCTTGTTAACTCTTGATTTCTTTGATATTTTAGGATAATTACGATAATGAAAACAAAAGATTTATATTAAATTGGTGAAACAATCCACCCAATTGTTTTTACTAGTGCAAATGAGTGAATTTAAAGTCCAAATGTCTTGATATGAATTCTCCACGATATACCTTTCTCTGTGGGATTAAATCATGACTTGTCATTGGGCTTTTATTGACTACAATCTCTCACTCTTTTTATTAGTTTTGAAGAGTGATTTGACCGTTATCAAAATAGGCACCGCTATCAAGGAATGTTGGTTGAGAATTGGAATTGAGAAATTAGATTTTAGTTTTGGTTATTCGTAATAGATTTGTTGTTTGATGTTGTTGTTGGTTTCTTCGCAAGTTGACAAAGTGAGTGACCATGGAAGTAACAACGCTTGTCTCTATGGTAAAAATGACAACATGGGTGATTTGAATGACCTGCCCATTAATGTCATTCAAACCATGGGAGCAATTTGGATACCTCCAACAACCGAGAGGACTGTGTTTCACATCACCAGAACTATGATACAATGGGATCAAGGAGGTATATACGACCTTCGTGTTAAAGAATATCTCCCAAATATCTGAAAGGTTGGGGTTATTCCCATTCACTTTGACGGGATAGGCTACAAGATGGTTGGCAGAGCTAACAAGTGATCCTAAATGATGCCTTGTTGGAGAGATTCTTTACAGCCTCAAAGATGGTTAAACTTCAAACCCAGATCCAAAATTCCAAGCATGTTGGAGGTGAGCGTCTACATGAGGCGTGGCAGAGGTTCAAGAAGTTGCTTTTGCAATGTCAAACGCACGGCGTACCGGAAAACTTTCTATTGCAGCCTTGATTCAATCAATAAAGGTGTGGCTGATTAATTTGTCCATGGTGGATTAATGAGACAACTGTATGATGTGTCTCCTTTATTGCTTGATGATATGATAAAGGTTAACCAAGAATGGCACACTAGAGAGGACCAAGTGCCTCCTCTACAATCGAGTTTAACGAACGAACAAGAGATGGACCATGAATGACATGAAAACACGACCAAAATGATGACCCAAATCAATTTGTTGTCTAAACATGTCATGGGAGGTGGAAACAAGTTTGTAAATGCGGTTGGAAACAACAGTCGCAAGTGCCATGCCAAATTTAAGGCATTATACAATGAGGAAGTTCAATACTTTGCAAATCAAGAGGGGGGTCGTTCTCTCACCAACTATCAACGAGAAGGTAGGAGCAAAGGTTGAAACAAAGATAGAGATGGTGGTTGGATTGGTCGAAATTGGAGAGATAGGGAGATGGAAAATGATAGGTATGTGCCTCCCTATGATCGGCAATGCCTATGTCACGATCCGAATCTAGACCCCGGATGCGACATGGCGTACTCGACCCCGAAGGGGTCTCATACAAGCCTCTTAGCATTCATAACATTTGATATATATAAATAGTGCATAACTTAAAACTTATTTAAATCCAACAATCAAAAACTCATTTATAAAGCAGCAGAATACTAAAGTCTAACATGGACATCTTAGACAAAACTTCAACAAAATAGGGTCACGGCCCTTTATAATCGATGTCTTAACAATAGTCTCAAAACATGAAAAAACTAGAAACAATAAAAGTCCTTGTCCTCGATCTATGAGGACATACGAAAGATGTCTTGGAAGAGCTCTAGATCAAGCTTCAACTAGGGAGACTCAATTCACTTGCCGGAACCTACACTTAAAGTAAAACGTAGAAGAAAAATGGGTTAGCTCGGATGGAATCCACTAGCTAATATAGTAAGAGGTTATCTACTTGCCTAAGGTAGACCGGTAACATTAGCTCGGATGGAATCCGCTAGCTAATATCCTATGTGGGCACATAGTTATGGGATAGGAAGATGTTCCTTGTAACTCTAACCTAACATTGGGAAAGTTTCCATCTAACCATATCCACTCGGTGCGTAGCCTACATTCCCATAGATTATTTCATTCACATTACATTAGTGTACTATGGAGGAATTCCATTGGCCTATCAACCCAAGTTACATCATTACACAAGGAAGGAATGTGATAAGCCTATCGATCCATGGTACATTCAAGGATAGCTCTAGAGTCCTCATGAAAAGGATGGCATAAGCCTATCGATTCATGGTTCCTCATTACATGCAAATACTCATGAAAGGAATGCCATGAGCCTATGGATTCATGGTACATTGACTAACTAGGAAAAGAATGCCATAAGCCTATCGATTCAAGAGTCTTCATTACATTAGATCATTTATGAAAAGAATGCCTTCAGCCTATCAATTCATATTCATCAAGTCAAGACACATTCATTACTCATATATGAAAGGAATTCCATAGCTTATCGATTCATATTAATCAAGTCAAGACACGTTTATTATACAAGAAAAGGATGCGTGAGCCTACCAATTCTCAATTCAACATTCACTATAGAAATCCTTCACATTTTATCATCATCATTCATGAGTGTCAATTAAGAATATACTAGCACCAACAACACAATTACATGGTATATATGATCATCATTCTATCATTGAAATCACATGCATATCAATCACATCAAAATCATACATAGCAATTAAATACCTCCACCTTTCAAGTGGATCAACATCTGTAACACAAGTAATTAGGTCATCACCTGCCCTTTCAAGGCCATGATCACAAATCCTCAATTCACCAACAATTCACCATAATTAATCATAGATAATGATACAATTGAATAACCCAAAGCAATTTAGGCAAATTCCATTCATAAGCTTTCATAATCATCAAAACCACTTCATAAGGCACAATTTAGGAATTGAGAGAAATCATGGGTTCATAGAGTATTTTCATCATAAATCATCAATTAAACATAAATACAATCATAATTGTCATTAGAAACCATTTGAAATCATTTGATTAAAGAACCCACGAGATTGAATAAAACCCTAGATTTTTCATACATTGAAATCACCTTTGAATTGGCTCCTTTAATGGAAAATTACACAAGGATCAAGCCTACCATACCTTGCTATGGAGTCCCCACGAAAATTGAAGAAGAAACACCTTGAAATCACCAACCCAAACTTCAATGGCTTCCTTCTTCTTCCTTGAGTTTAGAGAGAGAATTTTGGAAAGGAGGAACTCTTGTTTTGATTTGGGGAAATAAGGAGTAAATGACTTGTTAAAAGACTTAAAACTATTTATATTATTGATATAAATCATTTAAAATCAACCCCACTTAATAATTAAACAAAATGAAATTACTTTCAAAAAAAACCCAACTTAGGCAGCCCCGTCAAAGACCACTCCCACTTTGACGGGTCGTGAGGGGCACCACGGCTGGTGGTGCCCGTGGTCCCCTAGGCAGTGTGCCTCCCAACCTTGCCAAGCCCTCCAAGGCCAAGGCAATACCACGGAAGCTCCCACGATCTGTGGTCCACACCAAGAGTCGTGGTGATGCTCGTGATCATGGAGGGAGTAGCTAGGCCAAAGTGCCTTGCTTGCCTTGAGCCTAAGTAATCTTCATGCCCACTTTGACAGACCGTCTAGGGCACCACGGCTCGTAGTTATGCCTATGATATTTGGGGCAGTAGATCCCTCAACTTTACACCACTCCCATCAAGCTAAGGCCACCCCACGATCCTTCCCACTGCCCGTGGTCATGACCACGAGTCGTGAAGTGGCTCATGAAGGGGTGCCTTGGCTTGGCACCATTCTAGGGATTACTGCCTAGCCACCACGGGTGGCACCACGGCTCGTGGTGACCACCACGGGTCGTGAAGACCCTCGTGGTCTAGGGAGGAAGTAGCTAGGCTAATCTTTAGGTAGCCTAGGTTCCCAAACCATGGCCTACACCCAAAACCCTTAGCCCTTGCCCTTAATTCTTGACGTTAACCCCCACGTTTAGGCTCTAGTATAACCTATCATTTTCCGAGTCATTACTTTATCCCCCACTTATGAACATTCGTCCTCGAATGACACTAAAATACCTCTAAGGAAATAACGACTCAAGACTAGCAGCCCAACAATCATAACACATCAATATAAATGTATAATCATATGAGGAAACATCAACTCTACATCACTAAGCTCAATGTAGTACAAAGAAAGTAGGAACTACATCTACTAAACTCAATATTCATCAAAACAACAACATTTCTCATTTCATTGGAGGAACTTCCTTCTCCAACTCACATCATGCTCATCATAACATCATAGGGCAATTATGCAACTCTTTCCAACAACACATTTAAACATATACAACAACTCAACTCATGAAGCATTGAGGCAACTCATTATAGATGCATATTAACATAAGGAACATAATTATAAAAAAACTCATTTTCTCATATGAACATAAATTTCATCAAAACATGCATAACATAAGGATACCATGGAAGCTCATATTCACACAAGACTCCAAAACATTACACAAGCTACAAGGAACTCTTGGTCTCAAGCTTGAATAGGAATAGAAGGAAAGAGATAAGGATAACAACACTCTCAACAACCATACTATTCAATATACCATCCCCCACTTAGGAGACAAACCCAACTAAGGATAACATCAAAAACAACATAAGGACCTCATCACAACAACAAGGAACTATAACTTACCAGTACTTTCATACGGGTTAACTCATTTGTCCTTGTTATCTTGAAGAGCATAGAAACGGTTCTTCTTTGGAGCATTGTGATCCGGGATCCGGGACATCATAAAAAGCTTGTTTTGCCTCCTTCCTCTAGTCGTAAGAGTAGGACAATTTCTCACTTGATGATCAATCTTTTCACATCCATAGCACCCACTAGTACCGGCTAGGCACTTTCCATGATGCCTCTTCCCACAAGTGTTGCAAAGAGGTTTAGAAAATTGAGTTCCACCACTCTTCTATTGGTTAACCTTAGGAGCACTTGAAGAATATTGGTTAGGAGCTCTCTTCTTGAACGTAGGTTGACCTTGCTCATCAGACATACCCCTCTTCCCCTCTTCAACTCCTTACTCTTCCTCTTAAGCTTGGACTCCTCAATAGATTGAGCATACACTATAAGCCTAGAAATATTCATATTATCATGGAGCATCGTCATACGACACTCTTTCTTAACAAGGTCGGATATACCCATCACACACCTACTCATCTCATCCCTAGGGTTAGACACCAAGGATGGAGCATACTTAGACAAGAGAATAAATTTCAAGGAGTACTCTTCCACACTCATGCTACCTTGCTTAAGATTGATAAACTCCTCAACCTCACACTCCCTCTTCTCACGGGGAAAGTACCTACCAAGGAAAGCTCCCTTAAACTCCTCCCATTCTAAAGGCCTATTGTTTTTTCCATAGAGTGAACCACACTTGGGCAACCTCTTTCAATTGATAGGAAGCCAACTTTGTTTTCTCCCTAGAAGTTACCCCCATAGCATTGACTATATTATATACCTCATCCAAGAATTCTTGGGGATCCTCTCCCACTCTAGAACTAAGGAATATCAAAGGATTCATCCTCACAAAGTCTTTCAACCTTGAGGCCACGGTACTCTCATTATCATTCACCCTAGGCCCCACATCTTGATTAATTTGAGCCGTCATGGCTTGAGCTAAGGTTAGAAAAGATGACCTAATCTCTTCATTGGTCATGGCCGGGGGATCCATCGAAACTTCATTCTCTTGAGGTACTTGGTCACCTTGAGGACCTTGGGGAGGAACTCCCTCATTGACATTCTACTCTTACACTCTCCTTGTGGGCGTCCTTCTAGTATTCATATCATATAAACACAAGAGAAGGATTAGTAAAAGGGCATATACAAGGCTAATATGTAAGGCACGACTTCAAGAATATGAAAGAAGTGTAACTTTCGAATGTCCTATAGCCTCTCGCTCATAGATGTGTCGCAACTCACACCAATGAACAAGACTCAACTAGATGTGGCTTGTGAGACATCAACCCTAAAAACCATTTCCAAAATCTTGTGCTCTGATACCAAGTTTTTCATGACCCGAGTCTAGACCCCTGATGCAACACAGCATACTCAACCCCGAAGGGGTCTCATGCAAGCCTCTTACCATTCATAACATTCGATATATAGAAATAGTGTGGAATTCAAAACTTATTTAAATCCAACAATCAAAAACTCATTTATAAAGCAGCGGAATACTAAAGTCTCACATGGCCATCTTAGACAAAACTTTAACAAGATAGGGTCACGGCCCTTTACAATCGAAGTCTTAACAATAGTCTCAAAACATGAAAGAACTAGAAATAATAAAAGTCCTTGTGCTCGATCTATGTGGATATACCAAAGATGTCTTGGAAGAGCTCTAGTCCAAGTTTCAACTAGGGAGACTCAATTCACTTGCCGGAACCTACACTTGTAGTAAAAACATAAAAGAAGAATGGGTTAGCACAATTAAGTACTAAGTATGATAGCCATGCAAAAACATGCCTAAAACGGATATTTTAGTTTGAAAGTCATGTTTGTATGCCATTTGGTAAATCATCATGCACATTGATAAAAGAGGCATAATATAAGTCACAACCAACATTCAAGTCATATCTTTCACATTTGAACATAAATCAACACATATACCTTTACCTTTATATTAAGCCTTCACCTCAAGTAACCCTCAAGCAATACCTTGTGCAATGTACGGATAGCGTCCCATACCACCACCCACACTAAGGCACCACCTTAAGGTCACCAAAAAGTGAACTTACCATTCATCCTCTCCACCTTCACACAATAAAGCATATAAGAGACATAACATTACATAAGTCATATAATCACCTTAAGGACTATCACATAAGGCAACTCTAAGTCATACTTGTGCAATTTGCAAGTAGCATCCCATACTACTACTCACACTAAGTACTCCTTTAAAGTCACCATAGACAAGGCACATTAATGTACAATAAGTCATGACAAGCAAGTAACTCATATGCAATCCAAGTATAACATGCACCTTTACATTTAATCGTATAAGCTAGCCTTCTTCATTAAATTTATTTAGGGCTTATTCATACAATAGTCATTAAGACTTAGAGAACTCATTATGACCCTCTCAAATCCTACTCGTGCAATGCATGGATGGCATCCCATACTACCACCCACACTTCATAGAACTCCTCAAGAAACCATGATGCACATCTCACATGATGGGAATAAGCGTTTAACTGGCATAGACCTTGAGAGCTAGATAATGAAATCCGGTGTCTTATGGTCCTACACCGTAAGAAGTGATCTACTTGCCTAAGGTAGACCGGTAACATTAGCTCGGATGGAATCCACTAGCTAATATCCTATGTGGGCACATAGTTATGGGATAGGAAGATGTTCCTTGGAACTCTAACCTAACATTGGGAGAGTTTCCATCTAACCATATCCACTCGGTGCTTTGCCTACATTCCCATAGATTATTTCATTCACATTACATTAGTGTACTATGGAGGAATTCCATTGGCCTATCAACCCAAGTTACATCATTACACAAGGAAGGAATGCGATAAGCCTATCGATCCATGGTACATTCAAAGATAGCTCTAGAGTCCTCATGAAAAGGATGACATAAGTCTATCGATCCATGGTACATTCAAGGATAGCTCTAGAGTCCTCATGAAAAGGATGGCATAAGCCTATCGATTCATGGTTCCTCATTACATGCAAATACTCATGAAAGGAATGCCATGAGCCTATCGATTCATAGTACATTGACTCACTAGGAAAATAATGCCCTAAACCTATCGATTCAAGAGTCTTCATTACATTAGATCATTTATGAAAAGAATGCCTTAAGCCTTTCAATTCATATTCATCAAGTCAAGACGCATTCATTCTCATATATGAAAGGAATTCCAGAGCCTATCTATTCATATTCATCAAGTCAAGATACATTCATTATACAAGAAAAGGATGCATGAGCCTACCAATTCTAGATTCAACATTAACTTTAGAGATCCTTCACATTCTATCATCATCATTCATGAGAATATAATATCAACAATCACACAATTACATGGTATACATGATCATCATTCTATTATTGAAATCACATGCATATCCTTCACATCATAATCTTACATAGTTATTAAACACCTCCACCTTTCAAGTGGATCAACATCTCTAACACAATTCTACTACAACAAGTAATTAGGTCATAACTTGCCCTTTCAAGGCCATGATCACAAATCCTCAATTCACCAAAAATTCACCATAATTAGGCATAGATAATGATATAATTCAATATCCCAAAGCAATTTAGGATAATTCCATTCATAAGCTTTCATAATCATCAAACCCACTTCATAAGGCACAATTTAGGAATCGAGAGAAATCATGGGATCATAGAGTATTTTCATCATAAATCATAAATTAAACACCAATAAAATCATAATTTGTTATTAGAAACCATTTGAAATGTTTGATGAAAGAACCCATGAGATTGAGTAAAACTCTATATTTTTCATACTTTTAAATCACCTTTGAAATGGCTCCTTGAATGGAAAATTTGACAAGGATCAAGACTACCATACCTTGCTATGGAATCCCCACGAAAATTGAAGAAGAAACACCTTGAAATCACCAACCCAAGCTTCAATGGCTTCCTTCTTCTTCCTTGAGTTTAGAGAGAGAATTTTTTAAAGGAGGAACTTTTGTACTAATTTAGGGAAATAAGGAATAAATGACTTGTTAAAAGACTTAAAACTATTTATATTATTGATATAAACCATTTAAAATCAACCCCACTTAATAATTAAACAAAATGAAATTACTTTAAAAAAAAACCCAACTTAGGCAGCCCCGTCAGAGAGCACTCCCACTTTGACGGGTCGTGAGGGGCACCACGGCTCGTGGTGGTGCCCGTGGTCCCCTAGGCAGTGTGCCTCCCAACCTTACCAAGCCCTCCAAGGCCAAGGCAAGACCACGGAAGCTCCCACGATCCGTGGTCCACACCTAGAGTCGTGGTGATGCTCATGATCATGGTGGGAGTAGCTAGGCCAAAGTGCCTTGATTTCCTTGAGCCTAAGTGACCTTCACGCCCACTTTGACGGACCATCTAGGGCACCATGGCTCGTGGTGCTGCCCGTGATCTTTGGGGCAGTAGATCCCTCAACTTTACACCACTCCGACCAAGCTAAGGCCACCCCACAAGCCTTCTCACTGCCCGTGGTCATGACCACGAGTCGTGAAGTGGTGCCTTGGCTTGGCACCATTCTAGGGCTTACTACCTAGCCACCACGGGTGGAACCACGGCTCGTGGTGACCACCACGGGACATGAAGACCTTCGTGGTCTAGGGAGGCCGTAGTTAGGCTAAGCTTTAGGTAGCCTAGGTTCCCAAACCATGGCCTACACCCAAAACCCTTAGCCCTTGCCCTTAACTCTTGACGTTAACCCCCACATTTAGGCTCTAGCTTAACCAATCATTTTCTGAGTTGTTAGAGCCTAGAAGAACAAGTTGTGCCTGAAGGAAGCCAGACCAAAGACATGCTTGCAAGGATCTCCAACATAGTTGAAGCGTTCAATATAGTGTTGAAGGAATTGAAAATTAACTTATCCACTCTATTCCAGAAGGTGACTTCTCATTCAAATTCTCTCAAGAAGTTGGAGACTCAACTTGGCCAAATTGTCACTCATCTCAATCCAAAGAAATATGGAAGATTGCCTAGCGGCACCATCCCAAACACCAAGAATGATTGTTGAGTTTGAGAACTGCTATGTCATGAAGTTAACTATGGTGCTTCTTGAAAGGCAACCCAAGTCTTTACTTTCATTTTTATTACTTTTGAATAATGTGTGTTGTGAGTGCAATTTGAGAAGAGGTCAAAAGGTTTAAAAGTGAAGCATAGGTGATGCCAAGACCCAACAACGGTACGTCAAAGGCATTGCAAGGACTCATTATTCTCCAATTTTTGTTCTTGAATAGATGGAAAATTGTACTGTCAAAATTGGCGATCAGAACTCCAAAAGGTGATCCGCCTAAGTGCACTACACGAACTCCATCGGGTCTGTCGACTCAACCTTCAGGTTTGGTGTTTTCTAAGGCATGTTTAGTGAGCTTAAGCTCTAAATGGTGATTCCCCAAACATGTTCAGTGACATTAGTCGTGATCATGGAGCAGGTCTGGTATAAAAATACCAAGGCTTTTCTCAAATTTAAAAATAAAAACCTTTTATACTTTAAAGCATTTTTTGGATCCTTTCTATTACTTTGCCTATTTTGACTAATTGTGAGTCCTTGTTGAGTGTTTTCAAAGTTCTTAGAGTGCATTTTCTTGGATTTATTTTCAACAAAACCCCAATCCCTCATTTTTCTCGACTCCTACAACTACTAAGTTTGGTTTTCGAACCTTTATTGAGATTTTTTATTTTAAATTGCATGTGGGGTGTGGTATTGAGCCCTTTAACTGTTATTATTTGTTTGATTTAAATGGGTAGCAATGTAATTCATTATTTGAATTGTTCCCTTGAGTTATACGAATGTTTATGCCTTTTAAATTGTGAATCTTGTTGTGTTGGTTGAAAATATGAAATTAAATGGATAAACATGTTAGGTCT